>NW_028318224.1:0-300000 GCF_062004578.1 Staurois parvus
ACTGAGCGCCCCTACCGGCCCCTGAGGAGTTCTCATAGGCACTGAGCTCCCCTACCGGCCCCTGAGGAGTTCTCATAGGCACTGAGTGCCCCTACCGGCCCCTGAGGTGTTCTCATAGGCACTGAGCGCCCCTACCGGCCCCTGAGGAGTTCTCATAGGCACTGAGTGCCCCTACCGACCCCTGAGGAGTTCTCATAGGCACTGAGCGCCCCTACCGGCCCCTGAGGAGTTCTTCATAGGCACTGAGTGCCCCTACCGGCCCCTGAGGAGTTCTCATAGGCACTGAGCGCCCCTACCGGCCCCTGAGGAGTTCTCATAGGCACTGAGCGCCCCTACCGGCCCCTGAGGAGTTCTCATAGGCACTGAGTGCCCCTACTGGCCCCTGGTGAGTTCTCATAGGCACGGAGTGCCCCTCCCAGCCCCTGGTGAGTTCTCATAGGCACGGAGTGCCCCTCCCAGCCCCTGGTGAGTTCTCATAGGCACGGAGTGCCCCTCCCAGCCCTGGTGAGAGTTCTCATAGGCACTGAGTGCCCCTACCAGCCCCTGGTGAGTTCATAGGCACTGAGTGCCCCTACCAGCCCCTGAAGAGTTCTCATAGGAAAGAATTGTGGCAAATTCAGATCAGAGGATGCACAGGGGTCTTTTCTGACTAGCAATGGGGACAATGGGCACATTATTGTGCCTGCTCTTCAGCTGCAATTTTTAGTGGCAGACAGCTTGTTTCTTCAAAGATGGATCCGATTCGGAACCTTTTTTTTCTTTTCTTGTTTTTTTCTCTTTTGTTTTTTTTAGATTTTGTACCTCTGCGTTTTTAAAGTACGTAGTGATAAAGCCCAACCGAACTTTTTTTTTTGTTTAAATTAACTGATTACACTCTCATGTGCATCAAAACAAAAGGATGTCTTACAGATTTTCTTTGGAAAGCAGTAGAGAATCCTGTCCCCTGCCAGCATGCTGTGTAGAAGGACCATTGCTCTCTGTGCAACAGTGGTGGGGTTTCTGCAAAAGTCGGACACACTGCCTGTCCCTCAGCGCAAGGAGTCAGAACCTTGAGCTTTTCTTGATTGTTGAGCTATATATCTGGCTCAGCGGGAAAGAGGGGGGGGGGGGGCACCTCTGCAGAGAGATCACTGCTTCTCCACAGACAATAAGATTCCTTTTCTGTAGCAGGGGACTTTTCTATTTTTTTTTTTATCTTTAACTTTTCCTATTGTGTTTTCATTTCTAGAACTCCTTTGGTCATACAGACTAGAGAGGTTGCTATTACAACCACCCCTTCTCTAGGCGCTGTCCCCAAAAGCAACGGTTTTTTGTGCAGGTGAGTACATAGAGCCTTATTTTGTTTTTTTTTAGTCATGTTTTTTTTTTATGTGTTGTCATCCATATTTTAAAATATATCTTCAATTTCATCTCTGACTGTCATGGGAACTCTGGTGTCCCTGAATGTGCCGTGACAGTGGAGCCCTGGTATGTGTGTACTGACCAAAGTCTGAAAGGCCACGCATCAGTTATAGGCCAGATGGTATTTATATGATATGCCTTGTATTTCAAGTTTTCCAAATTGCTGAAAAGAAAGGACTTATAATAAAAACTGGGAACACTTACGTTTTCTGCACCACCAGGACGATGCTCCACTGGAGAGAAATCCTCCCCTGCAGTTTGCAGGGAAACTGGCACTTTCAGGAGCGCTGCTTAACCTCCTCGGCGGTATGATTCTTTCCGATTTTTTTGTGCTGAAAGCGGTACCATTTTTTTGCATGGAAATATGTAGTTTTTTATTGTAGGCTGTAATTTTTAGGAATAACTCACTGAAATCTATCCGAAAAAGAGTCTATTAAACATCCCGGATATGATAAAACTTGAAACACGAAATCATAAATTATAATTTAATAAATAATCATAAAAAATAATAATATAATAAATTTAATTCAATAATATAATCAAACCAAAAACACTGAAATTTGAAATACAGAGGCAAATTCGCACATCGCTGAGCAAAGTCGCAGAATCGTTTTCAGTGTCTGATGAGGAATTTCCCCCACGAATCATTATCACTCAATTCTGCAAGTGGTTCTGATTTACTATCGCTGTTCTAAAACCGCTTTTGACGTAAAGGGACGCTTTTTGGCCGCCATGGACTTTTCTAAGTTTCCAGGCAGAAAGAACAGTCAAAATGCAGGCAGGGCGCCGGACAAAGCACTCGGGACAAAATGTATGTGAAATGCAGTGAAAAAGCAATGACAGCAAAAATGTCATTTTTTTTAAAATTTCAAATTTCCCGCCGGTTCCGCCGCCCGTACATTCCGACGTCACAGGGACCGGAACACGGAAGCCGGATGCCGGCATCGGCCGGAGGAGATGGCCGGGGACGCTGCAGGGGACCCATCGTGGGAGCGAAGGACAAGGTAAGTGCTGCAGGGACCCCCAGAGAACGCCGCATGGTAAGCCCGAGTGTAGCTCGGGGTTACCGCTTTTGTTATTGAAATTTTACCCCGAGCTACACTCGGGAATATCGCTAAGGAGGTTAAGGGCTCGTTCACATTTGACTGTTTTACCAACGCTTGCCAAACGTCCCTATAGCGTTTGGCAAGCGTTGGTCCGGCGTTTGCGGAGCAATTTTTAACGCTCTGCAAACGCCGCATGCACGGTTTAGTGGCGGTTGCTAGGCGTTTGCCGAGCATTAAAAACGCCCCACAAACGGCTATAATGAAGTTTAAATAGTGTTACTGCTTCGCAAATGCCCCGCAAACGCCAGCCGGGCATTTGCGCAGCGGCACCATAGACTAGAATAGGAGGCTTCAACGCCTCCTGACTCGTCCAGAGGCGTCCGTTTTGCCGCGACGCTAACACTCCCGTTAGAACAGCACCATGTGCTGCAATGTGCAGAATTGTCCGAGGCGTTTGGGAAGCGGTAAAAACACTGCCCAAACGCCTCTCTGCCGCCTGCACACAACGCTAGTGTGAACGTAGCCTTACTGGGTCCCTCAAAGCTCTTGCAGGCTCCAATCCCTGACCTCCATGTCCTTGCAGGGTAGATCAGTGACGTGGAAGTCAGCAGGAGGAACTGGAGAGGGCCGTAGTGGACCCAGGAGGCCAACATTACTGAAGGTTTGTTTTTCTCCTGACCTCCGATGAAAATTTGAACGCTGAGCAGAGTGCAGGCAGCAGGAAAGTTAGTGTAATTCCAGCTTCCACCTAACTAGCCTTAAACCTTTCCTCTCTTCCCTCCGAACACTTAAGCTAACGAACCCGTGTAAGAAAGAGAGATGTTTTTTACTTGCCTATGTTCAGCAGCTCCAGTCACATGAGCCCGCTCACCTGTGTCAACCAGAGCAGCTGCAGGGGAGAGGAGGGAGTGCAGAGAACAAATGGGCCATAAGAGCCTATGGGTGACTACACCAATCCAGGCTTTACTAGGCGTTGTCGAAGCCCACTCTCCCCTGCAGCCTCCACTGGTTGACGGGATCATATGATCAGACAGGCCTTAAAATAGGAAAGCATATACGTCTTTCTTACACAGGTTAGCAGGGGGGAGGGGACAGTTTTAAGGCTAGACCCTGCATTCATGATCTGGTCTCCCGCAGTACATTAAACTGCAATTATATTCGTAAATATAAACAGCTAAATCCCTTTTCTCATCAGCAGTATAAAGCAGTCTTGTGACTTCTATCAGTGTCTGGCTGAGCACTGGTTAATCTTGTAGGAGGAGTTTTAGTTCTCTTCTGACTGTTCTATGAGGCTGCATGACCCCTGACCCTCTGCCTGGACAGTGCTGATTGGCCCTGTGCTGATCACATGCACCCTTCAAAAGAAAAAAACTAAAAAAAAAAACTCTAGCCCTACACACTAAATCGATAACGTGCACCCTAACCCCCCCCCCCCCCAAAAAAAAAAACACTCTCTAGCAATACTTAAAATGACGTACATCAACAAAATGAAGGCCAATGATTATTTATTTTTTTAAATTCACCTTTCATAACATTTTACATGCTTTATTCAGGGTATAACATGCTATGAAAGGACCTGCCCCACTCCGCTGCTAGCGGGAGATCTATTGTTAGCTGTCAAAGTTTTAAAAAATATGGCCGTGTGGGGCTCCGCCCACCTGGCTGCGTCACTAATTCACAGTATTTTGTGAATTGGAAAACTACAGGTCCTGATAGCCATAGCAAAAGAAATGAGGAAGGGTTGTAGCAGCGCAAACACTGCAAAGTCCTGGGAAATGGTAGTATGGGGTGATGGTGGTATTAGTGGCTACTGTATGAAGAGCGTAGGATTCCGTGTGGCACTGAGGGCAAGGCTTCCAAATAAGCTGTAGCAACTTCTGTAGATGAGAAAGGAGAGAAGCGCCTCTAAGTGCAATAAGTCTTTTAATTCAAGTCTAAAAGTAGAAACACTCACATGTGTGAAGTAATCATAAGCTTAAATACCGTGGTTAACAATAGTGAACGGTGGGGTGGTGACCCGGGTGAAGAGCCGTCATCTTACTGCGATGTGGGGAGGTCAGCTCTCGGCTGGAACAGCGTGGTGGCTGGAGGGGAACAGCGGTGAGGCCAGCCGGCGTGCACGTCCTCCCTCAGATCCGGATGGAACGCAGCAGCGGCGTGGCCGTGATGACGTCAGATCCCAGGGTGCACTGCGACGCGTTTCGGAGCATGCGCTGGCCGTGGAAGGCGGAAGTGTGCTCCTTTTTCAAGCAGCTTGTAAGATGACGGCTCTTCACCCGGGTTACCACCCCAGAGGCGCTTCTCTCCTTTTCTCCCTTGGTAGCCTTAGCGGCTGTTAGCTTGTAGTTCTCAATGAACTACCACGGCGCTCTGAAGTTGGCGACTTCTGTGCACTTCAGCATGCACTGACCCCGCCCTGTCATGTGACGTGGCCTACCACTTGGTGGCTGAGTTGCTGTTGTTCCCAGTTGCTTCCACTTTGTTATAATCCCACTAACAGTTGAGCGTGGAATATTTAGTAGCCAGGAAATGTCACGGATGGACTTATTGCACAGGTGGCCACCTATCACGGGACCACGCTTGGAGTCACTGAGCTCCTGAGAGCGACCCATTCTTTCACCAATGTTTGTAGAAGCCGTCTGCATGCCTAGGTGCTTGATTGTATACACGTGTGTCCATGGAGGGGATTGGAACACCTGAATCACATGATTTGGAGGGAGGGGCCAATACTTTCGGCAATATAGTGTGCGTGTGTTTGCATATATGTATGTGTTTGTATATATATATATATGTATGTATGTATATGTGTGTATATATATATATATATGTATGTATGTGTGTGTGTGTGTGTGTATATATATATATATATGTGTGTGTATATGTATATATATATATATACAGTCAGGTCCATAAATATTGGGACATGGACACAATTCTAACATTTTTGGCTCTATACACCACCACAATGGATTTGAAATGAAACGAACAAGATGTGCTTTAACTGTAGACTGTCCGCTTTAATTTGAGGGTATTTACATCCAAATCAGGTGAACGGTGTAGGAATTACAACAGTTTGCATATGTGCCTCCCACTTGTTAAGGAACCAAAAGTAATGGGACAGAATAATAATCATAAATCAAACTTTCACTTTTTAATACTTGGTTGCAAATCCTTTGCAGTCAATTACAGCCTGAAGTCTGGAACACATAGACATCACCAGACGCTGGGTTTCATCCCTGGTGATGCTCTGCCAGGCCTCTACTGCAACTGTCTTCAGTTCCTGCTTGTTCTTGGGGCATTTTCCCTTCAGTTTTGTCTTCAGCAAGTGAAATGCTCAATCGGATTCAGGTCAGGTGATTGACTTGGCCATTGCATAACATTCCACTTCTTTCCCTTAAAAAACTCTTTGGTTGCTTTTGCAGTCTGCTTTGGGTCATTGTCCATCTGCACTGTGAAGCGTCCAATGAGTTGTGAAGCATTTGGCTGAATATGAGCCGATAATATTCCCGAAACACTTCAGAATTCATCCTGCTGCTGTTGTCAGCAGTCACATCATCAATAAATACAAGAGAAGCAGTTCCATTGGCAGCCATACATGCCCACGCCATGACACTACCACCACCATGCTTCACTGATGAGGTGGTATGCTTAGGATCATGAGCAGTTCCTTTCCTTCTCCATACTCTTCTCTTCCCATCACTCTGGTACAAGTTGATCTTGGTCTCATCTGTCCATAGGATGTTGTTCCAGAACTGTGAAGGCTTTTTTAGATGTCATTTGGCAAACTCTAATCTGGCCTTCCTGTTTTTGAGGCTCACCAATGGTTTACATCTTGTGATGGACCCTCTGTATTCACTCTGGTGAAGTCTTCTCTTGATTGTTGACTTTGACACACATACACCTACCTCCTGGAGAGTGTTCTTGATCTGGCCAACTGTTGTGAAGGGTGTTTACTTCACCAGGGAAAGAATTCTTCAGTCATCCACCACAGTTGTTTTCTGTGGTCTTTCGGGTCTTTTGGTGTTGCTGAGCTCACAGGTGCGTTCCTTCTTTTTAAGAATGTTCCAAACAGTTGTTTTGGCCACGCCTAATGTTTTTGCTATCTCTCTGATGGGTTTATTTAGTTTTTTCAGCCTAATGATGGCTTGCTTCACTGATAGTGACAGCTCTTTGGATCTCATCTTGAGAGTTGACAGCAACAGATTCCAAATGCAAATAGCACACTTGGAATGAACTCTGGACCTTTTATCTGCTCATTGTAATTGGGATAATGAGGAAATAACACACACCTAGCCATGGAACAGCTGAGAAGCCAATTGTCCCATTACTTTTGGTCCCTTAACAAGTGGGAGGCACATAATCAAACTGTTGTAATTCCTACACCGTTCACCTGATTTGGATGTAAATACCCTCAAATGAAAGCTGACAGTCTGCAGGTAAAGCACATCTTGTTTGTTTCTTTTCAAATCCATTGTGGTGGTGTATAGAGCCAAAAATGTTAGAATTGTGTCCATGTCCCAATATTTATGGACCTGACTGTATATATATATATATATATATATATATATATATATATATTATTTTACCTGACTGAATATATATACAAATATAATTTTTTTTAAAAACTGTCCATTTTGGTTTTCGGCCAAGTGCATTCTAAATTTGAAGTATTTTTGAAAAACATTCATCCACCCACCAAATATACAAAGAATTTTTGTATGAATGTTTATTCGAAAATCTACTAGTGAGTGGCCAGCGTTGGACTATTCACAAGCACGTAGATGGAGAGTTCACCTTTACCAAAAAGCTGCCTATGCCGATAAGGGGTGTCTGTAGATAAAAACAAACTGCAGCTCTGATTAAAGTTGAACAATGCCCTTGCTATAGGTGTCGGCCATTTATGTACCTCATGAAGCCTGACTGGAATACTCCCAGGATGTTGCTACGTGAGGCCTACATGTTACTGCTCACCTCCTCCATCACAGGAGTGAGCTTTCAAATGCTGAGCTCAGGGATACTGTATCAGAGGAGAGAGAGCATGTGAGGGGGTCTGAATCAGAAAAAAAGCTCACTCCTGTGATGGTGGAGGTGAGCAGCAATGAGTGAGTAGCAACGTCCTAGGAGTATTCCAGCCAGGCCCTATGAGGTACATACTTGGCCTACACCTATAGGAGCTTTCTGCAGAGACCCAGTTTGTTTTTATCCGCAGACGCCCCTTACTTGCATATGCAGTTCTTTAGTGAAGGTGAGCTAGCCCTTTAAACCTTTTCCTCCCCTATCCTTTTAGATATAAAACCAAGCTTTTCCAATCTTTATTAACCTCAAAATTTAAACTATCACCTGAGGAATCGATCCAATACTTTCCTTTATAGACAAAAACGATCAGCACCCGCTATGTCCAAAAGTTTGCGGACCCCGATCACCACACTCAGACAAGTTTCGGACCCCTGATCACCACACTCAGACAAGTTTCGGACCCCTGATCACCACACTCAGACAAGTTTCGGACCCCTGATCACCACACTCAGACACGTTTCGGACCCCTGCTCACCACACTCAGACAAGTTTCGGACCCCTGATCACCACACTCAGACACGTTTCGGACCCCTGCTCACCACACTCAGACAAGTTTCGGACCCCTGATCACCACACTCAGACAAGTTTCTTAGACATTCTCTTCCAAAACCATGGACAATGACATGGAGGTGCCACCCTTTGCAGTTGTAATAGCCTCCACTTTTCTGGGAAGGCTTTCCAGAACATTTTGTATGGTGTCTGGGAATTTTTGGTCAGTCACCAAAAAGAGCATTTATTTCACATACTGATGTTGGATGAGAAGACTTGGCTCGCAATCGACGTTCCAGTTCATCCCAAAGGTGCTCATTAGGGTTGAGGTCAGGACTCTTTGCTGGCCACTCAAACCCATGGAGTTGTCATGCTGAAACAGAAATTGTTGCCAAAAGGTTGGAAGTACATAGTCTGTATGCTGTACAAAAACTAAAATTCTGTAGAAAACTAAAATTCTCCTTTGCAGTGGGCCTGCACCCATACTGCTCATTTCTGTCTAGAGCAGCAGTTTTAGCTGTGGCCCATAGGATGGATGAGGCCCTTTTCCTGTCTTTATTTGTCCCTAAGAGTACTATTCCTCCCACTGATATGAAGCACTATTCCTGCCTGACACCAGCAATGAGGAACCTGTCTTTCCACTGACATCAACACCGGAGCATATTTCCTCCCATGGACACCAACGATGGGACCCCATTTCTCTTCCTGCTGACACCAACGTCGGCAGCCCCGTTTCTCTTCCCACTGACACCAAGGTCAGGGGCCCTGTTTCTCTTCCCACTGACACCAACGTCAGGGCCCCTTATCTCTTCCCACTGACACCATCGGGGGCCCCTTATCTCTTCCCGCTGACACCAACGTCGGGGGCCCCTTATCTCTTCCCGCTGACACCAACGTCGGGGGCCCCTTATCTCTTCCCGCTGACACCAACGTCGGGGGCCCCTTATCTCTTCCCGCTGACACCAACGTCGGGGGCCCCTTATCTCTTCCCGCTGACACCAACGTCGGGGGCCCCTTATCTCTTCCCGCTGACACCAACGTCGGGGGCCCCTTATCTCTTCCCGCTGACACCAACGTCGGGGGCCCCTTATCTCTTCCCGCTGACACCAACGTCGGGGGCCCCTTATCTCTTCCCGCTGACACCAACGTCGGGGGCCCCTTATCTCTTCCCGCTGACACCAACGTCGGGGGCCCCTTATCTCTTCCCGCTGACACCAACGTCGGGGGCCCCTTATCTCTTCCCGCTGACACCAACGTCGGGGGCCCCTTATCTCTTCCCGCTGACACCAACGTCGGGGGCCCCTTATCTCTTCCCGCTGACACCAACGTCGGGGGCCCCTTATCTCTTCCCGCTGACACCAACGTCGGGGGCCCCTTATCTCTTCCCGCTGACACCAACGTCGGGGGCCCCTTATCTCTTCCCGCTGACACCAACGTCGGGGGCCCCTTATCTCTTCCCGCTGACACCAACGTCGGGGGCCCCTTATCTCTTCCCGCTGACACCAACGTCGGGGGCCCCTTATCTCTTCCCGCTGACACCAACGTCGGGGGCCCCTTATCTCTTCCCGCTGACACCAACGTCGGGAGCCCCGTTCCTCTTCTCGCTGACACCAACGTTGGAGGCCCTGTTCCTCTTCCCGTACCCTTCATTGTAAACACCTGAGCTCAGTCATTTTGAGGGGTGTCAACCTCTTGTTGTCCATACTGTGTGTCCGTCCTGCATAATGCCTCTCTTGGCAAGTATGGGCTTTAGAATCAGATAGTTAAATGGTGGGTTGCGCTTGGCTCCAATGGGAGATGGGTTACAAGTCAGAGCAGAGGATGAGGCTCATGTGGACTCCCTGGGTTTAGAGGGGTTCTCCGAGTACAATGGAAATGATTTGTAAGATACAAGATATTTTCAGACACCTTTAGGAGCCGCTGTTCTATCTTTATTGTTCTTCTATTCTTAATACATGTGTCAGGTTCACTTTAAGGACATCTGGTTGTCAATGCTCTGCCGGTCCCTGTCTCAGGCTCCCGATACATTCAAGGGCCCTTACCGCAGAATGAAAATCAGAATTACATCTGCTTGTCCCGAGTCTTTGAAGCCACTATTAAAAATTACCATTTCGGTGCTGTTGGTGAGCGTTGAATCGAGTCTCCCGGGGCCTTCTAAAATAAGCTTCTCCTCCCCAGCTGGAATAGCAGAACATTCTCGGCGGGACGGAGGCAGCTGCTGCTGGAGAGTCATGACATGGCAGCAGTCAAGCAGAAACGCACTAGCTGCCTGTGAATTAGCTGCAGATAATTCCACATTTCACATGCTGTCAGGTTAGGGCCGAGTGTTTACCGTACACTCCTATTATCCAGCAAAAAGCTGTACGGAGCTTCACGCTGCCAGCTCCCTGCTGTAACCCTTTACTGGCTCCGCAGTGCCGCTTCCCGATGTTCTGATGTTTGTCCTGGTTCACGCTGATCACTTCATTATGCATTTACTATGTGTTTAGTGAGGTCCTAACCCCAGGTCTGTGTCATTGACTGCACCTGTAGTTGTCGGGAAATCTGTGCTACTGAGAGGGGTAGGAAGGCAAACGCAGTCTTCATTTAGGTTTAAAGGGAACCTGCCATGGATATGACATTAACCCCCCTGGCGGTATTCCCGAGTGTAGCTCGGGGTAAAGTTTCAGTACCAAAAGCAGTAACCCCGAGCTACACTCGGGATTGCAATCAGGACCCCAACACAGGCTATCCCCGCTTCAGTCTATCCTGAATTCTGCGGCCAGACTCCTCCACCTTACCAACCGCTCCGTATCCGCCACCCCCTCTGCCAATCCCTCCACTGGCCTCCACTCAGTGTCCTCCACCCCTCTCTGCCAATCCCTCCACTGAGCTCCACTCAGTGTCCTCCATCCCTCTCTGCAAATCCCTCCACTGGCCTCCACTCAGTGTCCTCCACCCCTCTCTGCCAATCCCTCCACTGGCCTCCACTCAGTGTCCTCCACCCCTCTCTGCCAATCCCTCCACTGGCCTCCACTCAGTGTCCTCCGCCCCTCTCTGCCAATCCCTCCACTGACCTCCACTCAGTGTCCTCCACCCCTCTCTGCCAATCCCTCCACTGACCTCCACTCAGTGTCCTCCATCCCTCTGCCAATCCCTCCACTGGCTTCCCATTGCCCAACGGATAAAATTCAAAATACTAACATTGACGTACAAAGCTGTTCATAACACTGCCCCAAACTACATCACCGACCTGATATCCATCTACCACCCAAAACGCACTCTCTGCTCCTCACAAGACCTCCTACTCTCCAGTTCCCTGGTCTCCTCCTCCCATGCCCGTCTCCAGGACTTCTCCAGGGCTTCCCCCATCCTCTGGAACTCCCTACCCCAATCCATCAGACTGTCACCTACTCTCCTCCCCTTTAGGCGCACCCTGAAAACCCATCTCTTCAGAGAAGCCTACCTCGCCCTCACCTAACTGCTGATCTCCTTCGCTCTCCCCACCACTCCATTCCCCACAGCTATTTCCCCCTGTACCACTCCCCCCTCCCTCCTAGATTGTAAGCTCCAAAGAGCAGGGCCCTCGAACCCCTCGTGTATTGTATTGTTACTGTACTGTCTCATGTATTGTCTCCCATTGTAATGTACAGCGCTGAGCAAACTGTTGGCGCTATATACTGTATAATAATAATAATAATTACACTGCGTTGCGCCGGGATCCCTCCAGCACTTACCTTGTCCTGCGCTCCCGTGATGTCCCTCCAGCAGTGTCCCCGGCCATCTCCTCCGGCCGCTGCCGGCATCTGTCTTCCGGGTTCTGTTCCCTGCGACGTCGGGACGTACGGGGGATGGAACTGGCGGGAAATTCAAAAATGTAAAAAAGTGACATTCACTAAATACACTAAAATCACATCGTATAACATTCCTGTATCAAACCATTTCACATACATTGTGTCCCGAGTGCTTTGTCCGGCGCCCTGCCTGCATTTTTACTGTTCTTTCTGCCTGGAAACTGAGAAACGTCCATGGCGTCCAAAAAGCGTCCCTTTAGGTCAGACGCGGTTTTAGACCGGCTAGAGAACAGCGATAGTAAATCAGAACCACTTGCAGAATTGAGTGATAATGATTCGTGGGGGAAATTCCTCATCAGACACTGAAAACGATTCTGCGACTTTGCTCAGCGATGTGCGAACTTGGCGCTCTATTTCACATTTCAGTGTTTTTGGTTTGATTATATTATTGAATTACATTTATTATTATTATATTATTATTTTTATGATTATTTATTAAATTATAATGTATGATTTCATGTTTCAAGTTTTATCATCCCCGGGATGTTTACTAGACTCTTGTTCAGACAGATTTCAGTGAGTTATTCCTAAGAATTACAGGCCTACAATAAAAAAAACTACATATTTCCATGCAAAAAAATGTACCGCTTTGAGCACAGAAATACTGACATCATCAGACCGCTAGGGAGGTTAAAACAAAGCTCCAGTGACTGCTGTATCTGCAGCCACTGTGAAGTAATTCATCCTCAAATTCACAGCAGAAACAGTAAAGTCATCTCTGAGCACCTCAGCACACCCTGTTTCCCTCTCCCAGAACTTCTGCTTTTTGTGTGTTAAAAATGAGAAGAATGAAATATGCCATAGTAGTGATGCCTCTACCTCTGGAAAGGGGAGCTGAGCTGCTGGGAAAGGAGAGAAAAGGGAGAGCTGAGTTGCTGAGTGACTGCTGTGAGGGGGGGTTAGGGTGAACTGATTTGCTGAGTTACATAGTTAATCTGGCTGAAAAGAGACAAAAGTCCATCCAGTTCAACCATAGAGCTGAGTAACTGCTGGAAAGGAACGCTGAGCCGCTAAGTCACTGCTGGGGGAAAAGGATGGGGGGGGGGGGACTGAACTGCGGGGAGTGGGAGTAAAGGGAACCTAGCTGCTGAGGGGAGGTTCAGGGGAATCTAAGCAGTCACTACTTTAAGGGGAACTGAACTGCTGATTAATGCTGGGACTGGGATTAGGGAAGCTAATGAGCCACTGCCAGGAGGGGGATTGAGGGCAGCTGGGTCACTACTGCCAGGTTGAGCTGAGCTGTTGAGAGCCTGCAGGGAAGAGGATCAACTCCTTGAGCTTCTGGTTCTCTAGTGGGAAGGTGGAGCGGGGTGAGCTGAGTTGCTGGTATGGTGGAGCAGGGTGAGCTAAGTTGCTGGTATGGTGGAGCAGGGTGAGCACAGTTGCTGGGATGCTGGAGCAGGGTGAGATGAGTTGCTGGGATGCTGGAGCAGGGTGAGCACAATTGCTGGGATGCTGGAGCAGGGTGAGCTCAGTTGCTGGGATGCTGGAGCAGGGTGAGCACAGTTGCTGGGATGCTGAAGCAGGGTGAGCTCAGTTGCTAGGATGCTGGAGCAGGGTGAGCTCAGTTGCTTGGGATGCTTGTGCAGGGTGAGCTCAGTTGCTAGGATGGTGGAGCAGGGTGAGCTCAGTTGCTGGGATGGTGGAGCAGGGTGAGCTCAGTTGCTGGGATGGTGGAGCAGGGTGAGCTCAGTTGCTGGGATGGTGGAGCAGGGTGAGCTCAGTTGCTGGGATGCTGGAGCAGGGTGAGCTCAGTTGCTGGGATGGTGGAGCAGGGTGAGCACAGTTGCTGGGATGCTGGAGCAGGGTGAGCTCAGTTGCTGGGATGCTGGAGCAAGGTGAGCTCAGTTGCTGGGATGCTGGAGCAGGGTGAGCACAGTTGCTGGGATGCTGGAGCAGGGTGAGCACAGTTGCTGGGATGGTGGAGCAGGGTGAGCACAGTTGCTGGGATGGTGGAGCAGGGTGAGCACAGTTGCTGGGATGGTGGAGCAGGGTGAGCACAATTGCTGGGATGGTGGAGCAGGGTGAGCACAATTGCTGGGATGGTGGAGCAGGGTGAGCTCAGTTGCTGGGATGCTGGAGCAGGGTGAGCTCAGTTGCTGGGATGCTGGAGCAGGGTGAGCTCAGTTGCTGGAATGGTGGAGGGTGAGCTGAGCTGCTGGGAAGGTCGTGGAGGGTGAGCTGAGCTGAAGAGGCACTGCTTGTAAAGCGATCTCAGAGAACTTCTGCGATAGGCTGAAATATTTTATTTTTATTGGCATCAGAGTCCCTTTAAATCCTGAGGTTCTAACATTTTCCCACTTTGTTTTTATTTAAAAAAAAAAAAAGAAAATGATTGTTGTGTCTCCACTGGGGATATTTCTTCTCACTCTCTGCCTCGGTTGCCACCAGAAAAGGAAATTCTAAATCCTGCTCATTGACTTTGCAGCCAGCAGTAAAGTAAACCTAAACGATTGTTCTAACTCTGCTCCACTCCATACTAACCATTGTAGCTGGAGTTCTCATTCAAATCTATATAAAACAATGTTCTACATCTTTCTTAATATCATTCATTTTAGAATTTAAATTAAAAATCCGATTTCAGTCAGTTTTACCATTTCTGGTGCGAAAATCAGCCACAGTTAGCGTGGGAGAGGAATACAGATGAAGATTAGATGACCATTACATCGGCAGAAATTACCGGGAAATCTTTGCCATTATTCAAAACAAACATTAGCCGGGGGCAGGTTATTAGAGAAGACATCCAGCTTTCTGACATGTGAACCCTGTGATTGAGGAAAGATGCTTTGTGTAGTATTTCAGAGCAAACTGTGCAATCAGGGGCCCCCCCAGCCATCTACAGACCCCACGGAGCAAGCAGGGTTTTAGGGGTTCTGTGCTTAGAGGAGCTGCCATTGGTGGCTTTTTTATATATATATATATATATATATATATATATATATATATATTTATTTCAATGTTTTATTAATTTTAAACAGTATAAAACAGAGGCAACAAAACACGCCCACGCAGGGCCTATCAATTGCACATATAAAAAATAAAAAAAATAGAAAAAACAGTACTCTAATGCCAACAGAGCAAAAGGTACGCCCACACAGGGGCTATCAATGACACATAAATTACAGGAACATTAATATAACTCTGGCTGTAACTCAAACTAAAAGCAGCTATCCACTGCCACACCAAAAACAAACACAAAAAAAAAAGAAAGGAGTACAAAAAGAAAAAAAAAATATAACAAAACCAAAGAGCAGGGGTCCAAGAACGCCAATACCGAACACCATCACAACCCCAGACTAGCCGGAGGGAGCGAGGGAAAGGGATATTGCAACCACGGCTCCCATATTTTCAAAAATTTACGTTGGGAGTCGTTGCAGATACTCGACATCTGTTCATTGAGCATCATAGTTGTCATAGGATCCCGCACCCCCCTGAAGAGGGACAGACGGACTCTTCCAGGCCTGAGCAATTGTTCTAGTGGCCGACAAAAACAAATAGGAAGCCAACTTCTGCTGGTGAGCCAAGAAGCCCGGTATGGAACAATGAAGGAAAGCATACCGAGCATCCCGACGTATGGAGAGATGGAACAAGGTGAAAAGGAGGCCAAACACACAAGACCAAAAGCGAAACAGTCTCGGGCATGGCCACCAGATATGCACTACATCTCCACGATGGCCACAACCCCAAAAGCATCGATCACTTCAGGCAAGGTTAGCCTGGGCCAAACGAGCCTGTCAGGAATGGACTCCGCACTGGTGGTGGGACTCACCTGCCGTGTGGGCTGCAGTACCAGGGCTGACCAGCGGGTGCTCTCAGCAGCCAGAAGCTCACTCCTGCAATCAGTTGACCTGGGGCTGATTGCAGGAGGTGTATTTAAGGAATGGCCAGACCTGCAGTCAGTGCCTTGGTGTATGTTTCCCATGAGCCCCTGTACCTGGTAGCCTGTGTTCCTGCCTATCTGCCTAGTTGCTGACCCTGCTTTGATCCTGACCTCTGCTGACCGTCTCCTGTTGAACCCCTGGCTTGCCTAACCATCCTTCTGCCTGATTCTCTGTACCGTGCTGCCCGTGAGTTACTGAACCCGGCTTGTGACCCTGACCATCCTTCTGCCTTATCCTCTGTACCGCGCTGCCCATGAGTTACTGAACCCGGCTTGTGACCCTGACCATCCTTCTGCCTTATCCTCTGTACCGCGCTGCCCATGAGTTACTGAACCCGGCTTGTGACCCTGACCATTCTCTGCCCGCTCCTCCGGTACCTCACTGCCCGCACGTTGCTGACCTGGCCTGCCTGACTATGCCTGACGCTACCAAGACGATCCATCCATCCCGCACGGATCCAGTCACTACTGTGCAAACTTGCTAGCCCCTTCACATCAGGCTTTCCCCCGGTACATACCCTCGGCAGACCCCTCTACCACAGTTGGGTGCACTCAGGGGCCGCGACCTGGTCTCAGTCCTGCACCAAGTCCATCCCCACCATCAGGGGCTCTGGTGAAAAGGCAGACTGGGGCTTCGACTCTGCGCCCTGGGGAATCCTGGCCTGTGGGTCACTAGAGATCCCGCCGGGCGGTGCCTGACAGTACCTAACGGCCCGCCTGACCATTCCACCTCTCCAGCCCTGACTACGCCTGTGTTCCTGAAGCCTGCTACTTCCTTGTGTCAGTCCACACATTTCTGGTCACACCCCGATCCCTGACGGAGCCGAAACCCAATACCAACGAAGCAATACTTTGTATGCTGCCTCCAGCATGGTCGTATTAAATGAGCATTTAGCTATAAGCGACCAGGCCCTATTCCAGTCCTCCAGATCCACAACCACTCCCAGGTCGCGCTCCCACTGAGCGACATATGAGAGAGAAGTATGCATCGAGCGTCTGTGCAAAGCTGCATAAAGAAGGTAGATGAGGCCCGGGGCACCCGGGTGGCTTGTTTTTAAAGGTGAAAACTTGAGGGATGTCATACCTGTCCCCGACATCACCACATAGGGTTTTATTTCTTTTGTTACTCTCCATTATACATCACAGTACTCCTGCACACTGCAGCCCATTCATAAAATACAGACAGCCGTATGGAGTTCTTCCAGCTTTCAGAGACCAGACCATTCATTTAAACAAAGGTCTATACACAAGGGAGGCTTTCGCAAGTAAATAATATATAAAATAAAATAAATGCACGTTTTATGGAGACATTCAAAAGCCCTGAGACTGTTGCTGGGTGCTCCCATCTTATAAAAACCGTTTATTATGCCTTAGTGTGGCTAAGGGGATAATTCCTACATTCTGGCAGGTACAGGAGCCTCCAACAACGAGGGACTGGTTAGACATGGTGGAATATAGAAATAAGATGGAGGAGTTATACCATATAGACGAAGGTAGTATGGGCAAATTTAGAAAGGAATGGGGAAGATGGTCCGATTTCAAGGCATCTGGAATATATATGGATGCAGTGGGAGGCCCTGGGATCTGATTTGAGGTAGGAGAATAAAAGGAATGCTTTGTTAGGCTAGGTTCACATCTGTGTGGGTGGTGCACGCCGCCCGCACTGGAAAACGCAAGCGTACTGGGAACCTCGGCTGCGTTTTCCAAAGAAGTGCAAAGACTTCTTCCCCGCGTGGCAAGGGAGTCCATTCAAATGAATGGGCTCTCGTGCCCGTGCAAAACGCGGCCCACACGGCCGCATAGATTTGAATCGGGGGTAATTGAATAAGCTGGCGTTAGAAGCTGATTGGATACTATTCACAGCTGTACCAAGTCTAGATAATCTCCCCCACGACCCCCGGTTCACATCTATGTGACTGTACGGGCTGCGTCTTGAACGGTCACGAGAGCCCATTCATTTGAATGGACTCCTGGCCCCGGGACACGCAGGGAAGAAGTCCCTGCACTACTTTGGAAACTGCAGCCCGCACGGGAACCTCAGTTTTTTAAGCTCTTTAGACAACTGGAAACCAGCAGCATGCAATGTAACATTTGGAGGCTTTTTGTAAATTTTTTATTATATATAAATAGGCTGCAAAACATTATTATACAATATTTATATAGCACCAACAGTTTGCTCAGCGCTGTAGATTGCAATGGGAGACAATACACAAGACAGTACAATAACAATACAATGCGATACATGAGGGGATCGAGGGCCCTGCTCCTTGGAGCTTACAATCTAGGAGGGAGGGGATAGTGGTAGGGGAGGAATAGCTGAGGGTGATGGAGTGGTAGGAAGAGTGGAGGAGATCGGCAATTAGCAGGGGGTGGGGTAGGCTTCCCTGAAAAGATGGGTTTTCAGGGTGCGCCTGAAGGAGAGGAGAGTAGGTGATAATCTGATGGATTGGGGTAGGGAGTTCCAGAGAATGGGGGAAGTCCTGGAGATGGGCATGGGAGGAGGAGACCAGGGAACTAGAGAGTAGGAGGTCTTGTGAGGAGCGGAGTGTACGTTTTGGGTGGTAGATGGATATCAGGTCGGTGATGTAGTTTGGGCCAGTGTTATGGATAGCTTTGTACGTCAGTGTTAGCATTTTGAATTTTATCCGTTGGGCATTCGGAAGCCAGTGGAGGGATTGGCAGAGGGGGGTGGCGGATACGGAGCATTGTCAGGTCCAGCTGAATGACTAACTACTACTGTTGAGGGGGGGTCCCGTCCCATCATGTCCTGTCCAGTCCCTCAGTGCCCCAACCAGCAGTGACTTAAAAGGTAACTTCCACTTTCACGTGGGAGGAACAAAATGTGGCTTTCATTTTATGAAAATGCACCGTGACAACCTAAGGCGTACAAGAGGAAACAGAGAGCCCTGCGTACAATCTAGGAGGAAGGGTTGAGTGATACAAAAGGTAATAGCTGTGGGGGGGGATGAGCTGATGGAGGAAATAAATGGCAGTTTACTAGGCAGAAGCAGGATAGACTTCTTTAACCTCCCTGGCGGTCTGATTATTTCAGATTTTTGGTGCTGAAAGCGGTACATTATTTTGCATGGAAATATGTAGTTTTTTATTGTAGGCTGTAATTATTAGGAATAACTCCCTGAAATCTGTCCGAACAAGAGTCTAGTAAACATCCCGGGGATGATAAAACTTGAAACACGAAATCATAAATTATAATTTAATAAATAATCATAAAAAATAATATAATAATAATAAATTTAATTCAATAATATAATCAAACCAAAAACACTGAAATGTGAAATATAGCGCCAAGTTCGCACATCGCTGAGCAAAGTCGCAGAATCGTTTTCAGTGTCTGATGAGGAATTTCCCCCACGAATCATTATCACTCAATTCTGCAAGTGGTTCTGATTTACTATCGCTGTTCTCTAGCCGGTCTAAAACCGCTTTTGACCTAAAGAGACGCTTTTTGGACGCCATGGACGTTTCTCAGTTTCCGGGCAGAAAGAACAGAAAAAATGCAGGCAGGGCGCCGGACAAAGCACTCGGGACACAATGTATGTGAAATGGTTTGATACAGGAATGTTATACTATGTGATTTTAGTGAATTTAGTGAATGTCACTTTTTGTCATTTTCAAATTTCCCGCCAGTTCCGTCCCCCGCACTTCCCGACGCTTGCAGGGGACGGAACCCAGATGACAAATGCCGGCATCTGCCGGATTACATTGCCGGGGACACTGCAGGAGGGACATCGCGGGAGCGCAGGACAAGGTAAGTGATCGAGGGATCGCGGAGCAACACTGCAGTGTATTCCCGAGTGTAGCTCGGGGTTACCGCTTGTGGTGCTAAAACTTTACCCCGAGCTACACTCGGGAATACCGCCAGGGAGGCTACAGAGATTTTCAGGGATCTTTTAACAGTGGATAGATTAGGAGATAGCCGGACAGATTGAGGTAGGGAGTTCCATAGGATGGGGGAAGTCCTGGAGGCAAGCATGGGAGGAGGTGACATGGGAACTAGAGAGCAGAAGGTCTTGGGAGGATCGAAGAGAGCAGTTTGGTTGATATTTTGAGACCAGGTTGGTGATGTAGCTGGGGGCAGAGTTGTGGATGGCGTTGTAAGTTGTTTTTATTGAATTTTATTCATAGAATTTCTCAGGACAGGTCCACTTGTTTCTTGTGTAGCTGCAATGTCTATTCCCGCTAATGAACGCCATGAAAAGGCTGCAGCTGAAGTGCGGTGAAGATCAGGCTTTGCGCTCAGCTTTGTTCATCTCTATCCCGGTCTATTTTGAGCCGGCGTTCACAATCCAGGCAGGTGTAGAGATGCAGACTATCCCCTGTGATGTATTGCTGTCACACATCAAGCTGGAAGACTTGTAGAAAGGGAAGACATTACAGCCATGCGATGTAATAAGGGAGAGCCAGCGGGGTGCTCAATTGTACGGGGGGGGGGGGGGGGGGTGTACTGTATAAATAGCAGACATTAAGGACGGAAATGTCATTCAATAAATCACAGACTTAAAAAGCTATTTGCACTTCCAGGGAGTTTTAATGTGGCTGAAACCAGAGGTGCAGAAGCGTTCCTTTAACTGTTTGGAGCCGGGTTTGTGGGTTACGCTTCTGTTTTCTGAATGTTGACCGTCCCCCATAAACTCATAATTAAAATTCTGTATTTTAGAAGAGGAGAACCTTAAACATAAAGTCCATAGTGCAGAGAAAGCCTTATTAAAGCCAACCTGCCTTGATAAACAGTATATTGCATTGGTATAGTCTCCAGCATGGTGGATTTATCAAAGTCCTTCTTTTTAAGTATGTTTTCAGCCTATGGAGCTGGAGTGCTCAACCTGTGGCCCTGTGGAGCCCTCTGATGTGGCCCTCGACCTCAAACCTGGAAAAGCACATACCCAGGGTCGGAAACCTGTTGACCGTGATCAGAGCTTGCCATCCCAGAGCCATCGGAGTGCATCCAACCATTTCCACTCCACTAGGAGGAAGCAGGAAAGGAGCAGTGTATGCAGTGAGGGAGCAGTGTATGCAGCGAGGGAGCAGTGTATGCAGCGAGGGAGCAGTGTATGCAGGGAGG
Source organism: Staurois parvus (assembly GCF_062004578.1). Lineage (NCBI taxonomy): Eukaryota > Metazoa > Chordata > Amphibia > Anura > Ranidae > Staurois > Staurois parvus. Next base: position 20,809 of record NW_028318224.1, read on the forward strand.
GAGCAGTGTGTGCAGCGAGGGAGCAGTGTGTGCAGCGAGGGAGCAGTGTGTGCAGCGAGGGAGCAGTGTGTGCAGCGAGGGAGCAGTGTGTGCAGCGAGGGAGCAGTGTATACACTCGGGCTTCCTCATTGGCTGCCCCTATATGTCACTGCCAGTTTTTAAATGTAATTACCAGCTTTGTTTTTCTTCACTATCGCTCCAAGAAGGAGCTGTCATTCTCCCCACCGCTAAAGGAAATAAAGGGGTGGGGGCACCAGTGACATTACGCGGTGACCCGGCCACTTCGTTTTCTTTAGCATGAATGGTCCTCCAAACGGCTTGAGTTTTCCTAGTTTGGCTGATGCTCCGTAGGGTTTGCAGCTCCCTAGGCTTGCATCCATCTTCAGAACACTAAACAACAAAAGGCAAGAATGAAGCACTGGCCTAGTGCATTACCAATGCCACAATTTAAAATAAAAGTAGTCACATTCATACTCACACATGCCAATGAAATGTTTTATTTTAGCGACCAAAGTTGCTGTAACGTAAACTAAGAATGAATCTGGACGATTCAAACTATGGGGCTGATGAAAAAATGCAGGGTTACCTTCAGTGAGAACAGTCTGTAGATACAGTTAGTCTGGCTGAAAAAAAGACACAAGTTCAGACAATAAAAAAAAGAAAAGTTATAATCCTACACTCACAGTTGATCCAGAGGAAGCAAAAAAACCCCGCAAAGCACGCTTCCCCTGCGGGGAAAAAAGTCCTTCCTGATCCCCCGAGAGGCAATCGGATATTCCCTGAATCAACTTTACCTATAAATGTTATATCCAGTTATATTCTAAGTATCTAAGAAAGAATCCAGGACTTTCCTACAGCAATCCACTGAGCTGGCCACAACCAACTCTTGAGGGAGTCTATTCCACATTTTCACAGCTCTTACTGTGAAGAAACCTTTCCGTGTTTGGAGATTGAATTTACTTTCCTCCAGACGTAAAGAGCGCCCCTTGTCCTCTGTGATGACCTCAGGGAGAATAACTACACCGAGTTCACTATATAAACCACTAATGTATTTATACATGGAGATCATATCCCCCCTTATGTATTATACATGGAGATCATATCCCCCGTTATGTATGATACATGGAGATCATATCCCCCCTTATATATTATACATGGAGATCATATCCCCCCTTATGTATTATACATGGTGATCATATCCCCCCTTATGTATTATACATGGTGATCATATCCCCCCTTATGTATTATACATGGAGATCATATCCCCCTTATGTATTATACATGGAGATCATATCCCCCCTTATGTATTATACATGGAGATCATATCCCCCCTTATGTATTATACATGGTGATTATATCCCCCCCTATGTATTATACATGGAGATCATATCCCCCCTTATGTATTATACATGGAGATCATATCCCCCCTTATGTATTATACATGGAGATCATATCCCCCCCTTATGTATTATACATGGAGATCATATCCCCCTTATGTATTATACATGGTGATTCTATCCCCCCCTATGTATTATACATGGAGATCATATCCCCCCTTATGTATTATACATGGAGATCATATCCCCCCTTATGTATTATACATGGAGATCATATCCCCCCCCTTATGTATTATACATGGAGATCACATCCCCCCTTATGTATTATACATGGAGATTATACCCCCCCTTATGTATTATACATGGAGATCATATCCCCCCCTTATGTATTATACATGGAGATCATATCCCCCCTTATGTATTATACATGGAGATCATATCCCCCTTATGTATTATACATGGAGATCATATCCCCCTTATGTATTATACATGGAGATCATATCCCCCCTTATGTATTATACATGGAGATCATATCCCCCTTATGTATTATACATGGAGATCATATCCCCCTTATGTATTATACATGGAGATCATATCCCCCCTTATGTATTATACATGGAGATCATATCCCCCCTTATGTATTATACATGGAGATCATATCCCCCCCTTATGTATTATACATGGAGATCATATCCCCCCCTTATGTATTATACATGGAGATCATATCCCCCCCTTATGTATTATACATGGAGATCATATGCCCCCTTATGTATTATACATGGAGATCATATCCCCCCTTATGTATTATACATGGAGATCATATCCCCCTTATGTATTATACATGGAGATCATGTCCCCCCCTTATGTATTATACATTGGGATCATGTCCCCCCCTTATGTATTATACATGGAGATCATGTCCCCCCCTTATGTATTATACATGGAGATCATGTCCCCCCCTTATGTATTATACATGGAGATCATATCCCCCCCTTATGTATTATACATGGAGATCATATCCCCCCTTATGTATTATACATGGAGATCATATCCCCCCTTATGTATTATACATAGAGATCATACCCCCCTTATGTATTATACATGGTGATCATATCCCCCCTTATGTATTTATACATGGAGATCATATCCCCCCTTATGTATTATACATGGAGATCATATCCCCCTTATGTATTATACATGGTGATCATATCCCCCCTTATGTATTATACATGGAGATCATATCCCCCCTTAGGTATTATACATGGAGATCATATCCCCCCTTATGTATTATACATGGAGATCATATCCCCCCTTATGTATTATACATGGAGATCATATCCCCCCTTATGTATTATACATGGAGATCATATCCCCCCTTATGTATTATACATGGAGATCATATCCCCCCTTATGTATTATACATGGTGATCATATCCCCCTTATGTATTATACATGGTGATCATATCCCCCTTATGTATTATACATGGTGATCATATCCCCCCTTATGTATTATACATGGTGATCATATCCCCCCTTATGTATTATACATGGTGATCATATCCCCCCTTATGTATTATACATGGAGATCATATCCCCCCTTAGGTATTATACATGGAGATCATATCCCCCCTTATGTATTATACATGGAGATCATATCCCCCCTTATGTATTATACATGGAGATCATATCCCCCCCTTATGTATTATACATGGAGATCATATCCCCCCCTTATGTATTATACATGGAGATCATATCCCCCCCTTATGTATTATACATGGAGATCATATCCCCCCCTTATGTCTTATACATGGAGATCATATCCCCCCCTTATGTCTTATACATGGAGATCATATCCCCCCCTTATGTCTTATACATGGAGATCATATCCCCCCTTATGTATTATACATGGAGATCATATCCCCCCTTATGTAATATACATGGAGATCATATCCCCCTTATGTATTATACATGGAGATCATATCCCCCCTTATGTATTATACATGGAGATCATATCCCCCCCTTATGTATTATACATGGAGATCATATCCCCCTTATGTATTATACATGGAGATCATATCCCCCTTATGTATTATACATAGTGATCATATCCCCCCTTAATCTCCTCTTCTCAAGAGAGAATAAATTCAGTTCCTCTAATCTTTCCTCATAGCTGAGCTCCTCCATGCCTCTGATCAGTTTAGTTGCCCTTCTCTGTACTTTCTCCAGTTCCCCAATGTTCTTTTTGTGAATTGGTGCCCAAAACTGATACAGAGGATAGAAGTGCAAATCAAGACTTTTTCTGTAGAAGACCAATTTGGCCTTGCACCTTTTTGGTTTTTCTTCCTGAGCCTCCAGATTGGTCCTTTAGGAGCTCATTCAGACCTGTACATTGTGTGATGCAGTAATGTGTTGTAGACCCCCTGTTATCATGATGCATAATCTGCAGTATAGTGTGTAGCATTGCCATTCGTTTAGCATGGCACCCCATGTACAACCACAGTATTGGACAATGCACCTGTAGTGCTCCATGGTGGCGCACGAAGTAAAAACAATTTGTAAGTTCTGATCATTCAAGATATCTGAAGAGCCTGTGCTGTTAAGGAGGGGGTTGGATACAAATGGAGAAACAGAAAAAGGGCGCACCGACCTAGTGCATTATCGTTTAAAATAATTTATTGAAGAAACAAAATAGGTATCATACTCACAATGGACATATTAACACAGGCATGTCAAACTGAACAAGATGTATGATCCAAACAACATCTGAGTCCATACGATGGAACCCTGGATGACCAGCTGGCTAACGCGTTTCGAGGACACCACCTCTTCCTCAGAGCTTTTACGGGGTTAACTGATCTTGCAACCCATAGTGATCTGCGGGATCAGCTTCAGCAGTTTGCAGCCTGGAAGGGGTTAACTGTGGCAGCTCTGCGCTAAAGTCGGAGATCGGCTTCTTCGGCCTGAAACCGGCACATGCGCAGTTGCTTCAGGGGATACACATCTTCACGGGTCGGGATACTCATTTTACCGCTATGCCGGGGGCAGCTGTCACTGTGCCGGGAATCCAGGATCACCCCAATAACTGGCCGGGACCTTCACAGAGCCCAGAAGCTCTGCTGGCATCCTGCTCTTGCACCCCCTGTGATGGTGCGGCCTGCACCCCCCTAGGGACACCACTGAATGTGTGCAAACAAAACCCAGTTTGTAAACTCTTAGGACCATTCAGTTGTTTTGTAGGTTGGCTGGTAAGTATGCTGGGAAATCTTTTGTTTGTGATTTGCATTGCCTTTTCATGTGCACCTTGCTCTAAAGGCCAGTTATAGGTTGGGGTGGATGCCATTTTTATTGATCGGAAGGACCTGGAAGACGATGGGGGTAACAAGCGAGTGGTGCAGAGGTGACACCACCGACGTAGGGCACTTTGCTGGGTAATTGGTCCATATTGATGAACAATGTGCATGTACAACTACAGTATTGGACAATGCACCTGTAGTGCTCCATTGTGGTTCACGAAGTAAAAAAGAGTTGGAAGTCCTGATCATTCAAGACATCTGAAGAGCCTGTGCTGTTAGGGAAGGGTGGGCTCCCTCCAGGCACTCCGGCCCTTACCCTATCCATTGTTATATGTTCTCCTACTATGGAGGATCTGAAAATCATAGAGTTAGGACCGCAGTATATACAGAGGTCCCTTGTCATGGACACTGCGTCTTACACATATATTTGTAATTGTGTGCAGAAGCATCCCTAGGGGTGGTGTCACCCCTCCAGCGAGGAAGGAGTGGTGCCGGTGTAGTGGTAAAATGAGTATCACAACCCGTGAAGATATGTATCCCCTGAAGCAACTGTGCATGTGCCGGTTTCAGGCCCCCACCCCCCTAGGGACGCCACTGAATGTGTGCAAACAAAAGCCAGTTTAAGTGTTAGGACCATTCAGTTGTTTTGTAGGTTGGCTGGTAAGTGTGCTGGGAAATCTTTTGTTTGTGATTTGCATTGCCTTTCCATGTGCACCTTGCTGTAAAGGCCAGTTCTAGGTTGGGGTGGGTGCCATTTTTTTTTTCTTCATCTGAAGACCATTGACCTGGAAGAAGATGGGAGTAACAAGCGAGTGGTGCAGAGGTGACACCACTAACGTAGGGCACCTTGACGGATAATTGTGCCATAATGTGCACAACACCTTTGCATACTTGACATCATGGTAGGAGCTCCCGGGGAGACTGAAATCATTTTAGTTCCGCTTTGATTCATTGCCAACCCATTCAAAATTAATGGGGGGGGGGCCCTGACTGAGTGCCATCATGTATGTGCCTTCGGTGCATAGGAGGAATGGTCCCTTAATGTGATGGGTAGCTTTACTATAAAGACTTGGTAGGTGTAATGGGGAGGAGTTATGGGACGGGGGTGACTTGCTTTTCACTTCAGCTGCCTATGTCCGGGTATATGGTTGGTTTTGGCGTGGGGATATACACACTGATGACCACAGTCTCTGCAGAGGTTGTTCTGAAGTTTACAAAGTCTCTCCGGTTTTTATCTCGCTTCTCTGCGTATAGATGTAAACGTCTTTCAAGCGCAAAATAATCCTTGTTAGGGGTGCAGGGTGATCTGTCCTAATATTGGGGTGGGGGTTTTGGACTGTTTGATGTCATGTGGTTGCATCCAATTGTTCTATTGTGTGTCTTGCTTGGGAGCAAACTATTTTGAGATGTACGTGTTTATGTGTATTGGCTTGGTGGGGGTGTCTCCAGCAGCCCTCCCTCCTGATGGGACTGTCTGTTGGTGTGTCTCTTGTTACTAAATGTAGATTGCCCCGCCCTGTGTCATTATACAGGGAGGGGGGTTGTTCCCTTGAGCGTATATATCTTGTATCTGTGTTAAAATAAACTGGTCTACTTTCTGGATTACTTCAAGACTGGTGTCGTCTAGTCTTGTTTGGTCGGCTGTGGTGTCTGTGGTCAGTGTTCAGACAGGGAAGCGGTTTTCTAACAGAAATACCCAAGCGCACTCTGGGGTCGGTTCCGTTACACGGAGGTCCCATGTTGTGTATTTAGTTCTGCTTTGATTCATTGCCAACCCATTCAAAATTAATGGGGGGGGGGGGGGCCTGACTCAGGGTGCTATCATGTATGTGCCTTCAGTGCATAGGAGGAATGGTCCCTTAATGTTAACTTTACTGTAAAGACTGGGGAGGAGTTATAGGACGGGGATGACTTGCTTTTCTCTTCAGCTGCCTTTGTCCGGGTATTCGGTTGGTTTTGGCGTGGGGATATACACACTGATGACCACAGTCTCTGCAGAGGTTGTTCTGAAGTTTACGAAGTCTCTCCGGTTTTTATCTCGCTTCTCTGCGTATAGATGTAAATGTCTTTCAAGCGCAAAATAATCCTTGTTAGGGGTACAGGGTGATCTGTCCTAATGGGGTTGGGGGTTGTGGATTGTTTGATGTCATGTGGTTGCATCCAATTGTTCTATTGTGTGTCTTGCTTGGGAGCAAACTATTATGACATGCATGTGTTTATGCGTATTGGCTTGGTAGGGGTGTCTCCAGCAGCTCTCCCTCCTGATGGGACTGTCTGTTGGTGTGTCTCTTGTTACTAAATGTAGATTGCCCCGCCCTATATCATACAGGGAGGGGTGTTGTTCCCTTGAGCGTATACATCTTGTATCTGTGTTAAAATAAACTGGTCTACTTTCTGGATTACTTCAAGACTGGTGTCGTCTAGTCTTGTTTGGTCGGCTGTGGTGTGTGGTCGGTGTTCGGACAGGGAAGCGGTATTCTATCAGAAATACCCAAGCACAGACTGGGGTCGGTTCCGTTACACAGAGGTCCCATGTTGTGCATTTAGATTCATTGCCAACCCATTCAAAATTAATGGGGGGGGGGCCTGACTCAGGGTGCTATCATGTATGTGCATTCAGTGCATAGGAGGAATGGTCCCTTAATGTTAAGGGATTGCTTTCCTGTAAAGACTTGGTAGGTGTAATGGGGAGGAGTTATAGGACGGCGACGCCTTGCGTTTCACTTCAGCTGCCTATGTCCGGGTATACGGTTGGTTTTGGCGTGGGGATATACACACGGATGACCACAGTCTCTGCAGAGGTTGTTCTGAAGTTTACAAAGTCTCTCCGGTTTTTATCACACTTCTCTGCGTTTAGATGTAAACGTCTTTCAAGCACAAAATAATTCTGGCAACGTTTGCCCGCCGCTTCATCTTGTAGGACATTAAAGTAAACTGCATGACAAAAGAGACGGGCGCATGACAGATTTCAGGTAATTCAGCTAAATTCAGCACTGAAGGATGGATTGTGCTGTCATCAACGTACACACGTCTACTCAGGCTTGGCTTTTCTCTCTTGGTCCCATTTGTTATTGTGATGTATTCTCCAGGAGGCCTCGTAAAACATGTCAGCCCGGGTAAAAATTGTTTGACGCACAGCCGTGTCAGCCTGCCACTGTCCGGTGCCGCTGCTGCATGTGGCTCTTTGTTCAGCAGATACAGAGCGATCTTTTCAGTTTCCGGTTAAAGGGTAACCCGTGAGGGTGAACATAGACGGGGGATAGATAGACTGTCCGTAGTCCACCTGCCGATAGTACAGAGTTCTAGAAGTCACTCTGCACATGCTCAGTTTAGTGTTTATGACGAGAGTGTTTTTTTTTTTTTTTCCTTTTTGAGGGTGCATTTGATCAGCACAGGGCCAAACAGCGCTGTCCAGACAGAGGGTCGGGGGTTATATAGCCTCATAGGACAGTCAGAAGAGAATGAAAACTCTGCCTACAAGATTAACCAGTGCTAGGCTGAACACTGATAGAAGTCACAAGACTGCTATATACTGCTTATGAGAAAAGGTATTTAGCAGTTTATATTTACTATAATATTTGCATTTCCATGTACTGTGGGAGACCAGATATAATGAATGCAGGGTCCGGGGAGACCGGATGTAGTGAATGCGGGGTCCGGGGAGACCGGATACAGTGAATGCGGGGTCCGGGGAGAGCGGATACAGTGAATGCGGGGTCCGGGGAGAGCGGATACAGTGAATGCGGGGTCCGGGGAGAGCGGATACAGTGAATGCGGGGTCCGGGGAGAGCGGATACAGTGAATGCGGGGTCCGGGGAGAGCGGATACAGTGAATGCGGGGTCCGGGGAGAGCGGATACAGTGAATGCGGGGTCCGGGGAGAGCGGGTACAGTGAATGCGGGGTCCGGGGAGAGCGGGTACAGTGAATGCGGGGTCCGGGGAGAGCGGGTACAGTGAATGCGGGGTCCGGGGAGAGCGGGTACAGTGAATGCGGGGTCCGGGGAGAGCGGGTACAGTGAATGCGGGGTCCGGGGAGAGCGGGTACAGTGAAAGCGGGGTCCGGTGTTTAGTAACACTTTAAAGTCCAAGTGAAACCTCAGTATTTGCTACTGTATTGCAGTCAGGCTGAAAATACATTAATATGCTGCACTTCATTTTTCTTCTTGATGTAAAAAGTTCTTCATCGAGGGTTTAAATACCCACATTTGAGGATTGGACTGCTGCTCTAGCACATGGCCCAGGTCTCCAATGATCCCACGTGGACCACCCTGCACATTGCTGTAATCATCTGGGCTGCTCATGGAGCATGAGAAATGTTGATTGCAGCAATCCAACCCTCACCCTGAATTCTGCCCCAGACACAGGCTAATGGTCCAACACTCCCTCTACACACTGCTCCAATCAACATTACTCGTGCTCCATGAGCAGCAGCATTGATGGCAGACACGTGCAGTAGAGAAAGGTGTCGGACCATTGGGGACCAAGGCTTCTGCTTTGTGAAGAGCAGCGGTCTGACCTCCAGCATGCTGCTAATTCTTGCTGCAATATGAAGAAGAAAAAAAACCTAGAATAACCTATTAATTGCCATACAGGCAGCCTAACTGTATTACAGTAATAAATTCCGATTCTTCAGCCTTAAAGACAAAAGCCCCAGAGCTGTTATTCTGCCTCCAGCTTCATTCCAAAGTGAGTCATGAATGGGGCACAATGCAGAATGGGGGATCAAACTCTGCAGACCTCGCTGGCTTCATTCCTTTACTAGATGCCAGGATCACAGTGACCGCTCCATGCTTGCACTTTTGAAAGTGAGTACACTAGCAATGGACGCTCACTGACCTGGAATAAGCACGCAGCTAGTAAAGTAAAAAAAAAAAAAAGTCCACTCTTGTCATCACAAGTGACCCCAGTGGAAGATTTCCTGTCTCGGCAAAAACTCAAAATTTCCAATATATTTAGTTAGTTTTTTTTTTTTTAATTTAAATCTTTTATTTTTTCAAACTTTTTTTCTTTCTCATTAAAAAAACACAGCAAAGTATCATTTAAATCCAAAATATAAACATTCCCATAAGTTTTGCAATCCAGCCTCCCGACTACCCCCATCTCGCCCAAACCCCCTTACAATTTATGTCATATCCCTGAAGCCTGGAGTTGTATGCTGAGGTTTGACAGATGACCCCCAGAAGTCCTGCTGTCCAGATCCAGATGACCAGGAGTTGGTCTTAATTACTCAAATGTGCATTTTTTTTCCGTTCTTTGGTTAGTGCAATATACATCTATTTATTATCACAGGAATCACGGATTTGCACCTATAAGGCGGTTGCTGTGTGGACTCATTTATTCAGTTTATTTATCACCTTGAGCACTTTATACGTCATAAAAGGACGTTATTATCACTTTACTGTATCATTTGGCGCTTTATAGCGTCTCACAGTGCCGGATACTTGATATTATATACACTTTTGGTGTTCATTTACCCTTATTGTACTTAGCGCTGCATATTGTACTATTTTATTGACTAGAAGGATTGTGAGGTTTGCCTTTTATGCTTGCTTACATTACTTTTTACCTTGCGCTCATTTTATTACGTTTATTATCCCCTTACAATTTACGCCGGTCCATATAGCTTTTAACTTCTCTTTCCAGCTTTCCATACTATACCAGTGATCTTTCTCCTCAATTCTTCGTTTTCCCTTTTTTTTTCACTATTCTTTCTTTCCTTCCGACCTTTCTTTTCCCTTCTCCTAATCCTGCTACTGCCTTACCACTGGTTCACATATATGCGGCCGTACGCACTGCATTTTGAGCGGGCAGGAGAGCCCATGTCAGGGCTCCGGGTGTGACCAGAGGTGTGTGGACTGACACAGGGAAACGCAGGCTTCAGATATGGTATAAACAATATGATTTATTAAGACTAACAATACAAAACACAGTGCAAAACTAAACATAAACACAGTGCAAACAAACCAAACCACCTACAGATAACAATACATACAATGCAAGAGTCGTCAGGCAGGCCAGGTCAGTAGCAAACGGAGTACCAGGAACAGGCGGGAGAGTGGTCGGGGTCACAAGCTGGGTTCAGTAACTCACGGGCAGCGCGGTGCAGAGGGTCAGGCAGAGAATGGTCAGGGTCACAAGCCAGGGATCAAACAGGAGAAGTCCTCAGAGGTCAGGATCAGGCAGGGTCGACAACAAGTCAGGCAGAAACAGGAACAGGAATGCAGGTTACAAGATACAGGGGCCCATGGAAAAACACACACCAAGGCCCTGACTGTGAGTCTGGCCATTCCTTAAATACAACCCCTGCAATCAGCTTCAGGTGTTTGGCTGACTGCAGGGGTGAGTCTCTGATTGCTGAGAGCACCCGCTGGCCAGCCCTGGTACTGCAGCCCACAAGGCAGGTGAGTTCCACCATTATTGGCAAGTCCATTCCTGACAGCCCATTTATTTGAATGGACGCCAGTGCCCCGGGACACGCAGGGATGAAGTCCATGCGCTTCTTCTGAAAACGCAGCCCATGTGGGAACCTCGGTAATATATTGGCGCTGGAGAGGTGGGGTTAAATATTACAGTCCCATAGGTAGTAGGGAGGTATTCAGCTATTAAAATAGATAAAGTCTCTCCGCAGCACACCTCAAAACTAGTCAACTTGTATATAGCAGCTGGTGGAGCAGAATATCCCTGTTTTCAGTATATTACTTTGATGGGATGTTTATGTAGTTGTTGTTTAATATCAAATATTCATTAAAAGTGAGCCGCTTAATATAAATCAGATCAGTGTGGTGATGCTTGGGGCAGCCATATTTGCTCAGTACAGCCTTTGCTCCCTGGTTTTGCCTTGCTGACCCTCTTATGTCAGCTTCAAGTATACCCTTCAGCACGGGTGTCAAACTGGTGGCCCTCCAGCTGTTGCCAAACTACAAGTCCCATGAGGCATTGCAGGATTGACAGATACAAGCATGACTCCCTAAGGCAGGGGCATGATGGGACTTGTAGTTTCCCAACAGCTGGAGGTCCGCCATTTTGGCACCCCTGCCCTACAGGGTCTGTCCAATTGAAAGCCATAAATTGTTTAGTCTGCAATGGTATGCAACTCCTAGGCTGCCCAGGTTTTAGGTCACATGAGGGAGCTGCGATGTATTTATTTTTTGTTAAAATAATGTGAATTGATAATGTTGAGATGCCCTATAGATTCATGTGAAGTGAGAACTTTATTAACAACAGCAGCCTAGTGAGAGAAATAATCCAGATTGGATCATTATTTCTGATTCTTCTAGAGTACCCTGCCGTGGGGAAAGAGGCAAGATTTTACTCAAGCATGTTCACAAAGATGGGCCATATTGCAGATAGCCATGTATTAACGTATGCAGGATGTCTTTTTAAGGGGTAGTGGGACATGTTCAAACACAACATCACCCAAGGGCCGAACATAAGATTCAGTAAATGGTCCTTATCAGAGCCAGCAGACAAACAGGATATATAGTCAAAGACTATATGGGCATGATACAAGAGATGGTCAGAGACTGTGGACATGAGGCAAAAGAGGTTATGGAACGTGGACATATAGATTTACATAGGTGGTAATGACACCAGTGCATCCAGTGATCCAAGAGATGGTCAGGGACTGTGGACATGATGCAAGGGATGGTCGGAGAGTGCGGACATGATGCAAGATATGGTCAGAGGCTGCGGACATGATGCCGCTGATATGATGCCAGGGATGGCCATAGACCTCGGACATGATGCAAGGGATGGTCAGTGACCTCAGACATGATGCAAGGGATGGTCAGTGACCTCAGACATGATGCAAGGGATGGTTAGTGACCTCGGACGTGAATCAAGGGATGGTCAGTGACCTCGGACATGATGCAAGGGATGATCAGAGACCTCGGACATGATGCAAGGGATGATCAGAGACCTCGGACATGATGCAAGGGATGATCAGAGACCTCGGACATGATGCAAGGGATGATCAGAGACCTCGGACATGATGCAAGGGATGATCAGAGACCTCGGACATGATGCAAGGGATGATCAGAGACCTCGGACATGATGAAAGGGATGATCAGAGACCTCGGACATGATGAAAGGGATGATCAGAGACCTCGGACATGATGCAAGGGATGGTCGGTGACCTCGGACATGATGCAAAGGATGGTCGGTGACCTCGGACATGATGCAAGGGATGGTCGGTGACCTCGGACATGATGCAAGGGATGGTCGGTGACCTCGGACATGATGCAAGGGATGGTCGTGACCTCGGACATGATGCAAGGGATGATCGGAGACCTCGGACATGATGCAAGATATGGTCAGAGGCTGCGGACATGATGCAAGGGATGATCGGAGACCTCGGACATGATGCAAGATATGGTCAGAGGCTGCGGACATGATGCCGCTGATATGATGCCAGGGATGGCCATAGACCTCGGACATGATGCAAGGGATGATTATAGACCTCAGACATGATGCAAGGGATGGTCAGTGACCTCGGACGTGATGCAAGGGATGGTCAGTGACCTCGGACGTGATGCAAGGGATGGTCAGTGACCTCGGACGTGATGCAAGGGATGGTCAGTGACCTCGGACATGATGCAAGGGATGATCAGAGACCTCGGACATGATGCAAGGGATGGTCGGTGACCTCGGACATGATGCAAGGGATGGTCGGTGACCTCGGACATGATGCAAGGGATGATCAGAGACCTCGGACATGATGCAAGGGATGATCAGAGACCTCGGACAGGATGAAAGGGATGATCAGAGACCTCGGACATGATGAAAGGGATGATCAGAGACCTCGGACATGATGAAAGGGATGATCAGAGACCTCGGACATGATGCAATGGATGGTCGGTGACCTCGGACATGATGCAAGGGATGGTCGGTGACCTCGGACATGATGCAAGGGATGGTCGGTGACCTCGGACATGATGCAAGGGATGGTCGGTGACCTCGGACATGATGCAAGGGATGGTCGGTGACCTCGGACATGATGCAAGGGATGCTCAGAGACGGTGGACATGATGCAAGGGATGGTCGGTGACCTCAGACATGATGCAAGGGATGGTCGGTGACCTCGGACATGATGCAAGGGATGGTCGGTGACCTCGGACATGATGCAAGGGATGCTCAGAGACGGTGGACATGATGCAAGGGATGCTCAGAGACGGTGGACATGATGCAAGGGATTCTCAGAGACGGTGGACATGATGCAAGGGATTCTCAGAGACGGTGGACATGATGCAAGGGATGCTTAGAGACCTCAGACTTGCTGCAAGGGATGGTCAGATACGGTAGACATGATACAAGGGATGGTCTGAGTGTGAATAGAGACTGGGGACATTTTGCACAAGGCTGCTAGAAATCACTACTGTAACAGGGCAATAGGAAAACAGATTAGTGTCTTCAGGAGCCCAGAGGGCTGCACAGCAAGTGCCAAAGAAGCACATGTTGGGCACCAGGATCTCAGAGGTTGACCTAATGGATCTGCCATTTGTCCCTTCCTAGGCATTAAAGCCCAACTCCAGCTTCCAAAATGTCCCCCACCCCCACACCCAAATTTTAGTAAATTAAATTCTTACCTTTATTTCTTATTGAGTCCATTCCATGCAGTCACGTGATGGTCCCTGTCGGTTTAGTGTGCAGCAGCTGTCAGGTTAGTGTGAGTGGGCCCTTGAAGTGATTGTAAACCCCTGCATATACCCAGTGAAGTGACTGGCATCAAGTAATGTGCAGAGATTAAACCTGTCCTACGTAAGTTGTACCTGTTTATCTGCTGTTCTACCGCATCTACAGCCTTTTAAAACAGATAAAAGGCTATTTCTCAGCTCCAGCAGGTGGGTATCTGACATCACACACTGCACAGAACAAAGAAGAGGGCTGAGTGTAATCTGAGACCTAAGTGGAGAGAGAGAACACACCCTCTTCTACACAGTCGCATAGGGAAACATGCACAACTGAAGATGTCAGTCGCCTCCTGTGTGTTTGGAGGAGGGGGGGAGAGACCATCCCCTGGGATTCTGTGGAGTTGGGATAACCTGTCAGAAGTGACTAATGCAGAGAGAAGAGACCGAAATCTCACGGGGTACTTTGGATTGAGGCTATACAGACTATATAGAGGGCTATGCTTTGTTCATTTTTTTATCACAATAGGTTTACGACCACTTTTCCCCACGCAGCCTTTTCCTGCTGTGTTGTTCCGTGACCGCTCTTTTCCATCATTGGCCACAGATGCCACACTTTGCCCAACCATTCTGCAAGCTCCTGTTACAAAAAAAGATGATTCATGACATCCAAGTTTGAAGCCAGCAAGCTACAGTTGCAAGAAAAAGTATGTGAACCCCTTTGGGATTACGTGGAGTTTCGCATGAATTGGGCATAAAATGTGCTCTGAACGTCATCTAAGTCACAACAATAGAAGAACACAGTCTGCTGAACATAATACTACACAAACATTAGATGTTGCTATGGTTTAATTGCACAAAACATGTAAACATTCACAGTGCAGGGAGGAAAAAGTATGTGAGGCCCTAGCTTAATGACTTCTCCCAGAGCTAATTGGAGCCAGGAGTGAGCCAACCTTGACTCCAATCAGTGTGATGATATTGGATGTGTTGCTGACAGCTGTCCTGCCCTTAAAAAACACACACCTGTTTTGGGTTTACTGGTTTCAAGAAGCACTGTCTGATGTGAACCATGCCTCGCAGAAAAGAGCTCTCAGAAGACCTACGATCAAGAATTGATGACTTGCATGAAGCTGGAAAGGGTTACAAAAGTATCTCCAAAAGCCTTGATGTTCATGTGTCCACGGTAAGACAGACTGTCTACAAATGGAGAAAGTTTAGCACTGTTGCTACTCTCCCTAGGCGTGGTCGTCCTGTAGAAATGACTGCAAGAGCACAGCGCAGAATGCTGCATGAGGTAAAGAAGAATCCCAGAGTGTCAGCTAAAGACCTACAGAAATCTCTGGCACATGCTAACATTTTTGTTGACACATCTACAATAAGGAAAACATTAAACAAGAATGGAGTACATGGGAGGACACCACGGAGGAAGCCATTGCTGTCCAAAAAGAATATTGCAGCACGTTGAAGTTTGCAAAAGAGCACCTGGATGTTCCACAGCACTACTGGCAAAATATACTGTGGACAGATGAAACCAAGATTGAGTTGTTTGGGAAGAACACACAACACTATGTGTGGAGAAACAAAGGCACAGCACACCAACATCAAAACCTCATCCCCACTGTGAAACATGGCGGAGGGAGCATCATGGTTTGGGGCTGCTTTGCTGCCTCGGCCTGGACGGATTGTTGTCATTGATGGGAAAATGAATTCCAGAGTTTATCAAGACATTTTGCAGGAAAACGTACGACCATCTGTCTGCCAACTGAAGCTCCGCAGAGGATGGGTGATGCAACAGGACAATGACCCAAAGCATACAAGTAATTCAACAAAACAATGGCTGCAACAGCACAGAATACGCCTTCTGGAGTGGCCCAGTCAGAGTCCTGACCTCAGCCCGATTGAAATGCTGTGGCATGACCTTAAGAGAGCGATTCACACCAGACATCCCAAGAATATTGCTACACTGAAACAGTTTTGTGAAGAGGAGTGGTCCAAAATGACTCCAGATCATTGTGCAGGTCTGATCTCCAACTACAGGAAACGTTTGGTTGAGGTTATGGCTGCCAAAGGAGGGTCAACCAGTCAATGGTTTACATACTTTTTCCTCCCTGCACTGTGAATGTTTACATGTTATGTGCAATTAAACCATGGCAACATCTAATGTTTGTGTAGTATTATGTTCAGCAGACTGTGTTCTTCTATTGTTGTGACTTAGATGACGTTCAGAGCACATTTTATGCCCAATTCATGCAAAACTCCACGTAATCCCAAGGGGTTCACATACTTTTTCTTGCAGCTGTATATGTTAGTGATCATCAGCAGTAAGATGATGTAGACGCGAAAAAGCCTAGTCTGCCAGTTTGTAGCACAGATCATGCAACCTTGAATACGTAAGCGTTCTTATCCAGTTTTGATGTGGTAAGAGATGGAAATTGCTTCTGTAGTGAAACAAGACAACCAATATGGCGAGTTGGGCTCAGAAGAGCTTAAAAATCCTCTCCTGGCTCTCGAAGCGAATAAATGCATTTTATAATTTACAAGAAGTTGTCATCGAATGTTTTTTTATTGCGATCGTGTTGAGTCCCTGGATGACCTGTCAGCCACCTGGACTTGCGGCTTCAGAGATTTAGACAAGCTACACATTTCCTGAGCTTGCCGTAGGTCCCCCCCCCCCCACCCTCCATCACCCGCTATACCCAGCGTAGCATCATTTACTGATGAACAATCGCCGCTCAAGTTTTTATTTCAGGCAACTTTCACTTTCAAGTGGATTGAACTGTCTCCGAATGGACGTTTGCTTTTATTGTCTGCGAGAAGTGGCTGCTCCTTCATAAAGAAGCATTTTAATGCAGTTGCACCGTGCCCCAGCCTAAAGATTTGTAAATAAGACCCCATTAGAAGCCCCGTGACTGCGCCTACCATTGCTCCCAGCGGCCTTTTGTAATGTCCATTAAAGCCTTTCCCCGAACGTCGGCTCTCATTTTCCAGGACCATTTAGCCAAAGCGCGCGATTATTTAGAAAGTTAATTCATGCATACGAAAATGTAGCTTAAGTAATGCGAGGGGTGGAAGGTAAAGCTCCGAGGAGAACGCAGTCCTTTCTGTTGTTTAATGATCAGCCATAATTAACTTGCAAATTTGAAATAATTAGAACAAATTAAAGGTATTTAACTTCCCATCCCTGAAGAAAAATTCAAATTGCACCAAACTCTGCTCTAAATTATTCACAACGTGGAGGTGTTTGCTGCGGTGCTGTGTGTGTTTTTTATGGCTGTTTTGAATAATAGGAGCAATCTGTGTTCTGTTTTGTTTTTTCTTTTTTTCTTTTCTTTACCTTTTCAGCGGTGTGCCTGTTCTCTTTAGATAGCGGATTAATGCCGTGTGTAGGGATGTGCAGCCCTATGAAGAACAGGGGACATTTCCAAAAAAATTGTTAAAGAAGAAATTAAAGAGATTATATATATATTATTATTATTATTATACAGGATTTATATATTATTATTATTATACAGGATTTATATATTATTATTATTATACAGGATTTATATATTATTATTATACAGGATTTATATATTATTATTATTATTATTATACAGGATTTATATATTATTATTATTATTATACAAGATTTATGGCGCCAACAGTTTGCTCAGCGCATTACAATATAACGGGAGACAATACAGCAACAATACAGTTCAATACAAGAGGGAAAGGAGGGCCCTGCTCCTTGGAGCATATATATATATATATATATATATATATACACACACACACAATGAAGGAAATGCGTATTTGATCCCCGGCTGATGTTGAATGTTCGCCCCTCACAAAGAAATGATCGGTCTAACAATCGAATGTTCGGTGTATTGTAACACTGAGAGACAGAATAGCAACAAAAAATTCAGCAGAAATGCGTCTAACAAATGATGACTGATCTGCATGTTCATGAGGGAAATAAGGATTTGATCCCCTATCATTCAGCAGGATTTCTGGCTCCCAGGTGTCTCTCATACAGGTAGCAAGCTGAGATTAGAAGCAGTCTCTTAAAGGGAGTGCTGCTAATCTCATGTTGTTACCTGTATAAAAGACACCTGTCCACAGGAGCAATCAAACCATCAGATTCCAAACTCTCCACCATGGCAAAGACCTGTCCAAGGATGTCGGGGACAAGATTGTAGACCTACCAAGGCTGGACTGGGCTACCAAACTATGGCCAAGCAGCTTGGTGAGAAGGTGACAACAGTTGGTGCAATCATTCACAAATGGAAGAAACACAAAACAAGTGTCAGTCTCCCTAGGTCTGGTGCACCATGCAAGATCTCACCTCGTGGAGTGTCAATGATCATGAGAACAGTGAGGAATCATCCCAGAACTACACGTGAGGATCTTGTCAATGATCTCCAGGCAGCTGGGACCACAGTCGCCAAGAAAACAATTGGTAACACACTACGCCGACAAGGACTGAAATCCTGCAGTGCCCGCAAGGTCCCTCTGCTCAAGAAAGCACATGTCCAGGCCCGTCTGAAGTTTGCCACTGAACATCTGAATGATGCAGAGGAGGACTGGTGGGAAGTGTTGTAGTCAGATGAGACCAAAATCCAGCTCTTTGGCATCAACTCAACTCACCGTGTTTGAAGGAGGAGGAATGCTGCCTATGACCCCAAGAACACCATCCCAAATGTGAAACATGGTGGTGGAAACATTCTGCTTTGGGGGTGTTTTTCTGCTAAGGGGACAGGACAACTGCACCGCATCAAAGGGACGATGGACGGGGCAATGTACCCTCAAATCTTGGGTGAGAACCTTCTTCCCTCAGCCAGGGCATTGAAAATGGGTGGTGGATGGGTGTTCCAGCATGACAATGACCCAAAACACACAGGCAAGGCAGGTGGCTCAAGAAGAAGCACATTAAGGTCCTGGAGTGGCCTAGCCAGTCTCCAGACCTTAATCCGATTGAACATCTGTAGAGGGAGCTGAAAGTTCGAGTTGCCAAACGTCAGCCACCAAACCTTAACCGCTTGCCGCCCTGCCACTGTATATATACGTGTGCAGGGCGGCAGTGGAGCGCAGAAGTACGTTTTAAAACGGGCTCCGCACTCCCGACACTTTCGCGGGTAGGGGGCGCGCGCTCCCGCGGGTGACACGATTCGATCCAGGAGGGATCAATCATTAGATTTCAGCCAGTGATTTCTGGCTGAAATCAGATGATCGGTCCCTGTCCTATCCTGTCCTTTGTTGACATTTACACAGGGCAGGATATGATGTCATTCTTCTCTGCCTGGACACATTCCGTTCCAGACAGAGACGAAGAAACAGAAAAGTGAGTACAAAGCACTACACTGACAGAACACACCTAGGACACATTTAACCCCCTGATCGCCCCCCCAGTTAACCCCTTCACTGCCCTGTCACCAGTGTCACTGATCAGTGAACCGATTTTTACTGATCACCGTATCAGTGTCGCTGGCGACTTCCGATAGTGTTTGTGCCCCTCCCAGATAGCGCCAGATTGCCCGCTAATACACCAATAATCCTGTCTAACCCCTTGATCGCCCCCCCCCCCCCGAGTATAAATATAGAAAATACTGTTTTTTTTCAAACTTTTCGTGGTTTTTTCGTTTATAGCGCAAAAAATAAAAAGCGCACAGGTGATAAAATGCCACCAAAAGAAAGCTCTATTTGTGTGAAAAAAAGGACGTAAATTTCGTTTGGGTACAGCATTGCATGACCACGCAATTATCATTTGAATTAGTGCAGCGCCAAACAGCAAAAAAAGGCATAAATTACAGTATCTATACCATAGTTTGTAGACGCTATAACGTTCACACAAAGCAATCAATATACACTTATTGGGATTTTTTTTTACCAAAAACATGGAGCAGAATACATTTTGGCTTAAATTATGACTAACTTTGAGTTTACGATATATTTTTTATAGCTGAAAGTAGAAAATATTGATGTTTTTCAAAATTTTCGCGTTTTTTTTGTTTATAGCGCAAAAAATAAAAAGCGCACAGGTGATAAAATACCACCAAAAGAAAGCTCTATTTGTGTGAAAAAAAAGGACGTAAATTTCATTTGGGTACAGCATTGCATGACCGCGCAATTATCATTTGAATTAGTGCAGCGTCAAACAGCAAAAAAAGGTCTGGTCATTAAGGGGGGTAATTCCTCTGGAGCTCAAGTGGTTAATGACTTGGAGAGGATCTGCCAAGAGGAGTGGGCCAAAATCCCTCCTGAGATGTGTGCGAACCTGGGGGCCAACTCCAGGAAACGTCTGACCTCTGTGATTGCCAACAAGGGATTTGCCACCAAGTACTAAGTCATGTTTTGTGAAGGGGATCAAATCCTTATTTCCCTCATGAACATGCAGATCAGTCATCATTTGTTAGACGCATTTCTGCTGAATTTGTTGTTGTATTCTGTCTCAGTGTTACAATACACCGAACATTCCATTTTTAGACTGATATATATATATATATATATATATATATATATATACAGTCATGGCCGAAATTGTTGGCACCCTTGATATTTCTCCAGGAAATCATGTATTTCTCACGAAACGTATTGCATTAACACATGTTTTGCTATACACATGTTTATTCCCTTTGTGTGTATTGGGACAAAACAAAAAAAGGGAGGAAAGAAAGCAAATTCGACATAATGTCACACAAACCTCCAAAAATGGGCTGGACAAAAGTATTGGCACCCTTTCACAACTGCGGATAAATAAGAATGTTACAAGCATGTGATGCTCCTGTAAACTCACCTGGGGCAAGTAACAGGTGTGGGCAATATAGAAATCACACCTGAAAGCAGATAAAAAGGAGAGACGTTCACTTAACCTTTGCATTGTGTGTCTGTCTGTGCCACACTAAGCATGGACAACAGAAAGAGGAGACGAGAACTGTCTGAGGACCTGAGAACCAAAATTGTGGCAAAATATCAACAATCTCAAGGTTACAAGTCCATCTCCAGAGAACTAGATTTGCCTTTGTCCACAGTGCGCAACATTATCAAGAAGTTTGCAACCCATGGCACTGTAGCTAATCTCCCTGGTCGTGGACGGATGAGGAAAATTGATGAAAGATTGCAACGCAGAATAGTCCGGATGGTGGATAAGCAGCCCCAAACATGTTCCAAAGACATTCAAGCTGTCCTGCAGGCTCAGGGAGCATCAGTGTCAGCGCGAACTATCCGTCGACATTTAAATGAAATGAAACGCTATGGCAGGAGACCCAGGAGGACCCCACTGCTGACACAGAGACATAAAAAAGCAAGACTACAGTTTGCCAAAATGTACTTGAGTAAGCCAAAAGCCTTCTGGGAAAACGTCTTGTGGACAGATGAGACCAAGATAGAGCTTTTCGGTAAAGCACATCATTCTACTGTTTACCGAAAACGGAATGAGGCCTACAAAGAACAAAACACAGTACCTACGGTAAAATATGGTGGAGGTTCAATGATGTTTTGGGGTTGTTTTGCTGCCTCTGGCACTGGGTGCCTTGACTGTGTGCAAGGCATCATGAAATCTGAGGATTACCAAAGGATTTTGGGTTGCACTGTAGGGCCCAGTGTCAGAAAGCTGGGTTTGCGTCCAAGATCCTGGGTCTTCCAGCAGGACAATGACCCCAAACATACGTCAAAAAGCACTCAGAAATGGATGGCAAAGAAGCGCTGGAGAGTTCTGAAGTGGCCAGCAATGAGCCCAGATCTAAATCCCATTGAACACCTGTGGAGAGATCTTAAAATTGCTGTTGGGAAAAGGTGTCCTTCCAATAAGAGAGACCTGGAGCTGTTTGCAAAGGAAGAGTGGTCCAAAATTCCGGGTGAGAGGTGTCAGAAGCTTATTGATGGTTATAGGAAGCGACTGATTTCAGTTATGTTTTCCAAAGGGTGTGCAACCAAATATTAAGTTAAGGGTGCCAATACTTTTGTCCAGCCCATTTTTGGGGTTTTGTGTGACATTATGTCATATTTGCTTTTCTGCCTCTGTTTTATATTTGTTCCAATACATACAAAGGGAATAAACATGTGTATAGCAAAACATGTGTTAATGCAATACCTTTTTTGTGTGAAATACTTGATTTTCAGGAAAAATATCAAGGGTGCCAACAATTTCGGCCATGACTGTATATATATATATATATACACAGTGGGGATCGAAAGTTTGGGCACCCCAGCTAAACATTTGTATTAATGTGCATAAAGAAGCCAAGGAAAGATGGAAAAATCTCCAAAAGGCATCAAATTACAGATTAGACATTCTTATAATATGTCAACAAAAGTTAGATTTTATTTCCATCATTTACACTTTCAAAATAACAGAAAACAAAAAAATGGCGTCTGCAAAAGTTTGGGCACCCTGCAGAATTTATAGCATGCACTGCCCCCTTTGCAAAGCTGAGACCTGCCAGTGTCATGGATTGTTCTCAATCATTGTCTGGGAAGACCAGGTGATGTCAATCTCAAAGGTTTTAATTGCCCAGACTGATCTGACCTTGCCCCAACAATCAGCACCATGGGTTCTTCTAAGCAGTTGTCTAGAAAACTGAAACTGAAAATAGTTGACGCTCACAAAGCTGGAGAAGGCTATAAGAAGATAGCAAAGCGTTTTCAGATTTCAATATCCTCTGTTCGGAATGTAATTAAGAAATGGCAGTCATCAGGAACAGTGGAAGTTATAGCAAGATCTGGAAGAACAAGAAAAATATCAGACAGAACAGCTCACAGGATTGTGAGAAAAACAATTCAAAACCCACGTTTGACTGCATGATCCCTGAAGAAAGATCTGGCAGACACTGGAGTTGTGGTACACTATTCCACTATAAAGAGATACTTGTACAAATATGGTCTTCATGGAAGAGTCATCAGAAGAAAACCTCTTCTACGTCCTCACCACAAAAATCATCGTTTGAACTTTGCAAATGATCATATAGACAAGACTGATGCATTTTGGAAACAAGTTCTGTGGACCGATGAGGTTAAAATTGAACTTTTTGGCCGGAATGAGCAAAGGTACGTTTGGAGAAGAAGGGGCACAGAATTTAATGAAAAGAACCTCTGTCCAACTGTTAAGCATGGGGTTAGATCAATCATGCTTTGGGGTTGTGTTGCAGCCAGTGGCACAGGGAACATCTCACGAGTAGAAGGAAAAATGGATTCAATAAAATTTCAGCAAATTTTGGATGGTAACTTGATGCCATCTGTGAAAAAGCTGAAGTTAAAGAGAGGATGGCTTCTACAAATGGATAATGATCCTAAACACACCTCAAAATCCACGGGGGATTACATCAAGAGGCGTAAACTGAAGGTTTTGCCATGGCCTTCACAATCTCCTGACCTCAACATAATTGAAAATCTATGGATAGACCTTAAAAGAGCCGTGCGTGACAGACAGCCCAGAAATCTCAAAGAAGTGGAAGACTTTTGTAAGGAAGAATGGGCAAAGATACCTCAAACAAGAATTGAAAGACTCTTGGCTGGCTACAAAAAGCGTTTACAAGCTGTGATACTTGCCAAAGGGGGCAGTACAAGATATTAACTCTGCAGGGGGCCCAAACTTTTGCAGACGTCATTCTTTTTGTTTTCTGTTATTTTGAAAGTGTAAATGATGGAAATAAAATCTAACTTTTGTTGACATATTATAAGAATGTCTAATCTGTAATTTGATGCCTTTTGGAGATTTTTCCATCTTTCCTTGGCTTCTTTATGCACATTAATACAAATTTTTAGCTGGGGTGCCCAAACTTTCGATCCCCACTGTATATAGTATGTAGGTATGTGTGAGATTTTATGTTGGAATCTATTAAAGGTACACTCCAGTCATAATTGTCAGCTGGTAGTGAGATTGTGGCATTCTGTACACAGTGGTGGGAGTTTCCAGTTCTTCTCATTGTCAGCTCAGTGGGCAGTAGAGGGAAGACGTGGGCACGTATGGTGGTGAGAGGCTGGGTTCATATGCAACTGCAGCACAATTAGAACGTTCATGCAATATTACTTGTCACCTGGAGCTGAGACTTCGATTCACTCCTATTTGTAGGGTGACTGCACTGTACTAATTGTGTCTTGTTTCTTTCAGCCCTGTGAGGCCGTTGTCAGTAGGGCTTCCGACCCCTCCATCTAGTAAAAACAGCAAGAAAGCCCGCAGCCCCAACGGAACAAACTCGGGGAAGAAAGCAGCGACACTCAACGGCAACAAGTCGCTGGTCCCGCCAGAGAGCGGTGTTTGT
Source organism: Staurois parvus (assembly GCF_062004578.1). Classification (NCBI taxonomy): domain Eukaryota; kingdom Metazoa; phylum Chordata; class Amphibia; order Anura; family Ranidae; genus Staurois; species Staurois parvus. The sequence continues at coordinate 45,303 of NW_028318224.1, forward strand.
AAAGGTGAGAGAGAGCTTGCTTCATGGACAGAAAATCCATCTGCTCTTTCTTGTGTGTTCAGCATTCAGAATATTTATTTTTATTTATTTATTTCAGGTACTTATATAGCGCCGTCTATTTACGCAGCGCCTTACATATATATTGTACATTCACATCAGTCCCTAACCCTCAAGGGGCGTACAATCTAAGGTCCCTAACCCTCAAGGGGCGTACAATCTAAGGCCCCTAACCCTCAAGGAGCGTACAATCTAAGGCTCCTAACCCTCAAGGAGCGTACAATCTAAGGTCCCTAACCCTCAAGGAGTGTACAATCTAAGGCCCCTAACCCTCAAGGAGCGTACAATCTAAGGCCCCTAACCCTCAAGGGGCGTACAATCTAAGGCCCCTAACCCTCAAGGGGTGTACAATCTAAGGCCCCTAACTCACATTCATACATACACATACTAAGGACAATTTAGACAGGAGCCAATTCACCTACCAGCATGTCTTTGGAGTGTGGGAGGAAACCGGAGTACCTGGAGGAAACCCATGCAGGCACAAGGAGAACATGCAAACTCCAGGCAGGTGGAATATCTGTTTAAATGGGGTTTTAAAGCTTTAATAGCTGTAGCTGTCCAACATAAAATGTCCCTTTTTATTGTATTATACCATCTATTCTTTAACACCTTTTGTTAATGCCTTAATTACTTGCCGAACCGCCACTTTTGCTGCCGCTGGATGGCAGCCACAGGCACCATGACTTACTGGTACATCGCTGCCTGTTACCAGGTTTGGAGCACGTGCCTCTGCCCACCTACTCCTGTGTGATTTGACACAGCAGGAGTTCATGAACAGATTCCAGGCACTAATTCATAGCTGGGACCTGCTGGTCTGCTGTGTCAAATCACAGCCTAGAGCTCTCTGTTGTTAAACAGCACAGAGCTCCATACAGAGGGAGCAGTCTTTGTTTCTTTTCTCTGTTAAGCAGGGAAAATACATTTATCTGTAGTACAAACCAGCACACAGTAAACACATTAACATTTGTTAGGCACACAACTAACCTCTTGATTGCCCCTAGAAGTTAATCCCTCCCAGCCAGTGTCATTAGTACAGTGACAGTGTATATTTTTAGCACTGATCACTGTATTGGTGTCACTGGTGATGTCCGTGTCAGTTAGTCAGTGCCTATATATAAACATTTCAGTATATATCCCATTGTTTGTAGATGCTATACCTTTCACACAAACCAATTAATATACACTTTTTGGGATTTTTATATGTAGCAGAATACATTTTGGCCTACATTTATGAAGAAATTAAATTTTTTTTATTTGTTTTATAGCAGAAAGTAAAAAAAATATATATTTTCAGTGGGTATAGTAAAGAATCACCCCCCTTTAAACAATTTCCCACTGCCCTATAGCAGAAGTACTGCGCAAAATCATGTGTATATATACAGGATTTGCATTTCCAGGTAGACAGGCTATTGGCGACTTGCAATGTAAATCACCCGGTCCCGACTGCCACTTGGCGATCGTTGGGTAAAGATGACAGGGGAGAGGCCTGTGTGTAAACAACACAGGTCTCTCTCCTGTCAGCATTGACATTCTATTTTGTATCTCTCTGCACAGCATGTCACGTTACTAAAACACACACAGCGCACAGTTAACCCTTTGATCGCCCCAGATGTTAACTCCTTCCTGCCCAGTGCCATTAGTACAGTGTTGGTGCGTTTTATTAGCACTGATCACTGTATTAGTGTCACTGTGGATGTCAGTGGCAGTTAGTTCCCACCCAGTCTCAGAATGCCCACCACAGTCGCTGATCGCCGCCATTACTAGTATAAAAAAAAAATTCCAGTATATATACCTCCATTTATAGACGCTATAACTTTCATGTAAACCAATTAATTTACACATATTGGAATTTTTTTTTTGTAGCAAAAACTCGGAGCAGAATATATTTTGGCTTAAATTTATGAATAGATGTGATTTTTTATTTTTTTATTTTATTGGATATATTTTATAGCAAATAGTCAAAAATATTGTTTGTTGTTTTCAAAATTGTCAGTCTTTTTTTGTTTATAGCGCAATAAATAAAAATCGCACAGGTGATCAAATGCCATTTGTGTACAGCGGTGCATGACTGCGCAAATATCAGTTAAAGTAACGCAGCACCGTATCGCAAAATATGGTCTGGTCAGGAAGTGGGGTAAATCCTCTGGAGGGCAAGTGGTTAAAAAAAAAAAAAAAATCATGTTTTGTTGCTTTTCGGCCTTCTTCCTCTTCTTCCTCATCCTCTTCTTCCTCATCCTCTTCTTCTTCATCCTCCTCCTCTTCTTCATCCTCCTCCTCTTCTTCATCCTCCTCCTCTTCTTCCTCCTCCTCCTCTTCTTCCTCCTCCTCCTCTTCTTCCTCCTCCTCCTCTTCTTCCTCCTCCTCCTCTTCTTCCTCTTCATCCTCCTCCTCTTCTTCATCCTCCTCCTCTTCTTCATCCTCCTCCTCTTCTTCATCCTCCTCCTCTTCTTCATCCTCCTCCTCTTCTTCATCCTCCTCCTCCCCTTCCTCTTCATCCTCCTCCTCTTCTTCATCCTCCTCCTCTTCTTCATCCTCCTCCTCTTCTTCCTCCTCCTCCTCCTCTTCCTCCTCCTCCTCCTCTTCCTCCTCCTCCTCCTCTTCCTCCTCCTCCTCCTCTTCTTCCTCTTCATCCTCTTCTTCTTCTTCCTCTTCATCCTCTTCTTCTTCTTCCTCTTCATCCTTTTCTTCTTCTTCCTCTTCATCCTCTTCTTCTTCTTCTTCCTCTTCATCCTTTTCTTCTTCTTCCTCTTCATCCTCTTCTTCTTCTTCTTCCTCTTCATCCTCTTCTTCTTCTTCCTCTTCATCCTCTTCATCCTCTTCTTCTTCTTCCTCTTCATCCTCTTCTTTTTGTCTTGCTCTTGCAGGTCACTGCTCATGCGCAGAATTTTTTATCGGTAAAAAAATCGGCCGATTTGCCCATCATTGCCGCGAAAATTGGCCGATCGGTAAAAAAATCGGCCGATTTTTTTTTTTTTTCAACTTTACCGATAAAACAAAATCGGCCAAACTACCGAAAAATGGCCGAACAATTAGCCCATGTTGTATGTGTGTGTGTGTGTGTATATATATATGTGTGTGTGTGTGTGTGTGTGTGTGTGTGTGTGTGTGTGTGTGTATATATATATATATATGTGTGTGTGTGTGTGTGTGTGTGTGTGTGTGTGTGTATATATATATATGTGTGTGTGTGTGTATATATATATGTGTGTGTGTGTGTGTGTATATATATATATATGTGTGTGTGTGTGTATATATATATATATGTGTGTGTGTGTGTATATATATATGTGTGTGTGTGTGTATATATATATGTGTGTGTGTGTGTGTATATATATATATATGTGTGTGTGTGTGTGTGTATATATATATGTGTGTGTGTGTGTGTGTGTATATATGTGTATATATATATATATATATATATATATATATATATATATATATATATATATATATATATATATGTGTGTGTATATATATATATATATATATATATATATATATGTGTGTGTGTGTGTGTGTATGTATGTATGTATGTATGTGTGTGTGTTTGTGTATATATGTATACAAACACACATACACATAGGGAGTGGGGTGTACTTCCAGCACAATTGCTATGTTTGGATTTATGAATATATTGGTAGTTATCTCACTGAGGTTTTGATTTGTGTCTGAATTAATTGTTGCATTATGACTTTTCTCCCCTTGTACTCCTTACCATGCAAATGAAATTTTGGTGTTTAGAAATCATCTACAGTTTCCCATTCTCCATAGTTGGAAATGGAATGTCTGTCCTTGGCATTGTCCCACATGTCATTACTTTCCCAGCCCACCTAACCTTTTAGTACCCTTTTCTTTTTCTGTATCTCTTTCTGTTGCTACCAAATTACACGCTAAAAGAAAAAAAAAAAAAAATCCGAAATTGCAAAGATTTCATCTGGAAGAGAAAAAATATCCAGTATTGCCCTCCAAGGTTGTCCTTACATTTAAAAGACTTTATTTTTTTTTTTCAAATAGTCCAAATAGTGTCGACAGGTTGAACCCAAACAGCGGGCAAGGTTAATCCCTTTCAGCGAGCGGCAACAAAAGCTTGCAGCCTGCAGACAGCTCGTGTCCAGCGAAAATCAATTTCTAATTTGAAGGCGAATCACTTTTGACTAAGAGGGGTTTGGGCCCTATTACTCTTCCCCGTATGGGTTGCTGAAGTGTGAGTGCATTGTGCAAGCCTCTCTGAATTCTCTGCCATTCTCTGCCACTTCAGACCTTGGATTAGCAGCGCCAATCAATGGATGCACTTTCTTCAAGACGACTTTATGAGCTGTGCTTGTTCTCGTGTTTACCTGCACAGAATTGTCAATATTTTCCTCTAATTTATTGAGCCCAGGGGTGCTTTTATTATCAATACTTAGGGGCATTGCTGTGAAAATCCCATAACTCTCTTTTAAAGCAGTGTTTGCTTTGAGGAGCTTAGAGTATCTAAACCCAAAAACACGACTGTGATCTGTCATAGCTTATTAGTCCTTAGATGTGGTGGCTGCATGTTTTTTGTCAGGCTATATTTAATTATTTTCTTCTGGTAGTCCTGAAAAAAAACAAAAAAACACCCCTATTCCTGAATGGCTATGCTAACTGCTGCACTGTGTCAATGAGAGGAACCATAGTTGTCCAGGCTGGTCTTTAACCCCTTCCAGTCTGGACACTTTCACCCCCTTCCAGTCCGGACACTTTCCCCCCCTTCCAGTCCGGACACTTCCCCCCCCCCCCCCCCTTCCAGTCCGCACGCTTTCCCCCCCTTCCAGTCCGGACGCTTTCCCCCCCTTCCAGTCCGGACGCTTTCCCCCCCTTCCAGTCCGGACGCTTTCCCCCCCTTCCAGTCCGGACGCTTTCCCCCCCTTCCAGTCCGGACGCTTTCCCCCCCTTCCAGTCCGGACCCTTTCCCCCCCTTCCAGTCCGGACCCTTTCCCCCCCTTCCAGTCCGGACCCTTTCCCCCCTTTCCAGTCCGGACCCTTTCCCCCCCTTCCAGTCCGGACCCTTTCCCCCCTTTCCAGTCCGGACCCTTTCCCCCCCTTCCAGTCCGGACCCTTTCCCCCCCTTCCCGTCCGGACGCTTTGCCCCCCTTCCCGTCCGGACGCTTTGCCCCCCTTCCCGTCCGGACGCTTTGCCCCCCTTCCCGTCCGGACGCTTTGCCCCCCTTCCCGTCCGGACGCTTTCCCCCCCTTCCCGTCCGGACACTTTCACCCCCCTTCCAGTCCGGACACTTTCCCCCCCTTCCTGTCCGGACACTTTCCCCCCCTTCCTGTCCGGACACTTTCCCCCCCTTCCTGTCCGGACACTTTCCCCCCCTTCCAGTCCGGACACTTTCCCCACTTTGATGGTACTTGTAGTACTTCAACAGCTGAAGGGCCATAGTTTGGAGACCCCTGTACTAGAGGGTTAAGTGCCCTGCTCATAAGAGCTTACAATCTAATAGGGTGGGACAAGTGGTACAAAGGGTAATAACTGTGGGGGATGAGCTGATGGAGGAGTTCAAAGTTCAGTTATTACTTTGGAGGCCTGATAGGCTTCCCTGAAGAGTAGGAGCTAGCTGGACAGAGGATGGGAGAGGCTCTGGAGACGAGCACGGGAGGAGGAGACTAAAGAGCAGGAGGTCATGGGAGGAGGAGACTAAAGAGCAGGAGGTCATGGGAGGAGGAGACTAAAGAGCAGGAGGTCATGGGAGGAGGAGACTAAAGAGCAGGAGGTCATGGGAGGAGGAGACTAAAGAGCAGGAGGTCATGGGAGGAGGAGACTAAAGAGCAGGAGGTCATGGGAGGAGCGGAGAGGATAGTTTGGGTGATATTTGGAGATAAGATTGGTGATGTAGCTCGAGGCAGAGTTGTGAATGGCTTTGTATCATCATGGTATTTTGAATTTAATTTGCTGGGCAGTTGGAAGGCAGAGGAGGGACTGACAGAGAGGGGGGTGGAGGGCTTTGTGCGATTTGGTAAGGTGGATAAGTCTGGCTGAAGCTTTCATAATAGAATGAAGAGGGGATAGCCTGTGAGAAGGGAGTTGAAATAGTCAAGGTGAGAGAAGTTCCTCTTTAATGAGGTGGTGGGAACTCTTTTCTGCATTCTCTCCACACTTTCTCGGCATGTAGTGAACTCCTTTTAGTAAAAGGCTTCAGATTAGTCTACATTCGTATGTACACTAAGTTGCTTTGTATTTTCTCCTGGTATGGTATCTTTCCCAGCCTTATTTTGGAATCTCCACATGCTTGTTTAGTTTTTTTATGCCTTTCTTCTGTATTTTTTATATCCTTATATTAAAACATGATATGTGTCTTTTACTGTTCCGTTGTTCTCAATAAAAAATAGAATTAAAAAAAAAAGATTGGGTTCTTGTATGCTTTTTCTTGGAGTGGAGCTTCAAGAAAACAAAAACTAGTCATACCTCCTTTTTTTTTTTTTTAATAGCAGCTGTGCAGGGAGATTGCAGTCCAGATAGAAAAGGAGAAGAGTGTATGGGTTAGCCGGCCATTATTTGTTTAGATCTACATGATAGTAACTACATATTTTTATTAAAATGAATGAAATATTTGTGCTGTGTAGTGTATTTGGTAAATTTCCCGATCTGTTTAATCACAGGGTCTCGGAGGGATGCTACTACTTCTCCCAGTGTTCCCAGTCTGAGGATGGAGATGAACGATGTCAAAACGTCACCAGAACACAAAGACATCTGCCGGTAGGAGAGCTTGTTAAATGGTTTTACTCAGCTGTCATGTTAAGTGCTGCAAACAGCTGAGTTTGAGCATCATGAAAATCTTTCTAATGATGAACTCTGCACAAATGTGAAAACAAAAATCGATATATGTAAAAAAAAAAAAAAAAATCCATGTATTTTTAAATGCAAATTGGGTAAATACCCAAAATTTCCTTCAGATTACCATTTTGGGTTGGTGAGGGGGAAAGGGCCAGTCTAAGCTAATCAAGCTCTGCTTTAGTACCCAGGAGAAGGCCTTATGCACACTGGATACTTTATAAGCAGTGACTAAAAAAAGTACACATAAACGGCGCTATGTCAAAACACAATATCCAATTAATATAGAAGGATAAAAGAAAGAACTTCCACCAAAAAAATAACAAAATTATAATGTGAAAAGTTAAATTCATTCCTGGGGTAATATTATTATTTTTTGGTGGAAGTTTTTTCTTTCTTTTATCCTTCTATATTAATTGGATAATGTGTTCTGACATAGCGCTGTTTGTGTACTTTTTTTAGTCACTGTTTATAGATTTTTTTTTTTATTTAAAATGGCAGCTTTTTTTAAATATTTAATTATTTGTTCAATTTTTTATTTTCTTATGCTAAACACTCACCATTTCTTTAGCGCGGGGATATAGGCTGGCTTCATCCTATATACTTTTAACTGGATACTTTACCTTCTCTCCTAGACAAAACATAAAAAACAGAGACACACTTAGCACATTAACCTTGACATTTTACTATAGATTATAATAAACAATAGATATAGTCACAAGTCTAGTGAGCTAAAGGCATATAAATGCATAAAGAACGTAATGTAAGAGTCCGCTCTCCACCTGGAGACAGGATGACCAAAAAACCCTCTGGCACGTTTTGGGGAGCTTTCTCAGAGCTATGACTCTATCATGAGCAGGGGTAAGCCCCCAGAAGGGTGTAATATGTGTAGAGAGGGACATATGCTGCTTCAGGGCTTACCGAGCCTTTTGGCAGGGGTCTGAGATGATACCTGTGACGGGAGTGACTTTGGGTGGGGGACCCATGGAACACAGCCCCCGTTGGAGAGGTGGGGAGACCCCTGTCTCCGCTCTCCATATTCCCATTATGTGTGAGTCACCCTATGCCTGTTAGGGGTACAGGGTGGAATGGCCTAGTATTGTGTGGACATGTATAGGTAAGCTGTGGGGGTTGTTCATTGTTTACTGCCAAGTGGTCCCATTGTTCTATTGTGTCTTGTTTGCCAGCAAACTATTATGGGATGCATGTGTTCCTGTATTGTCTACTGCCAAGTGGTGTATCCCATTGTTCTATTGTGTGTCTTGGTTTGGTGGGGGGTGTTTCCGGCAGCCCTTCCTCCTGATGGGACGGCCTGCTGATGTGTTTCCTGTTACTGGTTGTATTTCCCCGCCCTGTGTATATATCTTGTGTTTGTGTTAAAATAAAGCAATTTACTTCCTGTCTTAAGAAGCCTGGTGCTGTCTCGTCCTGTATGGCCAGCGGTGGGGTCCGTGGATAATGTTCGGAAAGGGAAGCGGGAGTCTAACGGAAATGCCCAAGTGCAGTCGGGGTCCGGTTCCGTTACAATACCAGTGTTCAATCTTGAGCCACTGGGTTTTGTGGACCCAATACCCTTTCTCAGAGCTATGACTCTATCATGAGCAGGGGTAAGCCCCCAGAAGGGTATAGTATGTGTAGAAAGGGGCATATACAGCTTCAATGCTTACCAAGCCTTGTGGAAGGGGTCTGAGATGATACCTGTGTTCAGTCTTGAGCCCTGCAAAACAGGACATAACTTAGGAGACGTAAAGTGGAACTTCACTCAATGAACATTGATTATTTGTAATTCTTACTCTGCTAGCATTAGTAAATAAATGATAAAGTATATCATATTTACTTTTTAAAACATATTTTTTACATTTCTTCAGTTATTTTCTGGTTTCCAGGCCTAGGCAAATGACATCTGTAACGGAACCGACCCCAGTCTGCGTTTGGGTTCATCCGTTAGAATACCGCTTCCCCGTCCGAGCACCGACAACAGACACCACAGCTAACCATACAATACTAGACGACACCAATCTTGAAGTAAACCAGGAAGTAGACTAGTTTATTTTAACACAGATACAAGATATATACACTCAGGGGACAGTCCCCCCTCCCTGCATAATGACACAGGCTGGGGCAATCTACATTTAGTAACAAGAGGCACACCAGCAGACAGTCCCATCAGGAGGGAGGGCTGCTGGAAACACCCCCCACCAAGCCAATACCCATAAACACATACTTCCCGTAATAGTTTGCTCCCAAGTTAGACACACAATAGAACAATGGGATGCAACCACATGACACCAAACAATTCACAACCCCCACCCCACCTATACATGTCTACACAATATTAGGACAGATCACCCTGTACCCCTAAAGGCTGTAAAAGCAATCATTTCTCCTTCTCTCTAGCTGCATTCTTGCAGCCATTGAGAACTACTGTGTGAGCTGTGATTGGTCACAGCTTGTCACATGGTACAAGGCTGTTGTGAATAGCCCTGTACCATGTGATCTCTGTGATCATTCACAGATTTCACACATAGTAAGCAATGTCAGAAGTGACATCTTGCTTACTACTTTGCATGTGATCATTAATTGGCCAATCAGTGATCACATGATCGGGACCTCACACAGAGGTCCCGTCCGACGATCCGGAGGACACAGTGGGCACCGGATCGTGGTGCTGCGCGCTCCCAGGGAGCGCGCACAAGCAGGGTGCGGGGAGGCCGTTTATAAACTGCCACCCGCCCCTGCACTGCCACCGTCCGGCCTTTTATATACATGGGCCGGACAGGAGGTGGTTAAAGTGGCCACAATGGGTCATTTGGCTCCCCCGCAAATAACTGGAGATCTTAGGGGTTCCAGGCTTTCTTTTTGACCACCGCTAATTCTTCATTAGTCAATACCTCTTCTTAGTTTTGACCTGTGCTATAGTCCGAACCCCTGATTGCAGACGTGTGTTGCAAATTTCCAATTACATCGTTCCCATTGTGTCTCTGTCAAAGCAACAAATAGGTGATCAGATCTTTTCCGGCATCATGGTAAAACAGTCATCTTATTGTCTTCAAAAGATCTTTGTGAATTTTTTTTTTTTTTAAACCACTCCGTAGCTTCATTAATCCGGGATTGAATCGCTGGGCTGGAGGCCTCTAAAGGATGCTGGGTCAGGATTTGTAAGCAGCAATATAATCCATAACATATCATAGTGAATAGGCCGTTTGGTAGCGCGCCTCCATCAATATGCAGCGCACTCCTTTCAGCAACATCCTTGCTCTTCGCTTTCTCTCGACCATGAACCACGGGGCAGGAGAGGGGTCTCTGCCTATAAATCTATTTGTTTATTGCCTGGCACTGGAAATCCTCTGTAATTGAAACTTACCTGGAATTGAGACGTTCTCCCTGCGTACGGAACGAGCCTTCTTTTGAATATAAATTGAAAATCAAGCCTTGGTAATTGACGGGAACAGTTACCTGCCTCCCATAATCCCGCCTGATTGGGATTGGCGTCTCAGGCCGTCTCAGGCATTTGATATAAATTTAAATGCATTACTTTTGAAATGGAGCTTAATTATATTCAGGAATATTATTTCTCGCTGGTGGCAGCTTTCTCATGCCTATTTTCATCAATATTTCATCCCCGGATGGGATAAGAGACAAATTCCCTGAAATAGAGGGTGAATAAACCACTTTAGAGGTGGGAGAGCCTCTAAACGCTTCGGAGAAGAGGCAGCCGCAATTATCCTGGGCTGTTTGTGAGGCTTATTTCTCAAAAAAACTCATATCTAGCCTAGGTTGATGCTTATTATATGGCTGTAAAAGGGTATTCATGTACGTAGATGTCTGTACAATGACTTCCTCTACTGGGTTAACCCCTGAATATACTCTACCCAACCACAAAAATTAATATAGAAAAGGTCATTTTCGTTCTAAATCTGCAGCTTTTATTGAAATAATTCCTGGTGATCCCGCCATGACGGCCCTTGTTCGGGTACTTTCTGTTTGTAGGTGACGATGCCCGCACACCCAAATACACACAGCACAGGTATTGCCATTTTTACAAGACCGCAAGGCAAAAGGGTTGTGGCATTTACATTATGAACACACGCACGGATACCTCCCTTCCTAACTGAGCGGAGCTCAAGGTAACACAATTATGGCCATTGTCACTGGCCAAGTCAATGGCCATTCAGTACAGTAATACTTTGAGCCCATCCAGTGCAATGATTTTTTCCCAGAGGGCGGGTCCATGACAGCCTGGGCTAGGAGGATATTTTGTTGAATGATGGTGGCCAGCTAGTGGTGGAGAGGAAGTACTGCAAGGTACTGCTCTGAAGGTTAGTGTTAGGCTCCATGTACACGGGTCACTTCTGAACGATGGAAACGGACTGCTGGCAAACGTAGGTTAACCCCCCAGGTGGTATTCCCAAGTGTAGCTCGGGGTTAACTTTCAGTACCAAAAGCGGTAACCCCGAGCTACACTCGGGATTACACTGCAGCGTTGGTCCGGGATCTCTTCTTCACTTACCTTGTCTTGCGCTCCCGCGATGTCCCCCCTGCAGCGTCCCCGGCCAGTGCCGGCATCTGTCTTCCGGGTTCCGTTCCCTGCGAGTGTCGGGACGTACGGGGGACGTAACCGGCGGGAAATTCAAAAATGTAAAAATGTGACATTCACTCAATACACTAAAATTACATTATTATTATTATTATACAGTATTTATAAAGCGCCGATAGTTCGCTCAGCGCTGTACATTACAAAGGGGGACAGAACATGCGACAGAACAAAACCAATACAATGCAAAACATGAGGGGATTGAGGGCCCTGCTCTTTCGAGCTTACAATCTAGGAGGGAGGGGATGGTGGCACAGGAGGAGATAGCTGTGGGGGATGGAGTGGTAGGAAGAGTGGAGGAGGGAGGCAAGTTAGCAGGGGGTGGGGTAGGCTTCCCTGAAGAGGTGGGTTTTCAGGGTGCGCCTAAAGGAGAGGAGAGCAGGTGATAATCTGATGGGTTGGGGCAGGGAGTTCCAGAGGATGGGTGACACCCTGGAGAAGTCCTGGAGAGGCGGGCATGGGAGGAGGAGACCAGGGAAATAGAGAGAAGGAGGTCTTGTGAGGAGCGGAGTGTGCGTGTTGGGTGGTACTTGGATATTAGGTCAGTGATGTAGTTCGGGGCAGTATGGTGGACGGCTTTGTACGTCAGTGTTAGGATTTTGAATTTGATCCGTTGCGCAATCGGAAGCCAGTGGAGGGATTGGCAGAGGGGGGTGGAGGACACTGAATGGAGGCCAGTGGAGGGATTGGCAGAGGGGGGTGGCGGAGATGGAGCGGTTGGAAAGGGGAATGAGTCTGGCAGCCGTATTCAGGATGGTCTGAAGCGGGGATAGCCAGCGGCGAGGCAGGCCAGTGAGGAGGGAGTTGCAGTAGTCGAGTCGTGATATGATGAGGGAGTGGATGAGCTGTTTAGTGGTTTCTGGGGTTAGGAACGTGCGGATTTTGGCGATGTTGCGGAGGTGGAGTCTTCATGAGTTTGTTAAAGATTGGACTTGGGGCTGGAAGGATAGGTTGGAGTCTAGGATGACACCAAGTCTGGCCTGCGGGGCGGGTTTGATGGTGGCGTTGTTGGATGTGATGGAGAAGTCACATAGTATAACATTCCTGTATCAAACCATTTCACATACATTTTGTCCCGAGTGCTTTGTCCGGCGCCCTGCCTGCATTTTTACTGTTCTTTCTGCCTGGAAACTGAGAAACGTCCATGGCGTCCAAAAAGCGTCCCTTTAGGTCAGACGCGGTTTTAGACCGGCTAGAGAACAGCGATAGTAAATCAGAACCACTTGCAGAATTGAGTGATAATGATTCGTGGGGGAAATTCCTCATCTGACACTGAAAACGATTCTGCGACTGAGCTCAGTGATGTGCCAACTTGGCGCTCTATTTCACATTTCAGTGTTTTTGGTTTGATGACATTATTGAATTACATTTATTATTCTATTATTATTTTTTATGATGATTTATTAAATTATAATTTATGATTTCGTGTTTCACATTTTATCATCCCCGGGATGTTTACTAGACTCTTGTTCGGACAGATTTCAGTGAGTTATTCCTAAGAATTACAGGCCTACAATAAAAAAACATATTTCCATGCAAAATAATGTACCACTTTGAGCACAGAAATACTGACATAATCAGACCGCTAGGGAGGTTAAAAAACATCTGTTTAGCTGCGTTTGCATACCACGTTTATGAGCGTTTGCGTTTAGAAGCGTTTTCTAATGATAACCTCAGGAGACCTTCCAAAATGCCCAGAATGCACTGAAAAACAGTAGAAAAATAACTATTTCTGACATTTTGAGAAAAGCAGAGAGAGCAGTATTTGTTGAGATTAGCTGTTTTTTTGTGGTGTTTGGATGTTCCGGCTCATTTCTGTGCAGAAATTATTGCAGCAGCGTCTAACATATTTGCTTTCATGCGAAACCTCAAAGTATGGTGTACCGGGTCCATTTTTCGTACCGGGAAAACACTTTGCATACATTTTTTCATGATGAAAAAAGGCTCTGGACAGCATCTAGAAATGGAACAGTTAAAAAAAAAAAATTCCAACCGCAAACGCTTTTAAACGCGGTTAGCCGCGTTTACAAGCATTTTGGCGTTTGAAACACTGATCAAATCTACTCCTGAACGCAAGTTTAGTGCGTTAAAAAAAACGACTGTAAACTCTACTGCCTGTAAATGACGATGTGTACACGGACACATAGGAAAACATTAGGGAGGGTTCAGGGGCTGCTGAAAAAACTGCAGAAAAGCTCCTAAACGTCAGTTTATCAGCTGCAGTGTACATGGAGTCTTATAGTAAAGGCGCTTTTTTTTCTTTCTTATAATTCACTTTAGCTGGGCTATTTATTTTATTTTTTTACCCAGAGTTCTGCTTTCACAAAAAGTATGTCAGTTGTTATTACAGAAGGTCACATTTTTTTCTTACAAGCAATGGGGACAGATTTAGTAATAAAATAAAAACAAAATACTTTTGCGCTGCCCCAATATTAGGATAATAAATATTAATTTTGAGCTGCTGCTAACACCTCAATGTGTTCCCACATCCCTAAATAAAGTGAAGAGTAACAGTGCTGGGCTTCTAGGAATAAATACAAATCGTGCCAAACAAACAATGATACATCGTCATCCAATCAACACCGAAGCAGGGGCGGGCTGACCATTCGAGCACTCGGGCACTGCCCGAGGGCCCGGGGTCAGTAGGGGGCCCCATGAAATGCCCCTGGTACCTTTTTTTTTAGGGTTTTTTGAGTGTGGGCAAGGACACAGGGGCCCCATGATCCCCTATTGCCCGGGGGCCCAATGAGTTGTCAGTCCGCCCCTGCACCGAAGTGTCTTAACTACGAACAATCTTAAAATCTTATGTAAATGGCGAACTTTCATTCAACAATAAATCCCCATGGACAACCCCCAGCCCATCAAACCTTCATATCCTGCAAGGGACAAATCAAGAATATAAATGTGTCTCAGTAAACATCCACCAGAGTGTCTAACCCTTCGGTATTAAATCGTAATGGATAATATAAACTTCAATAGTATAACTCAATGATCACTATAAAAAAAGCAAAGTTCATATACACAACCTCCAGCCCTTCAAACCCCATAAAGTGCCAAACAATACTGCTTAGAAAACAACATATGCACTGCAGTATGAATAATAAAAATGTGATAATGATCAAATCCATAAATATCATGATATAAAATTGACAAAAGTAAACACCCCACTGAGGTATCCACCTTCCCCATGCAAAAACAAAAAATATACAGTCATTGAGGTTAAAAGTGGAGCGCAGGGCCCAACAGTAAAAAGGGTTTTTACTTGTTGAAACTACTTTCACAATACCATTTCAATTCCGGGCAATTTTCCCCCTTCCTGCCCAGGACATTTTTCAGGTTTCAGCGCTCTCACACTTTGAATGACAATTGCGCGGTCATACAACATTGTACCCAAACTAAAATTGTATCATTTTCTTCACACAACTAGAGCTTTCTTTTGGTGGTATTTAATCACCGCTGGGGTTTTTATTTTTTGCTAAATTAACAAAAAAAGACCAAAAATTTTGAAAAAACGTTTTTCTTTGTTTCTGTTATAAAAGTTTACAAATAAATAATTGTTCTTCATAAATTTAGGCCGAGATGTATTCTGCTCCATGTCTTTGGTGAAAATAACCCAAATTAGGATGTATTATTTAGTTTGTAGGAAAGTTATAGAGTTCACAAACTATGGTATAGATCTGAATATTGATCAATCCTGAAGTACTGACAGCCAATCTAATTTCTTGAGGTCCAAGAATGTCAGAACAGTACAGATATCCCCCAAATGTCAGAACAGTACAGATATCCCCCAAATGTCAGAACAGTACAGATATCCCCCAAATGTCAGGACAGTACAGATATCCCCAAATGTCAGAACAGTACAGATATCCCCCCAAATGTCAGAACAGTACAGATATCCCCCCAAATGTCAGAACAGTACAGATATCCCCCAAATGTCAGGACAGTACAGATATCCCCCAAATGTCAGGACAGTACAGATATCCCCCAAATGTCAGGACAGTACAGATATCCCCCAAATGTCAGGACAGTACAGATATCCCCCAAATGTCAGGACAGTACAGATATCCCCCAAATGTCAGAACAGTACAGATATCCCCCAAATGTCAGGACAGTACAGATATTCCCCAAATGTCAGAACAGTACAGATATCCCCTAAATTACCCCTTTTTGCAGAGTAGACAGTCCGACGTATTTCATAAGAGGAATGGCACGTTTTTTTAAGTTGTATTTTTTTTTTTGTCATAATTTTTCGGAAAATTAAAAAAATGAAAAAAATTATTTATTTTTTTACATACTGTCACCAGTGCAGTACAGCGTCATCATATAACTGGCATGGCGGTGATCAGGGACACTGACTGGTGACAGTATGAAAAAAATATATATATATATATATTTTTTTATTATTTTAAATTTTTTATTACATTTTTTTTAAATTTTTTTAAAGATTTTTTTTCATATTTTACTATGACCAAAGTAGTACAATGTTACCATAGTAACATTGTATTACTTTGGGGAAGTGATCAGTATTTTTTTTTTTTTTTTTACACAATTTGAAATGAAATCGATTCATTCAGGTTTTTGTGCTTAGCTGTGATTTAGCCACAGTTAATCACATGACATGTGCATGTGACCTACTGTGACCATTCACAGCTAGGCACTAGTATACAATGGATGGCATGAATGAAGCCATCCATTGTATACAACTGTCATGTGACCTGCTGTGATTGGTCACAGCAGGTCACATGGTACCGGCAACGGGGGCCGGTACTCAGATCGCATGTGCGGGAGCATGCCAAATGGCGTGCACCTGGAAAGGTGAAGCATTTTTGCTGCCGCCAAACGGCTATAGGCCGGGCAGCTAACGGTTAAAGTGTTAGTTGGAATTGGGCTTTAAAGTGGTTGTAAATCTCTGTAATGAAAAATCCTTCTCTAGTGTGTACTATAAAAGCGCCTAGTGTGATTTCTGTCTGTGTTCCCTCTATCTGCATGAGTCACTTGTGGCAGGTTACGCCAACACCACAGAATCCAAAAGAATGGCCACGCTGCCCCTGCCAGCACACAGCAGGTGATTGACAGCCTCAGATGTGCATGTTTCCCTGTGAGACTGTGTAGAGGGGGCGTATCCATTCCCTTAGCTCAGATCTCAGATTACACTTTGCTCCCTGTTCTGTGCTGTGCAGTTTGTGACATCAGATCCCCCCTGCCTTATGGAGCTATGGAATGCTGTCTAAAATGTGTGCTTTAGGAGGCTGTGGAGGAGAGAAGGCTACAGATAACCATGTACAACTTACGTAGAAGTATCTGTTTCATCTCTGTATCACCTGAGGCCAGTCAGTTCACTGGGTATACAGGTAAAACTCAAAAAATTAGAATTGTTGGTTATGTGTTAGAGAAGACACTGGTAGCTTGTGATGAGGCAGAATTCCGTTTTACTTGTGTGGCTTAAGTTACAAACATACAGAGCACATTTCTGCAGACAGTGATAGCAGACATCTTGCTTTAAGAGAGAGAGAGGAAGAGAGAGAACCAACAAGTTTTACACATATGCACAACTGGTAACCTTAGTGTACAGTGCCATCTACTGGTCAAGTGATATTAACACACAATACTATATAGTACATGCTGTTGTATCTCCAACAAGAATATCGTTCAAAAGTTCATTTATTTCAGCGCAGCAACTTAAAAGGTGAAACGAATATATGAGATAGACTCATTCCATGCAAAGCAAGATAGTTCAAGCCGTGATTTGTCATCATTGCGATGATTATGGCTGTATGTAAGAGTTTACACCCAAATCACCATAAGAATAGAGGCTTAAAAAGTAATTGGTATCGCTTGAAGTACAAAGTTTGCCCAATAACCAAAAAAGCCTACAACTAGAAAAAAAACGTGAATAAAGAATTCACAAGATAAGCGGTTGCATAACGGACAACGTGATACTCAAATAATCGTCAAAATATGCTTTTTAATCTTTTTGTTTTAAGGTTGCTCTGTCTATTGTCTTAAATTGAGGTGATGGCGTTTTGCTGTCTTTACTCAACTGTTTTCCATTTTTGCAATTTTGCTAATAAAATCATATTTTGATGATTGATTATCACATTGTCCTTTATGTAACCGCTTTTCTTGTGAATTCTTTGTTCACGTTTTTTTGTTGAAGGGTTTACACCCACTTTAATTTGTTTTAACCACTTCCCGTCCGGCCGCTGTATATAAATGGCCGGACGGTGGCAATGCAGGGGCAGGTTGCCGTTCATAAACGGTGCCCGCCGTTTTGGATTGTGCGCGCTCCCTGGGAGCTCACGGCACCGCGATCCGCTGTATGGGACCTCTATGCGAGGTCCCGATCATGTGATCACTGATTGGCCAATCAGTGATCACATGAATAGGTGTAAGCAAGATGTCACTTCTGACATTGCTTACTACATGTGAAATCTGTGAATGATCACATGGTACAGGGCTATTCAGAACAGCCTTGTACCATGTGAAAAGCTGTGACCAATCACAGCTCACTGTCAGGAATCAAGGAGTGACCAGAAAGGTGTGGACTGACACAGGGAAACGCAGGTAATATAGTACAGTTTATTATTAGCCACCCAGATATATATCTATATAAACGCACAGTGAGCAAACCAACCTTCCACTAATCTTTAGGAGGTGCAGGAACACAGGCGTAGTCAGGGCTGGAGAGGTGGAACGGTCAGGCCGGCCGTAGGGTTCTGTAATGACCGTTTGGTGGTACCTCTAGCGGTCCTCAGGGCAGGATTCCCCAGGGCGCGGAGTCTAAGCCCCAGTCTGCCTTTTCACCAGAGCCCCTGATGGTGGGGATGGACTTGGCGCAGGACTGAAACCAGGTCGCGGCCCCTGAGTACACCTGCTAGTGGTAGAGGGATCCACCAGAGGTATGTGCAGGTACGGCTGGATCCGTGCAGGATGGATGGATGGCAGAGTAGTTAGCATGGTCAGACAAGCCGGGTCGGTAACGGTGGAGGCAGATCAGTACAGAGCAGCAGGCAAAGAGTAAACGGGTCACAAGCCAAGGTGCAGCAACAGGAGGTCAAGTAGCATAGGAGTAGGCAGAAGAATAGTCAGGGATGAGCCAGTAGTCAGAACAGGAGACGGTCAACAGAGATCAGGATCAAGCCGGGTCAGCAACGAAGCAGGAACACAGGGTACAGAGGCTCATGGGAAAACATACACCAAGGCCCAGAGCACAGCCCTGGTCATGGCTTAAATACACCTTTCTGCAATCAGTCCCAGGTTTGCTGATTGCACGTGTGAGCTTCTGGCTGCTGAGAGCACCCGCTGGTCAGCTCTGGTACTGCAGCCCACACGGCAGGCGAGTCCCACCACCAGTGCTGAGTCCATTCCTGACACTCACACTGTATTTCTCAATGGCTGCAGGAATGCAGCAAGAGAGGAGGAGAAATTATTGCTTTTATAGCCTTTATGGGTATTAAAGCAATCAGTGTAAGAAAAAAAAAATCTTCACCCCCACAAGTAGTACAGTATCACTTTGGTACTGCTAGGGTGACCGTATGTTAAAAAAAAAAAAAACATAAATAATAATATAAAAATGTAAAAAAAATGTTTTAAAAATTATTTTTGCTTGTAAACTAATTTGGGTTATTTTTTCTTTACTAAAAGGATAACTGAATAAATTTTGGCCAAGATTTATGAAGAAATATTATTTATTTGCAAAACTTTGTAAGAAAAACACTTTTTTTAAAAAACTTTTTGGACGTTTTCTTATATAGCAAAAAAAAATTAAAATCCCAGTGGTGAATAAATACCACTAAAATAAAGTTTTATCTGTCTTAAAAAAATGCAAAAAAATTCATATGGGTACAGTTAGTGACTATAGTCGCACCTTTTCAGCTATAATTTCTTGCTATAGTTTTTCTTTTACCCTTTATTTCACCGTAACACCCAATTCTTCTACAGCCTCTACACCTAGAGCTGCCATAGTAGGATGCGCAGGAAATATTATTATTATTATTATACAGGATTTATATAGCACCGACAGTTTGTGCAGCGCTGTACAATATAAGGGAGACAGTACAATTACAATACATTTCAGTACAGAAGGAATAGGAGGGCCCGGTTTGTGGAGCTTACAATCTAAAGGAAGGGGGAGGTGACACAAAAGGTGATTGCTGTGGGGGATGATCTGGTGGAGGTGATTCAAGTACAGTTCTTAGGTGGAGGTGGGATAGACTTCCCAGAAGAAGTGAGTTTTCAAAGATCGCCTAAAGGTGATCAGTTGGCCCAGGGAAGAGGTATAGAGAGAGAAACGGAGGGGCCCAAGGACAGAGCCTTGGGGTGCCCCAACAGAAAGAGGGAGCAGAGGAGGAGGAGTTGTATGTGACACTTAAAGTGCGCTGAGAAAGGTAAAAGAGGAGAACCGGGAGAGAGCAGAGTCACCGAGGCCGATCGAGTGGAGTTTACTGAGGAGGAGCGAGTGGTCGACTGTGTCAAAGGCAGCGGAAAGGTCAAGGAGTATGAGTATGGAGTAATGGCCATTGGTTAGGATGAGTATGGAGTAATGGCCATTGGTTAGGATGAGTATGGAGTAATGGCCATTGGTTAGGATGAGTATGAAGTAATGGCCATTGGTTAGGATGAGTATGGAGTAATGGCCATTGGTTAGGATGAGTATGGAGTAATGGCCGTTGGTTGGGATGAGTATGGAGTAATGGCCGTTGGTTGGGATGAGTATGGAGTAATGGCCGTTGGTTGGGATGAGTATGGAGTAATGGCCGTTGGTTGGGATGAGTATGGAGTAATGGCCGTTGGTTGGGATGAGTATGGAGTAATGGCCGTTGGTTGGGATGAGTATGGAGTAATGGCCGTTGGTTGGGATGAGTATGGAGTAATGGCCGTTGGTTGGGATGAGTATGGAGTAATGGCCGTTGGTTGGGATGAGTATGGAGTAATGGCCGTTGGTTGGGATGAGTATGGAGTAATGGCCGTTGGTTGGGATGAGTATGGAGTAATGGCCGTTGGTTGGGATGAGTATGGAGTAATGGCCGTTGGTTGGGATGAGTATGGAGTAATGGCCGTTGGTTAGGATGAGTATGGAGTAATGGCCGTTGGTTGGGATGAGTATGGAGTAATGGCCGTTGGTTAGGATGAGTATGGAGTAATGGCCGTTGGTTGGGATGAGTATGGAGTAATGGCCGTTGGTTGGGATGAGTATGGAGTAATGGCCGTTGGTTGGGATGAGTATGGAGTAATGGCCATTGGTTAGGATGAGTATGGAGTAATGGCCGTTGGTTGGGATGAGTATGGAGTAATGGCCATTGGTTGGGATGAGTATGGAGTAATGGCCATTGGTTAGGATGAGTATGGAGTAATGGCCATAGGTTTTAGCAGTTAGTAGGTCATTAGTGAGTTTTAGTAGGGCGGTTTCTGTGGAATGTTGTGGGTGGAAGCCAGACTGTTGGGGATCAAGAAGGTTGTTGTCGGTGAGGTAGCAGTTCATACGGTTGTGAACAAGGCGCTCGAGAAGCTTGGAGGCAAACGGGAGCAGAGAGATGGGTGTTAAGTTATTCAAACAGGTGGGGTCCAGCGAGGGTTTTTTGAGGATGGGGGTAACCAGTGCATGTTTGAGTGGGGAGGGAAAGGTGCCCATGGAGAGTGAGAGGTTGAAGATGTGGGTTAGAGAGTTTAGGATAGAGCAGGAAGGAGGCTGCAACAGTCATGAGGGGACAGGGTCCAGGGGAAGTAGAATGGGATATAGGACAAGGATTCATTACCTCCTCCTGAAATATGGTAATACACAATACGGCCTGTTGCTGTTTTCCCATCCTTCACATTTGCAGTATATTGCTTTCTCCAAAATCTGTCAGATGCAAACTTCAGAATGGCAAGACTAGAAAACGCAAAGGGTGAACTTCTCAGAAGTCACAAACTTTTTTTTTTTTTTCCTTCGAGGTGTGCGGGGCGGGCGGTGAGACACTGACATTTCCAGCTGTGGCGCGGTGACGGGGGAATGTCAGAGCCAACTTGCTTTCCTTATTTTATTATCTTCAACGCGAAAAGTGCAAGTGGTCAGAAACGGGCAGCGCGGCTCGGAACACAGGTGATAAAAGCCTCCGTCGCCAAATTAATCTCCCACTTAGCGGCGGAGCAGGTCGTTAATTGTTCTCTCTGCTTGCTGTTGATATAATGTGGAAATTTTCATTCCCCATTCAAGACGTGGGGAAGGTTGTAGCCCGAAAATGTTAAGATTTGCATTTTTATTTGTTGATTTATTTAAAGGACAGCCTCTCCCGGCAATCCATCACCACGGTGACACCCCGAATATGAATAATGTATTGTGGACTTGGCGGTTACAATGTGTAATAAGCGCCGGGGACAGAAGCAGAATCTTAAGCACCCTGCAAATGTAATATTTATCGACTCATAAACTTTATTGCTTTCGAGGTTCAATAATACTGACCACAGAACATTAATATCACTTATCCAGGTTTTATTTAGGGCACTTCGGCAAAATAACCAGTCTGTTTAATGCTTACTGAAAAATAATTTAAATTTACAGCGTTCGAGGAGCGGGATGGAAGGCGCTTAATTGTCGAGAGCGTGTGTACGCCGCTTCCTCGAATCCGGCCACCTTACGGTTTTTCTAACATTTCTTAATTAAACCCCGAATAGATTTTAATGTACTGCGTCTTAACGGTGTATTTTGGCCTCTCTGTGCACAGTGTGAATTCAAATAAAGCTTTGTGGCATCTATTGCATTCTAATGAAGATATAAATGTGGCCTACATAAACATATTGATGCGGCTTCTTCCTTTTAACATGTTAAATAGGGAACCGAGCGTTTTTTTCCTGGTTTATTTTGAATGTGTTGCTGGTATTTTATTTAGAGGCCAGCCCAAGGCAACTAATAAAATCTGTTGATAAAACCGTAGAAAAGGGCCTGACGTCTCCGTCCATACACTCAAGGGAAAAAAGCATGGTGGGAACCAACAAAGGACACACAGTAGTAAAACCAATGCTTGCTAAAGAGAGAATAGAAGTCGTAACCAACTTCTACTACCTTGGAATTATGGATTCGTGAAAAACCAGAAGAACGACGTTGATGTTGCAGCTGGAATCGCCAAGGCCGGAGTTTCTGGAAATACAAAGAGCTGAGGAACTCGCTTCTATGCACCAACAAAAGTTTGCTACAAATAGATTTTAATGTACTGCGTCTTAACGGTGTATTTTGGCCTCTCTGTGCACAGTGTGAATTCAAATAAAGCTTTGTGGCATCTATTGCATTCTAATGAAGATATAAATGTGGCCTACATAAACATATTGATGCGGCTTCTTCCTTTTAACATGTTAAATAGGGAACCGAGCGTTTTTTTCTTGGTTTATTTTGAATGTGTTGCTGGTATTTTATTTAGAGGCCAGCCCAAGGCAACTAATAAAATGTGTTGATAAAACCGTAGAAAAGGGCCTGACGTCTCCGTCCATACACTCAAGGGAAAAAAGCATGGTGGGAACCAACAAAGGACACACAGTAGTGAAACCAATGCTTGCGAAAGAGAGAATAGAGGTCGTAACCAACTTCTACTACCTTGGAATTATGGATTCGTGAAAAACCAGAAGAACGACGTTGATGTTGCAGCTGGAATCGCCAAGGCCGGAGTTTCTGGAAATACAAAGAGCTGAGGAACTCGCTTCTATGCACCAACAAAAGTTTGCTACAAATAGATTTTAATGTACTGCGTCTTAACGGTGTATTTTGGCCTCTCTGTGCACAGTGTGAATCCAAATAAAGCTTTGTGGCATCTATTACATTCTAATGAAGATATAAATGTGGCCTACATAAACATATTGATGCGGCTTCTTCCTTTTAACATGTTAAATAGGGAACCGAGCGTTTTTTTCTTGGTTTATTTTGAATGTGTTGCTGGTATTTTATTTAGAGGCCAGCCCAAGGCAACTAATAAAATCTGTTGATAAAACCGTAGAAAAGGGCCTGACGTCTCCGTCCATACACTCAAGGCAAAAAAGCATGGTTGGAACCAACAAAGGACACACAGTAGTAAAACCAAGGCTTGCTAAAGAGAGAATAGAGGTCGTAACCAACTTCTTCTACCTTGGAATTATGGATTCATGAAAAACCAGAAGAACGACGTTGATGTTGCAGCTGGAATCGCCAAGGCTGGAGTTTCTGGAAAAACAAAGCTGAGGAACTCGCTTCTATGCACCAACAAAAGTTTGCTACAAATAGATTTTAATGTACTGCGTCTTAATGGTGTATTTTGGCCTCTCTGTGCACAGTGTGAATCCAAATAAAGCTTTGTGGCATCTATTGCATTCTAATGAAGATATAAATGTGGCCTACATAAACATATTGATGCAGCTTCTTCGTTTTAACCACTTCCAGATCGGACACTTTCCCTCCCTTCCAGTCCGGACACTTTTACCCCCTTCCTGACCAGGGCAATTTTCAGCTTTCAGCGCTATCACACTTTGAATGACAATTGCGCGGTCATGCAACACTGTACCCAAATGAATTTTTTACCATTTTTTTGAGACAGATAAAGCTTTATTTTGGTGGTATTTATTCACCGCTGGGATTTTTATTTTTTTTGCTATGTAAATGAAAAAGTCCAAAAAGTTTGAAAAAAAGTGTTATTTTTTTATAAAATTTTGCAAATAAATAATATTTCATCATAAATCTTTGCCAAAATTGATTCCGTTATCTTTTTAGTTAAAAACAAAAATCCAAATTAGTTTATAACCAAAAATTATAATTTTTAAACATTTTTTTTACATTTTTATTTTTTTTTATATATTTTTTTTTTTTTTTTACATACTGTCACCCTAGCAGTACAGTGTCACCATGGTGACACTGTACTACTTGTGGGGGGTGATGAAGATTTTTTTTTTTTTTGCACTGATTGCTTTTACACCCATATAGGATGTAAAAGCAATCATTTCTCTTTCTCTCTGTGTGCATTGTTGCACTCATTGAGAAGTACTGAGTGAGCTGTGATTGGTCACAGCTTGTCACATGGTACAAGGCTGTTGTGAATAGCCTTGTACCATGTGACCTCTGTGATCATTCACAGATTTCACACGTAGTAAGCAATGATGTCACAAGTGACATCTTGCTTACTACTTTGCATGTGATCACTGATTGGCCAATCAGTGATCACATGATCGGGACCTCGTACAGAGGTCCCGCCCGACGATCGGGGTTTCACTGTGTCCGGAGGACACAGCGGGCACCGGATCGCGGTGCTGTGTGCTCCCAGGGAGCGCACACAAGCAGGGTGCGGGGAGGCCGTTTATAAACAGCCACCCGACCCTGCACTGCCACTGTCCGGCCGTTTAACATGTTAAGTAAGGAACCGAGCGTTTTTTTCCTGGTTTATTTTGAATGTGTTGCGGGTATTTTATTTAGAGGCCAGCCCAAGGCAACTAATAAGATCTGTTGATAAAACAGTAGAAAAGGGCATGACGTCTCCGTCCATACACTCAAGGGAAAAAAGCATGGTTGGAACCAACAAAGGACACACAGTAGTAAAACCAATGCTTGCTAAAGAGAGAATGGAGGTCGTAACCAACTTCTACTACCTTGGAATTATGGATTAATGAAAAACCAGAAGAACAACGTTGATGTTGCAGCTGGAATCGCCAAGGCCGGAGTTTCTGGAAAAACAAAGAGCTGAGGAACTCGCTTCTATGCACCAACAAAAGTTTGCTACAAATGCAAATCTGGTCCATTCTTTGTTATGGCACAGAAACGTTTCCCCAAAATGTCTCCCGTAAAGATTACAAATTTTGAACTATGGTACTACAAGAGAATCTTGAAAATCTGCTGGACGTCCCGACTCGAGTTGCATGTTATAGTCCAGTATTTGCTGGGACTTGCTTTCGGAGATGCTCTGTACCTTCATATATGGTGGACCTGCCCAATTGTACAGGTTTTATGGATCCAGGTCTAGGATATGCTGTGAATAATTTTTGCAGTTGATATCCCGCTTTTGCTTGGTGTGGCTTTGCTGAGCTTGAAGCCTAATGGAATCGCTTCTCCTCAATTGTAACTTCTGACCTGTGTACGCACGGCAACCAAGCTGTAAAATCAAAAGTATAGCAGATACTCGTGAACGATAAATTGACCACCAAACTTACCAATATCATGCGAGCCTTTCAGTAGGATTGTACTCAAGGAGCAAAATAGGTGGTGAGTGCAAAGCTGGTCTTGACTTGCTTGAACTTCTCAACCTTTGTACCCCAAAGGAGCCCCTGAAATAATTTTCAGATCCCTTGCTAAAAAAATCAGTTCATTGGTGGTCGATGTGAAGAATGCTTCCCTTAAGGTGTTGGTTACTGGGAAGAATGCCACTCTTACAAACCATTAAAAGGATCATCAAAGCTGAGTTCCACTCACGCTGTCAAAAAATTAAAAGTCAGCAGCTACAAAAACTATAACTGCTGACTTTTAAAAAACAGCCACTTACCTGTCCCTTGGTCCCGTGGTGTGTCCCCCGCAGCCCGTTTCACCAGCCGTCCTGTATTCTAGGAGGCCGGCATCTTCAGTGTGGGCACCCGGCTGTGATACCTTGCGGCTTCACAGATGGGTACCTACTGCGCATCATGTATGGTCCTGTAGTCTTCTGGGACCTGCCACGTGTCCCAAAAGACTACAGGGAGGGAGGACACCTTTTGTTTCCAATCGCCTAGGACAGTGGTGGGCAACCTTTTTTTTTCAACTGAGCCAAATCTCGCCAAAATCACGATTGAAATTTATTTTGAGAGCCACATTTTTAAAACTGAAAATACATCCCCCATATAGTAATTTATCCCCCATAGTAATTCATCCCCCATATAGTAATTCATCCCCCCTATAGTAATTCATCCCCCATAGTAATTCATCCCCCATATAGTAATTCATCCCCCATATAGTAATTCATCCCCCATAGTAATTCATCCCCCATATAGTAATTCATCCCCCATATAGTAATTCATCCCCCATAGTAATTCATCCCCCATATAGTAATTCATCCCCCCATAGTAATTCATTCCCCATATTGTGTCAATTCACTTACCTTTGCTCCGTGCGTTCCTCTCGCCGTGTTCCCGCGCCGTTCCGGTCTTCAGGGCGGACTGTGAGAGGAGAGGAGTTCGTCACGCTGCCCCGCCTACATCCGGACAGCCAATGTTTGCCACGCTCCGCGGGCCGGATTAAAAGGTCCGCCGGGCCGTAGTTTGCCCATTGCTGGGCTAGCTGCAGAGTCCTGACTTTTGGGGCGGCCGCCCGAGAGGAAGGAGGGGAGCGGGCGCCCGGCACACAGAAGAGCCGCATTACAGTGTGTAAAGAGCCGAATGTGGCTCGCGAGCCGCGGCTTGCCGACCACTAGCCTAGGAGATCGGACCGGAAGTGGGAGCGGGTACCTGTCAAATTCGGGTACCCGCTCCCTCCCCGCCCCCCCAAAGGTGCCAATCCTTAATGGAGAGCGTAGGAGCAGTCCTTAAAGTGGAACTTCCCGCTTCAATGTCATGGCACTGACTTTACCAAATGCCGTTGGACCCAGAACTGTGCCGGTTCCATCAACTGAGAGGTCAATCGGCCACAGTTCAAGGAACCCTTTAGCCACCTATGGAAGGAACCTTGGTTGAGAATGGCTGCAGCAGAAAATGGAAAGTTTCTAGAACCCAACAATATAAAAAGTATTTATAAAATTTTACGGTTGCAGCCAGACCACCTTTAGAATGCTGAATAGATAATTGACGTTTGATTCTGAACTGGCGATAGCATCGGTCTCTTCTGCTCCAGAGCTGTACCTCTGCAAAATATGTATCTTCATTCTTATTCTCTGCAAAACCCAATAAACAGATAGGCAGGTATGTGACCAGATAGCACGTTAGTATGTTACTGGCCGATAAGTGAGATTGACAGCTGACACCAGCAGATGGAAAGAGATTCCGCCAGCTTAGCTAACAACGTAGGGAACTTTCCTTTCCTCCTTCCTTTCAAAAGAGGATTTAAATCCGTCGGATCTGGTTGAAAGTGATACACAATACTAGAGATGTTCAAAGGTGGGATTCAATATTATAGATGGAGTGATAAAGATAGAAAAGGAATAAAAGCATATTACTAAGAGCTGAATAAAGGGCAAACACCCCCCCCAAAGGAAAGTTTTGCTAACATTTAAAGGTAGAGAAGAACTAGATTAAGAATATATGAAAGTTATAGGATAGTTCTTCCTGGAGCAAAGATTTTTTTTTTTTTGTGATGGGAAAGGCCAGTTGCATTACCTTTTTCTGTCGTGTTCTAGACCTTCATGGCAGGATCACTGGGTATTTTTTTTTTTTTTTTGTGCTAACCCCCATACACAAATAAATGCAGCTCTGCATTCATTAAAACGTTTTTAAAGTGGCTATAAACCCTTACATATACCCAGTGAAGTGACTACCCTGGAGATGAACACAATCCTTTTACATCCTCAGTAAAATCACACCGCAGTGTTGTCACCTTTGTACACAGGTTAGTCTTAAATAGAAGTATTATTAAACGGACGTTAAAACAAATTTAAAGTGGCTGTAAACCCTTACATATACCCAGTGATGTGACTAGCCTCAGGTGATACACAGATAAAAAAAAAATCTTTTACATACGTTGTACCTGTTTTATTTGCTGCCCTCTCTTCTCTACATCCTCCTAAAGCACACATTTTACACAGCATCTTTGCTTCAGGGGGTAGAGATTTGATGTCTCACACTACACAGCAGAGCAGAGAGAGATGAGTGTAATCTGAGATCTGAGTGGAGGGAATAGACACCTCCCCCTAAACAGCCTAATAGGGAAAGTACCTGAAACCGTCAATCACCTGAGGGGGGTGGGGTGAGGGGGGTGGGGTCGATCACACTAGGTACTTTGGATTGAGGAAAATACACTATAGAGGGATATGCTTTGGTCATTGCACTGATGTTGCACTTCCGGTGCCTCTGACAGTGCATGTGCACATGTGCAAAGATGTGCCAGAGTGCTTCTGGACCCAGCAGAGACCTGCAGCACATCATGCTCGAAGACACCTCTGTTATGGAGGTCCCAGATCTCGGGTTGTCTGAACATGCGTGGGAAAACTCCACACGTGCAGGCATGATCCAGTCCCAGCACCAGCTTCAGTGTAGGGGAGAGATTGCTGACGATGACTGCAGAGCCTGTGCGATGACGTCACCCATAGGCTTGCTATGGGGCATCCGTTGTCCATTGTCCCTTTAATCAAACAAGCAAAGTGGACCTTTTAGCCTAGGCCAGAAGTCTCCAAACTTTCTGAACAAACTTTTCTGTCCTTCAGGGGGGCCAGACTGTGGCCAGTGGAAGTAGAAGACTCCCAGGTATAAATATAAATACGAGTAAACAATTCCCCATCATTGGTGTCAGTGGGAGGAATCGTGCCCCATCATTGGTGTCAGTGGGAGGAATAGTGCCCCATCTTTGGTGTCAGTGGGAGGAATAGTGCCCCATCATTGGTGTCAGTGGGAGGAATTGTGCCCCATCATTGGTGTCAGTGGGAGGAACAGTGCCCCATCATTGGTATCAGTGGGAGGAATTGTGCCCCATCATTGGTGTCAGTGGGAGGAATTGTGCCCCATCATTGGTGTCAGTGGGAGGAATAGTGCCCCATCATTGGTTTTAGTGGGAGGAACAGTGCCCCATCATTGTTTTTAGTGGGAGGAACACTGCCCCGTCATTTGTTTTAGTGGGAGGAATAGTTGCCCCGTCATTGGTTTTAGTGGGAGGAATAGTTGCCCCGTCATTGGTTTTAGTGGGAGGAATAGTTGCCCCGTCATTGGTTTTAGTGGGAGGAATAGTTGCCCCGTCATTGGTTTTACTGGGAGGATTGTACCCGAATATTGGTATGAGTGGGAGGAGTAATGCCCCATTGCAGATGTCAGTGTAAGAAATAGTACCCCATCATTGCTATCTGTGGGAAGGGTAGTGCCCCACCATTGGTGTCATTGGGAGGAATAGTGCCCCATCATTGGTGTCAGTGGATAGAATTGTGCCTCAAGATAACGTCAATCAAAGAGCCACATCCATCCCACGGGCCGCAGTTTGGAGACTACTGGCCTAAGCGAGAATAATGTTGCACTGGCGGTTTCTCTGTGGATACACTGAAGTCAGGTGTCAGATGTGACATCTTGCTTACTACTCTTCATGTGGTCCCTGATTGGCCAGCCAGTGATCACATGATCGGGACCTCACACAGAGGTCCCGTACAACGATCGGTGTTCCACTGTGTCCGGAGGACACAGCGGGCACCGGATCGTGGTGCTGCGCGCTCCCAGGGATTGGGGAGGCCGTTTATAAATGGCCACCCACCCCTGCACTGCTCCCGTCAGGCCGTTTATATACATGGGCCGGAAGGGAAGTGGTTAAAAAATGTGAAA
The DNA here is from genome assembly GCF_062004578.1 of Staurois parvus. Lineage (NCBI taxonomy): Eukaryota > Metazoa > Chordata > Amphibia > Anura > Ranidae > Staurois > Staurois parvus. The sequence goes on from NW_028318224.1 coordinate 75,152, forward strand.
AATTGTTAAATGATAAAAGTAGGTATTATACTCACAAAATGACAATACGGTCAAAGGTACATCAAATAGGGAATGAAGGGGAGAGAACAATGTTCTTGGACAACTTGCCGGCTCTCAGAAACTGTAGAGTTAGGACCACAGATTATCAGGGTGCCGTGACGTGGCTCTGTGGCTTACGTATGTATTTGCAAATGTGTGCTAACTAAACCCCTGTTATAAACGCATACTGTTAGGTTAATTCGGTTGTTGGCAAGCTGGCTGGCAAGTTGTCCAAGAACATTGTTCTCTCCCCTTCATTCGCTATGTGATGCCTGTTTGTGTCCTTCCTAGTTATAGACTTGGGCGGTGGCCATTTTTTATTTACATCAAATAGGAACCGCTCCGTCCAATCCACACTATGTGTGTGACCATAATGGGAACTCTGGACCTCCAACAGGCTGACGCGTTTCGAGGACTTGCCTCTTCCTCAGAGCCAACTAACCAAAAGTCTGTACCCTCTCTTATATATGCTTACTAATTTACATTGCATAGAGAATCCCTGAGAGCCAGTGATGACATCACTGGGTCTAAAACAAAGATTTCATTTGTAAATTTCATTAGCATGTTGATGAGCGAAGGAGACCAAGGAAGGAAAACTATAAGCAGATTAAACTTCGGCTTTAAAAAAAAATAAAAAAATAGAACACATGAATTTGTAAAGATTCCAGAAATGAACACTGGCCACAAGACGTTTTGTTTTCTCATTTAATCTCTGAGCTGTGCCACTCTTCTTTCAGCCGTAGGAGCATGTTGCTTACACTCGGGCGTTTGATAAACAGGCTGCATCCAGTGATTGTTTTATTAGGGTTACAACACGCTCATGTCAGCGCAGAACGCGGCTCGGCCGACTGATAGGAAGCGCATTGTATTCCGGAGCGAATGCAGCGCCATTATGAATGGCGGACGAAGCCGACTTTCATGTATAATTGGGAGCACTCAATGTGAAAACATTCGTACGGGTCTTACACGTGTAAGTGCCTTTACTTTCATGCAACATCTGTGTACGCTACAAAGCCGAGTGCATCCAATTCATTGTCGTGCTGCAGCTTTAATCTTTATCTGGCGCTCACATTCCCCCGCTGTAGTCTTGGCGGTTCTTTGTTCACCCTGTTTGAAGATAGTTTTACAGCCTTTTGTGTAATTTACGATTCAAGTCACAATTAGTAAGAGGAGGTAGCTAGGCAGAGCAAAGAGCTTTAAATTAGCTAGTTATAGCATAGATCATAATCGCTCCACTGAAATCATTAACTCTTGTCTGCCTTCTCTGGGGCTCCGCTGTCATATTTATGTTGCTCGACAAACAATTATCCAGCAAAAAAAAAAAAAGTTGGTCTTCCTGGGACCTGGGCTCAAAAAGTGAGGATCCGCCATCTTGTAGGAAGCATCAAGAAATCTATTCATCTTGAACCCTTGGTTGGTTCAGACCAGTGAAATTGTGATCTGTATGTAGCCCTCTCTGTTCGGCAGAGGGCGATCGTTAGAGCAGCTTCAGTCAATTGGTCCTGCTGGAAAAGCTCGCCAATCAGCAGTTGCAGCCAATCGGCTGCAATGCTGAATAGTGTATTCTGACAGTGGGGGCTTCCCTGCTGTCATAATACAATAGCACATTGGAGGAGATTCTGGCATTCACCTCGCTTGTTGAATGGAAAAAAAAAAAAGTTTGTCTTCCTGGGACCTGGGCTCAAAAAGTGAGGATCTGCCAGCTTGTAGGAAGCATCAAGAAATCTATTCATCTTGAACCCTTGGTTCAACCCTTGGTTGGTTCAGCATAGACCAGTGAAATTGTGATCTGTATGTAGCCCTGTTCGGTAGAGGGCGATCGTTTGAGCAGCTTCAGTCAATTGGTCCTGCTGGAAAACCTTGTTCAATCAGTGGTTGCAGCCAATCGGCTGCAATGCTGAATAGTGTATTCTGACAGTGGGGGCTTCCCTGCTGTCATAATACAATAGCACATTGGAGGAGATTCTGGCATTCACCTCGCTTGTTGAATGGAAAAAAAAAAAAGTTTGTCTTCCTGGGACCTGGGCTCAAAAAGTGAGGATCTGCCAGCTTGTAGGAAGCATCAAGAAATCTATTCATCTTGAACCCTTGGTTCAACCCTTGGTTGGTTCAGCATAGACCAGTGAAATTGTGATCTGTATGTAGCCCTGTTCGGTAGAGGGCGATCGTTTGAGCAGCTTCAGTCAATTGGTCCTGCTGGAAAACCTTGTTCAATCAGTGGTTGCAGCCAATCGACTGCAGCGCTGAATAGTGTATTGTGACAGTGGGGGCTTCCCTGCTGTCAAAATACAATAGCACATTGGAGGAGGTTCCTGCATTCACCTCGCTTGTTGAATGGAAAAAAAAAAAGTTTGTCTTCCTGGGACCTGGGTTCAAAAAGTGAGGATCCGCCATCTTGTAGGAAGCATCAAGAAATCTATTCACCTTGAACCCTTCCACAGATTTAGCAGCACTCTTCCTGCTTTGTCGCCTCATAGCTTTGTATCATCTAAAGCTGTTAGAAATTTGGTTGGTTCAGTGAAATTGTGATCTGTATGTAGCCCTCTCTGTTCGGCAGAGGGCCGAACAGAGAGGGCTACCTGGGCCGACCTGGGTTCAAAAAGTGAAGATCCGCCATCTTGTAGGAAGCATCAAGAAATCTATTCATCTTGAACCCTTCCACAGATTTATCAGCACTCTTCCTGCTTTGTCGCCTCATAGCTTTGTATCATCTAAAGCTGTTCGAAATTTGGTTGGTTCAGCATAGACCAGTGAAATTGTGATCTGTATGTAGCCCTCTCTGTTCGGCAGAGGGCGATCGTTAGAGCAGCTTCAGTCAATTGGTCCTGCTGGAAAAGCTTGTTCAATCAGCAGTTGCAGCCAATCGGCTGCAACGCTAAATAGTGTATTCTGACAGTGGGGGCTTCCCTGCTGTCATAATACAATAGCACATTGGAGGAGATTCCTGCATTCACCTTGAAAAAAATTGTGCACCCAACTTAATGCACTGCTGCCTGTGGCTACTAATCTCACCAGATTTGGACTGAGATTCGGTGGAGCCTCTATTGTGCGGCTCACAGTTATCCTTGCTGGAGAGGAACATGTACCTGTTGACCTGCATTCCAAGGATCTCCCTGCTTTTGTTTTATGCATTCTGTGGATCTGTGCTTCCTTCACCTCGATTGCTGCCTCTTGGTCATCACACAAGCAGTCATCAGCAGTCAACTGTGACATGAGGAAGCTAAGCCCGGTCTCTACCAAGAAAAAAAAAAAATTGTGCGCCAAACTTAATGCGCTGCTACCAGTGGCTGCTAATCTCACCAGATTTGGAGTGAGATTCAGTGGAGACTTTATTGTGCTGCTCATGGTTATCCTTGCTGGAGAGGAACCTGTACCTGTTGACCTGCATTCCAAGGATCTCCCTGCTTTTGTTTTATGCATTTTGCGGATCTGTGCTTCCTCTTGGTCATCACACAAGCAGTCATCAGCAGTCAACTGTGACATGAGGAAGCTAAGCCTGATCTCTACCAAGATAGCTGCCTCCACATAGAGACACAGTGCAGAACAAGGCATAAGTCATTGATTAGGTAAAGATTAGATGCAGGGAGACCACAGACAATACTGATGAGCAGTCCTTTTCCCTTTCTTTTTTGGGGACACCTTTCACAATACAGGTCATTTTTAAAAAATGTTTTTTTTGGCCAGACTTTTCTTGCGGGTCACAGTCATCAGTGGGATAAAGCCCGCTGTGAGCAGATGTCCAAGAGCTGCTCTAGGCTCAGGAAGGATCCCATCAGTAATATCAGGGTCCATCCAGATGCCTGATTGGTAACTGGCTCAGCTTCTGTGTGCCGCTAAAAGCTTGAGCCAGCCAATCCTGCCCAGTATTCTGCGTGGCGTTCCAGTGAACGCTGGAGGGGCAACTGGCAGTCATGGTCATGTGACCTCAGGCTTAGAGTCAGCGGGAGACAACTGCAGCATAGAGGTGATATTTGTGGGGTTTTTTTTTTTTTTTTTTATAACCCAATTTATTAAAGGGAATCTAGACTGTTTTCAGCAGCTGCTTATTTTGTTTTATTGCAAAGTTTCTGATTGTTTTGCATACTTGCTGTGCTTGAACTACTGTAAATATACACTATATTGCCAGAAGTATTGGGACACCCATCCAAATCATTGGACTCAGGTCTTCCAATCACCTCCATGGCCACAATTATATAAAATCAAGGACCTAGGCATGTAGACTTCTACAAACATTGGTGAAAGAATGGGTCGCTATCAGGAGCTCAGTGACTCCAAGCATGGTCCCGTGATAGGTGGCCACCTGTGCAATAAGTCCATCCGTGACATTTCCTGGCTACTAAATATTCCACGCTGAACTGTTAGTGGGATTATAACAAAGTGGAAGCAACTGAGAACAACAGCCACTCAGCCACCAAGTGGTAGGCCATGTAATATGACAGAGTGGGGTCAGCGACAGAGTCAGTAGCTAAAGATCTTCAAACTTCGTGTGGACTCTAGAGCAGTGGAGACCTGTTCTCTGGAGTGAAGAATCACACTTCTCTGTCTAGCAGTGCGATGGACGTGTCTGGGTTTGGTGGTTGCCAGGAGAACAGTAATTTCCTAACAGCATTGTGTCAGGTGTAAAGTTTAGTGGAGCAGGGATACTATGGTGTGGGGTTGGGCTTGACCCCCTAGTTCCAGAGAAGGAAACTCTTAATGTGTCAGCATACCAAGACATTTTGGACAATTTCATGCTCCCAACTTTGTGGGAAGAGTTTCGGGATGGCCCCTTCCTGTTCCAACATGACAGCGCAGTGCAAAAAGCAAGGTCCATGAAGAGATGGATGAGCGAGTTTGGGGTGGAGGAATTTGACTGGCCTGCAAAGAGTCCTGACTTCAACCTGATAGAACACCTTTGGGATGAATTAGAGCAGAGACTGCGAGCCAGGCCTCCTCCCCCGACATCAGTGCCTTTCCTCACAAATGCACTTATGGAAGAATGGTCAAACATTCCAATAGACACCCTCCTAAACCTTGTGGATGGCCTTCCCAGAAGAGTTGAAGCTGTTATAGCTGCAAAGGGCGGGGCCAACTCGATATTGAACCCTACGGACTAAGACTGGGATGTCATTAAAGTTCATGTGCCTGGAAAGGCAGGCGGCCCAATACTTATGGCAGTATAGTGTATATACCATGCCTGTCGGGTTCTTGTGGAAGCTGGAAATGGCTGTAGTAGACACTGCTACTCTAGCGATCTCTTCCTAGCTTCCAGGTCCTGCTGCATTCTGAACACATGAAGTAGCCCTCTTTGCACGAGCTCCATTCAAGCAACAAACACTTTGCGTTTTTTCAGTGAACGCAAAGCCTTCTGTGATTGGGCAAGATGGAGAGTCAGGGTGGTGAAGTCTCGATTTCCACTTCAACCAATCAGAGAACACTGCATTTATTGAGAAATTTGAACGTGTTCTCTGAATGGCGCCTGTTCTGAGCGAGCAATGCAGTTGGGTACCTGCTTGGTACAGAAACCAGCAGCTAGCATCAATTGTAGTAATTGTCAACTACAGTGATTGCAGTTTCCACATGGATCCAACTGGTATGGCTCATACTTACATTGGTCCAAGCTGGACAAATATAACAATGTAAACATTTCCATATCTATCGAAGCTTCAGCATTAATTCCTGAAGGTTATAGGTCAGGGGTGGGCAAACTTTTTGACTTGAGGGCCGCAATGGGTTCATATATTGGACCCGGGGGCCGGACCAAGAGTAGATGAATGATGTGTATGTGTCATCCATAGTAAGTATAGTAATATTCCCCCATAGTAAGCATAGTAATTAATCCCCCATATAGTAATTAATCCCCCATATAGTAATTCATCCCCCATATAGTAATTCATCCCCCATATAGTAATTCATCCCCCATATCGTAATTCATCCCCCATATAGTAATTCATCCCCCATATAGTAATTCATCCCCCATATAGTAATTCATCCCCCATATAGTAATTCATCCCCCATAGTAATTCATCCCCCATAGTAATTCATCCCCCATAGTAATTCATCCCCCCTATAGTAATTCATCCCCCCTATAGTAATTCATCCCCCCTATAGTAATTCATCCCCCCTATAGTAATTCATCCCCCCTATAGTAATTCATCCCCCATATAGTAATTCATCCCCCATATAGTAATTCATCCCCCATATAGTAATTCATCCCCCATAGTAATTAATCCCCCATATAGTAATTCATCCCCCATAGTAATTCATTCACTTACCTTTGCTCCGCGCGTTCCTCTCGCCGTGTTCCCACGCCGTTCCGGTCTTCAGGGCGGACTGTGAGAGGAGCCTAGCTCCCCTCACGTTCGTCACGCTGCCCCGCCTACACACATCCTGACAGCATCACGCTCCACGGGCCGGATTGAAAGGTCCGCCGGGCCGTAGTTTGCCCATTGCTGTTATAGGTTCACTATAGCAACCGTTCAAGAGTGGAGATTGAAATTATATCTATAGCCCATTGTTGGTTTCACTTGGCTAACTAAATTGTGTTTCTAAAATGCAGGCAGCCCTAAAGTTGCATCCTTTTACCCCAATTGTCACCCAAAACCTTAACTCATTGCTAATGTAACACTGGAAATTGCACACTTACCTTTAGGAGCACCTACAGTGTCCTGCCTCAGACCCTTCCAGTGCAATATTATGATGCTGATACGAAATAATTCACCGCTAGAATATACCTTTCTGTCTTTTAATTCCTCACACTCCCTCCCATCCCCCGTGTGTTGAAGCATTTGTCATTTTATGGCCCTCCTCTGGAAGACTTCTTTACAAATGTATTTATTACCGGTATTTATATAGCGCCGTCAATTTATGCAGCGATATACATATATATTGTACATTCGCAGCAGTCCCTGCCCTCAATTTAGACAGGAGCCAATTACTTAACGGCATGTAGTACGTCCTCACACACTACACCTACCAGCGCAGGGGCGGACTGACACCTCATGGGGCCCCCGGGCAGTAGGGGATCATGGGGCCCCTGTGTCCTTACACACACTTAAACCACACCCAAGAAAGCCTATGAAAGGTACCAGGGGCATCTCATGGGGCCCCCTACTGACCCTGGGTCCTCGGGCAGAGCCCGAGTTCCCAAATGGTCAGTCCGCCTCTGTACCAGCGTGTAGTGTGGGAGGAAACCTGAGTACCCAGAGGAAACCCACGCAGGCACAGGGAGAACATGCAAACTCCATGCAGGTAGTGTGGTTGGGATTTGAACCGATGACCATCGTTTTCTTAAACATTTTTGAATTATACATTTTTCAGACAGACAGAGGTGCAACAACACCAGTTATAACAGTACAAAAAGTAGGGCAATCCAGATGGGTTGCATCATTTTCCATAGAATGAATTTCGGATATTTTGGCAAACCATAACTAAAGTGTAACAGGGAATTCCTGCTTCCAAAGTGCTGGTATACAAGCCCTGGTGGAATTTTCTTAACATGTTTTAAAATATCGAGGTGAAAAATTCAGATGCCGAAGTACGATGTAAATGAAGGATGAAAATGACACCATTTTTTTTTTTTTTTTTTAAATGTGTTATCTAGATTCAAGACATTAAACACGATAAATGGTGCTCAAGTTTGAGGTGCTGAAAATCTCTGTAGGGGAAAAAAAATTAGGAAAAAGCCTTTGACAAAGTCTGTGTATCAAATACACTATATGTACTGTATGTCTGTGGACACCTGACCATATGAGCTTGTTGGATATCACATTACCAATTCATGGGCCTTAATATGGAGTTGGACCAGTTTGTGACTATACCATCCTCCCCTCTTCTGTTTAGACTTTTCACAAGATTTTGGAGTGTCTGTGGCAGTTTTTGTCCATTTGGAGGTCAGGAACTGATGTTGGATAAGAAGACCTGAATCACAGATCACAGTCTCTGTTCCAATTCATAGTAAAGGTGTTAAGTAGGGTTGAAGTTGGGGCTTTGTGAAGGCCGCTCAAGTTCCTCCACACCAAAGTCATCAAACCATGTCTTTAAGGAGCTGCCTTTGTGAACAGGGTCACAGTCATGCTGGTACAAATAAACCTTCCCTAAAAGGTCAAGTACTGAAGTTGGATGGGTAGACCAGGCTCACAGTCGGTGTTCCAATTCGTTGCAAAGGTGTTCAGTAGAGTTGAGGTCAGGGTTCCATATAGGCCACTCAAGTTCCTCCACAACAAACTCGTCAAACTCACTGCAGTCCTTTAGATTTCTATTAGGTTGCATGTTTTATTTTCTGCATCTTTTGGTGGTATTTAATCACCCCTGGGTTTATTGTTTGCTAAAAAGACAAAAACAAAAAGCGCACCAAATGTTCTGCGTGCTGCATCTTTGGAACACTTTCAGAAAACAAGAAATAAATATTGAGGGGGGGGAGGGGGTGTTGACACCATATTTCACCGGTCTGCAGGTGACACCAACCGTAGTGACACCACTAATAGTAGGTCCTGGTTGCGTTGTCTGGTTTGGGAGCGAAGGTTGCTCAAGATGCATCTCTGGGTGGGGAGAAGGAGGCAGCAGGTAAAGAAAGCAACTGGAGAGTGTTCTTGAGTCTTCCTGACTACATCTGTTCCCCGCAGCTCCCTGAAAGACATATAGAAGTACAGCATTGTTCCAGAGCTCCTCTGTTGTCTGATATGACTCATTACACTCCGGTGGTATGGCAGCTTGCTGTGTCTCTGTTACTGGCTTTGTAGGAGCGTTCTGTGTGATCACATTCAGCATTACACCCTGCAGAATCCGTATTTAATACATGGCTGTTTTGTTGGGAGCTTCACTTTTATCACCTGTTTTACTCTGGAGCTCTTTCTAAACCACCATCTACTGCCTTCTGTCAGCTGTGCTAAGCTGAATTCCTTTGCACACCCTGTCCATCTTTACCTGATCGACATGGACCACAAAGTGATTTCTGAATACCCATGAATGGCAACATAACAGGATTAATAAACCTCTCTCCCCAGGAGCTTCTCCCCAACCCAGTGCTGCTCAGCCAATGCGATTGAAGAGGAAATCCCAGCACGTCCGTATACAGGGAACCACATGACTCTCCAAAAGCACTGGTGCTTGATTTGGCTCAGTGTTGTCACACTGGTCAGGGCAAGTCTGAAGCCCTGTGTAAGCTCTAATAAGTAGTTTGAAGATTATATGTGGCTTTCTTTCCTCAGACTGGTAAATTGAGCTGAGGGAAGCAAAGTATATAGGGTATGTATACTGCTGGAGAGGGTGTTGAAAGGTTTACTTTAAAGCAACCATGAATGAGCAAAATTCTCATTATTTAAAGCATGATAAAGTGCCAACCAGAGTAAAATGGATCCCCCTCAAGGCACTTTCTTAGACCTTCAAGTAAAGTCCCACGTGGGTCTGCCCTCTTCTGCTTCCTACCCCCGTCCTATTGGCTCAACATTGTGATGGACTTCCTTCTTTCTTCCTCCTGCTTCTTCCTTCTTTCTTCCTCCTACCTCTTCCTTTCTTCCTTCTTTCTCCCTCTCAGCTCTTCCTTCCTTCCTTCCTTCCTTCTTTCTTACTGTTACCCCTTCTTTCCTTCTTTCTTCCTCCTACCCCTTCCATCCTCCTCTCTCCTCCTACCCCTTCCTTCCTCCTCTCTCCTCCTACCCCTTCCTTCCTCCTCTCTCCTCCTACCCCTTCCTTCCTCCTCTCTCCTCCTACCACTTCCTTCCTCCTCTCTCCTCCTACCCCTTCCTTCATCTTGCCCCTCCCTCCCCCTCCCTCCTTCCTCTTCCTTCTTTCTTTCTTTTTCCTTCTTCCCTTTTTCCTTCCTTCCTCTTGCTCCCTCCTCCCTTTTTCCTTCCTTCCTCTTGCTCCCCCCTCCTTCCTTCCTCTTGCTCCCCCCTCCTTCCTTCCTCTTGGTCTCTCCTCCTTTCTTTCTTCTTTCCTTCCTTCCTCTTGCTCCCTCCTCCTTCCTTTCTTCCTTCTCCTTACTTCCTTCTTCCTTCTCCTTCCTTCCTTTCTTCCTTCTCCCTCCTTCCTTTCTTCCTTCGCCTTCCTACCTTTCTTCCTTCGCCTTCCTACCTTTCTTCCTTCGCCTTCCTTCCTTTTTTCCTTCTCCTTCCTTCCTTTTTTCCTTCGCCTTCCTTCCTTTGTTCCTTCGCCTTCCTTCCTTCTCCTTCCTTCCTTCTCCTTCCTTCCTTTTTTCCTTCTCCTTCCTTTCTTCCTCCTCCTTTTTTTCCTTCTCCTTCCTTCCTTTCTTTCGCCTTCCTTCCTTCCTTTCTTTCGCCTTTCTTCTTTCGCCTTCCTTCCTTTCTTCCTCCTCCTTCCATCCTTTCTTCTTTCGCCTTCCTTCCTTTCTTCCTCCTCCTTCCATCCTTTCTTCCTCCTCCTTCCATCCTTTCTTCCTCCTCCTTCCATCCTTTCTTCCTCCTCCTTCCATCCTTTCTTCCTCCTCCTTCCATCCTTTCTTCCTCCTCCTTCCATCCTTTCTTCCTCCTCCTTCCATCCTTTCTTCCTCCTCCTTCCATCCTTTCTTCCTCTTGCTCCCTCCTCCTTCCATCCTTTCTTCCTCTTGCTTCCTTTCTTCCTCCCTCCTCCTCCTTTCTTCCTCCCTCCTCCTCCTTTCTTCCTCTTGCTCTCTCCTCCTTCCTTCCCCCCTCTCCTCCTTCCTTCCCCCCTCTCCTCCTTCCTTCCTTTCCTTCCCCTTTCTTCTAATTCTTCTTGCTCCCTCCTACCTTCTTTCTTCTTTTCTTTTTCTTCTTTCTTCTTCCTCCTCCTCCTGTCTTTCCTTCCTTCCTCTTCCTGCAAATAATGCACTTACCGTCCTTGGCTGGCTATGCTCACTCCTCCTCCACTGTATCTTTGAGAACAGCCATGGTTGTCACCCAGGCTGACCTTCAAACATGTCTGCCCTTATTCATCTCTGTTACGAGGGTTGATGGGGTTTGTAGTTTACAGGAAAAATAACATTGTACTTCCAGTTCATCTCACAGGAAGTGACTATATTTCTGCCAAATATCAATAAATATTTTCCTTAACCACTGAAACCATTCTTAGCCCGAAAAAAGACAAATGCAACCACCACATCTACGGACTGGTACGCTGCATGAAATTACAATTTTATTTTTCGGTTTAGTTATCCTTTTCAAGTGATTATGGATATAATAGGAACATTCTCTGGACAGGTCAGAAATGACGGCTGTATAATAGGGGAGATATTTTTTCTGTCAAGTAATCTCATAGGGGAAGGCTTCCAGCTGCTACTCTTAAGCCTCCTTTAGTGTAAATTGGCAGATAACAGAATTACATAAATGTCAAATACCAGTGTGGACATTTGGGAACACTACTAGCTTTGTATATAGTAAACTCTTTATGCTTCAAGATGAGCGAGCCTTTAAATAGCCCCAAAACAATCTCTGTATGCACTTGTCTTTCTGTACACATACACCGGTGTCAGCGGAGGAGAGAAACGTGAAATGCCTTTGCTTTGCTGCGATCTGAATGGACCATCTGACCCATGTCATGGGCATCCGGGCTCACAGCCGACAATAAATTGCCACCAGCGATGTGCGGTCTAACCCCTGACACGTCGGCTTCTCTGTACCTGCCAGACAGTCAGCATTGTTTACCCAGAGTCCTCTATCCGCCTCTAATTGGCTGCTCCGTCATAAAATGCAGCCACCTGTCATATTGCTTAACCTGCATGCGAGAGGAGACGGCTGTGCGCTTTGTTGAAATGCCAGGGAGCAGAGAGCTACACATTAGGAAGGACACATTATCAGCCATTTAAAAAAAAAAAAGGAATGACTCCCTGGACAGGCGAGCAGGCAGCCAGTTCTCCGTCATTTTGTGCCGAGAGCGCCGGGGGCTCTTCAAATTAAGCAGGATGGGTGAACTTCTCTGGGGTTGTTTATGTCGTCTTATTAGCAAAAGCTGACAGTACAGCGAACAAGGAATGGTCTGTGAAATCTCACCATAAGTCCTGGAAGTACTGAAAGCTATCTGGGCTTTTCTAACGGCAGGGTTGTGTCTACTAACCAGTAGACACAACCCTGCCGCCTACTGCCGCTGTTCAGTATAAAGTATGCATTCTTGTTCCTCTAAACATGAGATGTCCTCCTTGGGACTCATTTATGAAGCTGTCATCAGGTATATCCTAACCCAACGGTAGCAACCTCCCAACTTCAGCTGATGAGGAACTCCAAGACCCATGAGGCATTGCAAGACTGACAGCCACTGGTATGACTTGCAGCGGCATCATGGGAATCGGTATTTTCACCACTGCTGAAGGGCCAAGGATACCTACCTCTTTGCTAACCCAAGAACAAAACGAACAAAAAGTACAGCGAACGTGGACTGGTCTATAAAATCCCACCATAATTTCTGGAAGTACTGAAAGCTATCTGGGCTTTTCTAATGGCAGGGTTGTGTCTACTATCCGGGGCTATGTCGCTGTTCAGTATAAAGTATGCATTCTTGTTCCTCTAAACATGAGATGTCCTCCTTGGGACTCATTTATGAAGCTGTCCTCAAGTATGTCCTAACCCAACGGTAGCAACCTCCCAACTTCAGCTGATGAGGAACTCCAAGACCCATGAGGCTTTGCAAGACTGAAAGCCACTGGCATGACTTGCAGAGGCATCATGTGAATTCGTATTTTCACCACTGCTGAAGGGCCATGGATACCTACCTCTTTGCTAACCCAAGAACAGAACGAACAAAAAGTACAGCGAATTTGGACTGGTCTGCGAAATCTCACCATAAGTCTTGGAATTACTGAAAGCTATCTGGGCTTTTCTAACGGCAGGGTTGTGTCTACTATCCGGGGCTATGCCGCTGTTCAGTATAAAGTATGCATTCTTGTTCCTCTAAACATGAGATGCCCTCCTTGGGACTCATTTATGAAGCTGTCATCCGGTATATCCTAACCCAACGGTAGCAACCTCCCAACTTCAGCTGATGAGGAACTCCAAGACCCATGAGGCATTGCAAGACTGACAGCCACTGGCATGACTTGCAGAGGCATCATGGGAATTGGTATTTTCACCACTGCTGAAGGGCCATGAAGGGAAGAGAACAATGTTCCTGGTCAATTTGCCAGCAACCAAATCAACCTATCTAACTGTATGCGTTAAAAACAGGGGTTTAGTTAGCACACATTTGCAAATACATACGTAAGCCACAGAGGCACCCTGGTATTCTGTGGTCCTAACTCTACAATTTCTGAGAGCCCCCATAGTAGAGGCACATGTATTTAATGGATAGATCAAGGGCAGGTGGACCTGAGGGAGGTCACCCATCCAATGGCAGGGTTGTATCTACTAACCAGGGCTATGCCGCTGTTCAGTATAAAGTATGCATTCTTGTTCCTCTAAACATGAGATGTCCTCCTTAGGACTCATTTATGAAGCTGTCATCAGGTATATCCTAACCCAACGGTAGCAACCTCCCAACTTCAGCTGTTGAGGAACTCCAAGACCCATGAGGCATTGCAAGACTGACAGCCACTGGTATGACTTGCAGCGGAATCCTGGGAATCTGTATTTTCACCACTGCTGAAGGGCCAAGGATACCTACCTCTTTGCTAACCCAAGAACAAAACGAACAAAAAGTACAGCGAACGCGGACTGGTCTATGAAATCCCACCATAAGTCCTGGAATTACTGAAAGCTATCTTGGCTTTTCTAACGGCAGGGTTGTGTCTACTATCTGGGGCTATGCCACTTTTCAGTATAAAGTATGCATTCTTGTTCCTCTAAACATGAGATGCCCTCCTTGGGACTCATTTATGAAGCTGTCCTCAGGTATATCCTAACCCAGTGGTAGCAACCTCCCAACTTCAGCTGATGAGGAACTCCAAGACCCATGAGACATTGCAAGACTAACAGCCACTGGTATGACTTGCAGCGGCATCATGGGAATTGGTATTTTCACCACTGCTGAAGGGCCAAGGATACCTACCTCTTTGCTAACCCAAGAACAAAATAAACAAAAAGTACAGCGAACGCGGACTGTTCTATGAAATCTCACCATAAGTCCTGGAATTACTGAAAGCTATCGGGGCTTTTCTAACGGCAGGGTTGTGTCTACTATCCAGGGCTATGCCGCTGTTCAGTATAAAGTATGCATTCTTGTTCCTCTAAACATGAGATGTCCTCCTTGGGACTCATTTATGAAGCTGTCCTCAGGTATATCCTAACCCAACAGTAGCAGCCTACCTACTTCAGCTGATGAGGAACTCCAAGACCCATGAGGCATTGCAAGACTGACAGCCACTGGTATGACTTGCAGCGGAATCCTGGGAATCTGTATTTTCACCACTGCTGAAGGGCCAAGGATACCTACCTCTTTGCTAACCCAAGAACAAAACGAACAAAAAGTACAGCGAACGCGGACTGGTCTATGAAATCTCACCATAAGTCCTGGAATTACTGAAAGCTATCGGGGCTTTTCTAACGGCAGGGTTGTGTCTACTATCCAGGGCTATGCCGCTGTTCAGTATAAAGTATGCATTCTTGTTCCTCTAAACATGAGATGTCCTCCTTGAGACTCATTTATGAAGCTGTCATCAGGTATATCCTAACCCAACAGTAGCAGCCTACCTACTTCAGCTGATGAGGAACTCCAAGACCCATGAGGCATTGCAAGACTGACAGCCACTGGTATGACTTGCAGCGGCATCATGGGAATTGGTATTTTCACCACTGCTGAAGGGCCAAGGATACCTAGCTCTTTGCTAACCCAAGAACAAAATGTAGTCAACAAGCATAAAGCTTAAAATTAAAGGTCTTTCTGCAGGGATCAACTTTAATCCAGAGATTTCCCCTGCAGTACTTTAGTCTGCTACATGATGTACTCAAATGGTCCGCATCATTCTACCCATTTCCTCTGAGCCTAGGTTATCCTGGACCCATCAGCCTGTGACTGGACAATGAAAGGAGAAGCAGCACTGTTATGAGCTCATCTGTCACTCTGATCTTTCCCCCTATCTGTATGCTTCTTGTTTGTGTGAACTCACTGGCTGCTTGTGCTGCTTCTTTCTCTGACTCCAGCCCTGCTGTACAGGGATTGGAAGTGAATGACACTAGGTCAAATACACTTTCATGTTTTTAGAAATACAATTAATGATGTATGATGATTGCAGAATTGCACTCATTTGTGTTTTTTGTATCTGTCCTAGAGTTGGGCTTGAATTTATTGTAGTTTACCAGTCCATAGACATGGTGGCTGCATTAGTTTTCTCTGATTTTAATCTGGAGATCCTGCCAGTGATACACTTCCTGTCCTAATATCACCCACAATATACAGTGCTTACATCATTATATAAAGTGCAAATTAAATAAAGTGCAATAAACTATTACACAAGTGCAATTGCTATTATATAAATGTATAACTCCTTACATATATAAAGTGATTCATATATACAGTTGTGTTCAAAATAATAGCAGTCAGACATCACTAACCGGATCAATCACTGTTTTTGGTAGAAATGATATTTCTACATGGCAAATAATCCAACAGACCCAACAGTCATGACATGCATGCTGCTGATTCTGTGTCATTGAATCACTCATTGAAAGGGGCATGTTCAAAATAATAGCAGTGTGGAGTTCTATTAGTGAGGTCATTCATTCTTTGAAAAACAGGTGGCAATGATTGCCCTTATTTAAGGAAGGAAGGCAGCAAATGTTGTACATGCTGGTTACAGTGCATTTCTCTCTGAAATTCTGAGGAAAATGGGTCGTTCCAGACATTGTTCAGAAGAACAGCGTACCTTGATTAAAAAGTTGATTGGAGAGGGGAAAACATACAAAGAAGTGCAGAAAATGATCGGCTGCTCAGCTAAAATGATGGCAAATGCTTTAAAATGGCAACCAAAACCTGAAAGACGTGGAAGAAAGCGAAAAACTACCATTGGAATGGATAGAAGAATAGCCAAAATGGGGCGGACTCAGCCAACAATCAGCTCCAGGAAGATGAAAGAAGGTGTGACGTTCCCTGTGAGGACTGTTACAATTAGAAGACGCCGATGTGAAGCCAAGCTATCTGCAAGAAGTCCCCGCAAAGTCCCAATGTTGGGAAAAAGACGCGCTGAAGAGGTTACAATCTGCCAAAGAGCACATTGACTGGCCTAAAGAGAAATGGCGCAACATTTTGTGGACTGATGAAAGTAAGATTGTTCTTTTTGGGTCTAGTGGGCGGAGACAGTTTGTCAGACGACCCCCAAACACTGAATTCAAGCCACAGTACACTGTGAAGCCAGTGAAGCATGGTGGTGCAAGCATCATGATATGGGGATGTTTCTCATACTACGGTGTTGGGCCTATTTATCGCATACCAGGGATCATGGATCAGTTTGAATACATCAGAATACTTGAAGAGGTCATGCTGCCTTATGCTGAAGAGGAAATGCCCTTGAAATGGGTGTTCCAACAAGACAACGACCCCAAACACACCAGTAAACGTGCAACATCTTGGTTCCAGACCAACAAGATTGACGTTATGGAGTGGCCAGCCCAATCCCCGGATCTTCATCCAATAGAAAACTTGTGGGGTGACATCAAAAATGCCGTTTCTGAGGCCAAACCAAGAAATAGAGAAGAACTGTGGAATGTGGTCCAATCATCCTGGGCTGGAATACCTGATCACAGGGGCCAGAAGTTGGGGGACTCCATGCAACACAGATGTACAGCAGTTCTCAGAAACAGTGCGACTACAACCAAATATTCATGAAGTCATTCAAAGGAAAGCAAAATCTTCAAACATTTCTCAGTTTATATAGTGAATGTTTGAGTTTGTACCATCTAATATTCACTTTTCTTCAATTTCTTTAGAGGAACACAAATTTGATATATTTTTCTTCATGTTGTGATTTGGAATAGAATGTGTCGTGTTCCCAATGCATTTGTGTGGATGGAAATAAAAGCTATTAGAAGGATTTTCAGCTTTATTCACTTTTTTCAACACACTGCTATTATTTTGAACACAACTGTATATCCTTCAAATATTACATCTGTCCATAAAGTACAACAGTTCTTTCACCAAAAAGTGCAGTGGTATATAACTTCTCTGTGTAAATAAACTGCTTCATGCCGTTCCACCACTTCCAATCTCTGCTCTTTGTGCTCCATTCCACCTCCGTGTGCCACCACCACCACTACTGAGAACTCACCGGACAGCCATGACCTTCTCATTTAAGAGTTGGTTTATTTGCGCCTATTTGTATGTATAAGGTCCCTACTCCAGTTGGTCACTCCACCATGTTCCTCACTTATAGCTTCACCAAGGGTATCATATATTTAGGTGAGAAAAAGAGACTCCAACAGGGGCGGACTGACCATTCGAACACTCGGGCACTGCCCAAGGGCCCGGGGTCATTAGGGGGCCCCACGAAATGCCCCTGGTACCTTTTTTATAGGCTTTTTTGGGTGTGCTTTGAGTGTGGGCAAGGACACGGGCCCCATGATCCCCGGGGGCCTCATGAGTTGTCAGTCCGCCTCTGGTCTCCAATAACATAAAATACCCTTTTGTAACTCCCATAACAAGCATTAAAACCATCGGTTATCCCGCTCACATTTAATAGTGCATTGCGCCCTGCACGTGGGTTTAAACGCTAAATCTCATACCCGGCCCGCCCTGCCTCATTGCTCAGGCCGCTCCACAATACTAGTGTGTCTCATCAAATCCAGGACAATGTACGCCTTGAGGCGGAGCTTCAGGAAATGACGGTCCAGTGACCCAAAAGTGATGACACGCCTGAGCGATGAAAGGCAGGGCCCGGACCACAACCCCTGTACTGCCCAGCAGCCCTCGACTGACTGTGTATCCTGTATGGAGGGTTTATTCAATCATCTACTGAACTAGGTGTGACAAGATGAACAGATGCCATTCGCCTCCTCAGGAAATGCTGCAAAGGTGCTACAACTTCTTACTAAACAGTAGATGAGGAAAGCTGCTGAAAGACAAGAATGTGAACTCTGAGGATGAATTGTGCCACTGTGGCACATTTAATAGTGCATTGCACCCTGCACATGGGTTTAAACGCTCAATCTCATACTCGGCCTGACCTGCCTTTCATTGCTTAGGCATGTCTCACCAATGGTTTTAATGCTTGTTATGTGAGCTTTTAATAAAGGGTATTATACACTATGGAAGTATTTTTCCCTCCTAAATATATGATACCCTTGGCGAAGCTATAAATGAGGAGCATGGTGGAGTGACCAACTGGAGTGGGGACCTTATACATACAAATAAGCGAATATAGACCAGCTCTTAAGTGAGAAGGTCATGGCTGTCCGCTGAGTTCTCAGTACTGCAAAGTGAAAACAAAAAGCGCACCAACCTTGCGCATTACCTCAATAGAAAACTGTGATTTTATTAAAATGAGAGATATACTCACAAACAAAGCAGTATAACAAGCGTATAAAATCCTGAAAGGAACATTGAGGTGCAAGTCACCTCAAGAGGGGAAATTCTGAGTTCACTGACGCGTTTCGAAGAGGTGAGAGTCCCTTCTTCCTCAGACCCCCCTTCGAAACACGTCAGCTGAACTCTGAGAGTCTCCCCTCTTCATGTATATGTACAAACGCACACGTTCCTGCGTTAAAAATGGCGGTGTGTATAAGTGGGTGCTGCAGCGATTGTCGGCTGGAACTGAACAGAATCAGCAAGGGAGGATGTCACCAGCACACCGAGGATCACCAATACGGGTCCAAAGGTTTTAATGAACGATCACATAGTTACAGCAAGGCAAGGTTTTGGAGTCTCACAGGACCCCTTTCATCAGCCATGTGACAGGCATGGTCCCATGCCTGATGAAGGGGTCCTGCGAGACTCCGAATCATTGCCTTGCTGTAGCTATGTGATCGTTCATTAAAACTTTTGGACCCATATTGGTGATCCTCGGTGTGCTGGTGACATCCTCCCTTCCCCTCTAGATGTGACTTGCACTGGTCTTGCACTTCAATGTTCCTTTCAGGATTTTATACGCTTGTTATACTGCTTTGTGAGTATATATCTCATTTTAATAAAATCACAGTGTTTTATTGGGGTAATGCGCAAGGTTGGTGCACTTTCTTTTTGTTTTCACTTTTCAGTACTGATTGGGCTTGTTAAGAGCTGCACAACCTTTGATTCATTAGTGGAAGAACTTCCTTAGTGGTCTATCCATCCACCCACCCACCCTTGATCTGAGTCCCTGAGGGCTGGAGGTGTTGTTTCTTTTTCGAGCTCTCAGTAGTGGTGGTGGTGGCACACAGAGGTGGAGTGGAGCACAAAGAGAAGAGATTGGAAGTGGTGGAACTGCATGAAGCACTTTATTTACACAGAGGAGAAGTTATATTCCACTGCACTTTTTAGTGAAAGAACTGTTGCACTTTATGGACAGATGCATTGAATTGAGGGATATATATGGAGCACTTTATATATTTAAGGAGTTATATAACAGCAATTGCACTTGTATAATAGTTTATTGCACTTTATTTAATTTGCACTTTATATAATTATGTAAGCGCTGTATATTTGTAGGTGACAGGGGTGGACTGACAACTCATGGGGCCCCCGGGCAATAGGGGATCATGGGGCCCCTGTGTCCTTGCCCAAACTAAAAAAAGCCTATGAAAAAGGTACCAGGGGCATCTCATGGGGCCTCCTACTGACCCCGAGCCCTCGAGCAGTGCCTGAGTTTCCAAATGGTCAGTCCGCCCCTGGTAGGTGATATTTGGTTTAACACAGGGGCCTAGGAGCGTTGTTCCTGAAGAATGCAGCATTTTTCAGCCTTGAGGACCTCAGAATAGACCTCACAAACCTACAATGATAGTGGTTATAGGCATCTTGTGCATTGCATCAAAGATTGCCCACTGTCTGTTTACCCACTTGTAGGGGTGGTCTGGTATTTTAGGGATCGGGGACATCTTGATGCCCCCTTTTATGAAGTTCCACGTTAGTGCTTTGGGCCTTCATGTTTTTCCATACTAATAGTAAATTACTTTTAAAGCAAGCCCACACTGACCTCTGTAGCTGTAGCCACCGTGGCATAATTCATCCTCAGAGTGGCATCTGTTCATCTTGTCACACCTAGTTCAGTAGATTGAATAAACCCTCCATACAGGATACAGTCAGTCGAGGGCTGCTGGGCAGTACAGAGGTTGTGGTTCGGGTTCAAAACAAGAAACCGGGTACACAGTGCATTGACACAGCTGCTTGTAATTGCCCATCAGTAACACATATGGAATGGGAATGCACTTAGATGGAAGTTTAACCGCCTAACACCAGCCTTTCTCAACACACGTGCAGCATCAAAAGGTTGGTCTTTAGTGCCCACACACTGCACATATGCGTCACTGGGCGGCTGATGTTGTGATGATAACACGCTCCCAGCACAGAGACTGCGCTGTAAAAGAAAGCTCTCGGTCCAGACTAAAGATTGGAAGCCATCAGGACCAGCTTCTGATCATATGACCACTTTGACAGTGGTCACATGGATTGCTGATCTGTCCCTCCCCCTGGGAGCTCAGAAGGGATGCCAGGGTGGGTAGCAGAGTACACAGATGAAATACATGCGGGAGATTTGTAATTCTGCTTATCCATGCTGGAGATTTACACGGCCATGCCTGAGATTTACATGGATAACGGATTTTATTCTGCTGCAGTTCAGTAAAACAGGTCTTGTCTCTCCTCCAGCCAGTGACTGGAGAAGCAGCACAGGAAAAGAAGCCGCCTTCCTGTCACTCTGCACTTTCCCCCTATCAGCATCTTCCTTTTCAGGACCTTAGTACTGCTGTTTCTTCCTCCTCAGTCTCAGCTTTGTTGTAAAGGTATTGTAAGAGGCTGATACCATTCTATATTGACCCCTATGATATAGATATATATAGATAAGTGTGTGTGTGTGTATATAGACATAGATACAGAGAGAGATCGATAGATATAGATAGAGAGAGATCGATAGATGGAGAGATAGATGGAGAGATAGATGGAGAGATAGATAGATAGATAGATAGATAGATGTTAGATAGAGAGAGATAGATAGATATATAGATACAGAGAGAGACGGAGAGAGAGATAGATGTTAGAGAGAGAGAGAGAGAGATACAGAGAGAGGTGGAGAGAGAGATGGAGATAGAAATAGATGTTAGATAGATAGAGAGAGAGAGAGAGAGAGAGAGAGAGATAGATATATAGATACAGAGAGAGATGGATAGAGAGAGATGGATAGAGAGAGAGAGATGGAGAGAGGGATGGATGGAGAGAGAGATGGAGAGAGAGATTGAGAGATGGGTGGAGAGATGGATGGATGGATAGATAGAGAGATGGAGAGAGATATATAGATAGAGAGAGAGATGGAGAGATGGATGGAGAGAGAGATAGATGGAGAGAGAGATAGATGGAGAGAGAGATAGATGGAGAGATAGATAGATGGAGAGATAGATAGATACAGAGAGAGATGGAGAGATAGATAGATGATAGATAGATAGATATAGATAGATGATAGATAGATAGATGATAGATAGATAGATAGATAGATAGATAGATAGATAGATAGATAGATGATAGATAGATAGATGATAGATAGATAGATGATAGATAGATGATAGATAGATGATAGATAGATAGATAGATAGATAGATAGATAGATGATAGATAGATGATAGATGATAGATAGATGATAGATAGATAGATGATAGATAGATAGATGATAGATAGATGATAGATAGATGATAGATAGATGATAGATAGATGATAGATAGATAATAGATAGATGATAGATAATAGATAGATAGATAGATAGATGATAGATAATAGATAGATAGATAGATGATAGATAATAGATAGATAGATAGATAGATAATAGATAGATAAATAGATAGATAATAGATAGATGATAGATAATAGATAGATAGATAGATAGATAGATAGATGATAGATAATAGATAGATAGATAGATAATAGATAGATAATAGATAGATGATAGATAATAGATAGATAGATAGATAGATAGATAATAGATAGATAGATAGATAGATAGATAAATAGATAAATAGATAGATAATAGATAGATGATAGATAATAGATAGATAATAGATAATAGATAGATAGATAGATAGATAATAGATAGATAAATAGATAGATAATAGATAGATAAATAGATAGATAATAGATAGATAAATAGATAGATAATAGATAGATAGATAATAGATAGATAAATAGATAGATAGATATATAGATGGATAGATAGATAGAGAGAGATGGAGAGATAGATAGATATAGATAGAGAGAGAGATGGAGAGATAGAGAGATAAATATATATATATATACAGTAATTTTTTCATTATCTTAATAAAACCAAAACTGTTTTCTCATCGGTTGTCTTTAACGTGTTCAGTCCAGACATAACGGAGATTTCAGTTTGGGTGGATGCAGAGAAGTTGAATTACCCACCATTGCAGTAGCACAACCTCCCTACTGCTACATTGGTATTATTGTATGGACAGTGCTGTGTTGAGGATATGGGACTTCTTGGAGAGGAAATTGGGGGAGACTGGTCTGTTTGCTGGGAAATTTTGCTGCTGGGAATGGGAAAAGCAGTGGCTGATTCACCGGTAACCAGTATGTTTTTCAGTTGGACTGGCCCTTTAGCTGCAGTAGCGCTGTAGATGTACGATGTCAAAGCATGAGATTTTGTTTACCTGACTTGTAGAATTGTGGGAAATAAAAACGCTTATTCTACGAGCAAACACTCGTTATCGAGAAAAGTAATGTCTCTATCCTGCCCGTTCCAATTCCCCGAACCAATCTGCCAGTTGAGTACCATCCCCGCTCTGGGTCTTTTTTTTGCCGAAGCGCCTTTCATCACACAACACGCAATCATGGCACGGTTGTCCCGACGCTCTGGGTAAACCGATGGCGCCTCATTGGATCATCATGCTTCATCCCACCCAACAAGAGAGCCTTGTGCTTCTTGCCTCGTCCACCTTGAACAGATTGCCGAGCTCCGAAGTGAATAATACTCCTGATGTTCTCCCGCTGCCCTTTTTATCTTTGTAAAATGATTGTATTGATTTGTTAGGTGCAATGCACGCACTCAAGCACCTGTTCCTATCTATCAGTGCTGCGCCAAGTACCGCTCTTTCTCCTTCGTTAAATAACCCCCTCGCTTGTTCTGCACATTATTGGCCCCCAACTCATAAATTCTACCTTATTGCCGCTGTCATTTTTTTTTTCTTCTTCTGGAGAGATTCTCAGCCTAACCATTGCCTGTACAGAAAGAGAATAACAATGTAGCTCTGAGTCCTCCGCCAAAAATATTCATGTTTACCGCTTCTTACAGATACAGTTGCAAGAAAAAGTATGTGAACCCCTTGGGATTACGTGGAGTTTTGCATGAATGTGCTCTGAACGTCATCTAAGTCACAACAATAGAAGAACACAGTCTGCTGAACATAATACTACACAAACATTAGATGTTTCCACGGTTTAATTGCACATAACATGTAAACATTCACAGTGCAGGGAGGAAAAAGTATGTGAGGCTGTAGCTTAATGACTTCTCCCAGAGCTAATTGGAGCCAGGAGTGAGCCAACCTTGACTCCAATCAGTGTGATGATATTGGATGTGTTGCTGACAGCTGTCCTGCCCTTAAAAAACACACACCTGTTTTGGGTTTACTGGTTTCAAGAAGCACTGTCTGATGTGAACCATGCCTTGCAGAAAAGAGCTCTCAGAAGACCTACGATCAAGAATTGTTGACTTGCATGAAGCTGGAAAGGGTTACAAAAGTATCTCCAAAAGCCTTGATGTTCATGTGTCCACGGTAAGACAGACTGTCTACAAATGGAGAAAGTTTAGCACTGTTGCTACTCTCCCTAGGCGTGGTCGTCCTGTAAAAATGACTGCAAGAGCACAGCGCAGAATGCTGCATGAGGTAAAGAAGAATCCCAGAGTGTCAGCTAAAGACCTACAGAAATCTCCGGCACATGCTAACATTTTTGTTGACACATCTATAATAAGGAAAACATTAAACAAGAATGGAGTACATGGGAGGACACCACGGAGGAAGCCATTGCTGTCCAAAAAGAATATTGCAGCACGTTTGAAGTTTGCAAAAGAGCACCTGGATGTTCCACAGCACTACTGGCAAAATATACTGTGGACAGATGAAACCAAGATTGAGTTGTTTGGGAAGAACACACAACACTATGTGTGGAGAAAAAAAGGCACAGCGCACCAACAACAAAACCTCATCCCCACTGTGAAACATGGCGGAGGGAGCATCATGGTTTGGGGCTGCTTTGCTGCCTCAGGGCCTGGACGGATTGTTGTCATTGATGGGAAAATGAATTCCAGAGTTTATCAAGACATTTTTCAGGAAAACGTACGACCATCTGTCCGCCAACTGAAGCTCCGCAGAGGATGGGTGATGCAACAGGACAATGACCCAAAGCATACAAGTAATTCAACAAAACAATGGCTGCAACAGCACAGAATACGCCTTCTGGAGTGGCCCAGTCAGAGTCCTGACCTCAACCCGATTGAAATGCTGTGGCATGACCTTAAGAGAGCGATTCACACCAGACATCCCAAGAATATTGCTGCACTGAAACAGTTTTGTGAAGAGGAGTGGTCCAAAATGACTCCAGATCGTTGTGCAGGTCTGATCTGCAACTACAGGAAAAGTTTGGTTGAGGTTATTGCTGCCAAAGGAGGGTCAACCAGTTATTAAGTCCAAAGGTTCACATACTTTTTCCTCCCTGCACTGTGAATGTTTACATGTTATGTGCAATTAAACCATGGCAACATCTAATGTTTGTGTAGTATTATGTTCAGCAGACTGTGTTCTTCTATTGTTGTGACTTAGATGACGTTCAGAGCACATTTTATGCCCAATTCATGCAAAACTCCACGTAATCCCAAGGGGTTCACATACTTTTTCTTGCAACTGTATGTTGTTTTTGCATCAGCCTTGTTTTTGCTTCTAAAAAGAGAGCGGCATATACGCTGTGCGCACAATTATTAGGCAAGTTGTATTTTTGAGGATTCATTTCATTATTGAACTAAAATACTCTCGGTAAATCCAAAATGTTACTAAACATCAAACCTGAATATTTCAGAAAGTGAAAAAAGTGACCTTTTGGCTTTCTTAGGAGAATATCTGTGTGAACAATTATTGGGCAGCTATTAGTATGCAGAATTATTATGCAACTGAATGAAAAACGAAAACTTTCCCATCTCACTTGTTTTCATCTGTGAAAGTGAGAATAATAAACAACTCAGAATTTACAAATAAACATTTCTGACATTTAAAAAAAAAAAATCAGTGACCAATATAGCCACCCTTCTGTTCAATAAGTCATAAGCCTTCCATTCAAGGAGTTTGTTTAGTTCTTGATCTGTTGAACGTCAACTTTTTGTGCAGCAGCAACCACAGCCTCCCAGACTCTGTTCAGAGACTGTCTTTTCCTTCTCCGTAAATCTCCTGTTCTTAAGAAGGGCCCACACGTTCCCAGTAGGGTTGAGGTCAGGTGAGGAAGGGGGCCATGTCATTCTTTCATCTTTAAGGCCTTTACTGGCTAGCCATGCAGTATGATGGAGCATTGTCCTGCATAAATATCGTGGTCTTGTTGAAAGATGCAGATTTTTCCTGTACCACGGCTTGAAGAAATTGTCTTCTAAAAACTGGCAGTAGGTTTGAGAGTTGATTTTGAGTCCATCTTCAACCCGAAAAGGTCCAACTAGCTCCTTTTTAATACCAGCCCATACCAGTACCCCACCTCCACCTTGCAAGCGTCTGAGTCGAAGTGGAGCTCTGTGCCCATTACGGATCCAGCCACGAGCCCATCAATCTGGTCCGTCAAGAGTCACTCTCATCTCATCAGTCCATAAAACCTTTGAAATAAATCTGTCTTTAGATATTTCTTGGCCCAGTCTTGGCGTTTCAACTTATCTTGTTCAGTGGTGGTCGGGTTTCAGCCTTCCTTACCTTGACCATGTCTCTGAGCACTGAACACCTCGTACTTCTGGGCACTCCAGGTAGGTTGCAGTTCTGGAATATGACAGCACTGGAGGATAATGGGTTTCTGGTAGTTTCACGTTTTGATTCTTCTCATATCTTTGACAGTTAATTTGCATTTTTTTTTCTCAACACGTTTCTTGCGAACCTTTCGATCATTTGCAAAAAAATGTTTAATGGTTCTGTGATCACGCCCCGATATCTTAGCAATTTCAAGAGTGCTGCATCCCTCTGAAAGACTTTTTACAATTTTTAACTTTTCACAGTCAGTTAAACCTCTTTTTTGGCCATTTTGCCTGAGGTAAAGGAGATGCCTAATGTGCACACATTGATCAAGGATGTTGATCTCCTTCGGCCACACCATCCCTCATTACACAAATACCCATCACCCGATATGTTTAAACCCAATAAGCATTCAAGTTTATACAGCTGGGAGTTGGACAATATGCATAAAAATAATGATTTTTGAAAAATACTCACTTGCCTGATAGTTGCACACACAGTATATTGCAAGGATTTTTAAGAACCTTTAAGATTCCCTCCAACTTCTATAGCGGTAGTGCAGATTCTGTATTTTTTTTTGTACAGACTTGGAGCACAATGTCAGTGCAGAGCTTGGCAATCCGTATTGCAAACCAGCTTTTTGTTACCTGAAGACTTGTTTGCCTAGCACAGGTTGGATGAAACCTCTGTACTGTGACTACAAGGAGTGGTGTTGATCCGATGCAATAGTCATTTATGTAACAAGAATTGACCCAAAAAGCACTACCTTGTAGAGGATCTTCAGTCCCTAGGGAAAAAAAAAATCAAGTCAGCAGCTACGAATACCTCAGCTAATGACTTTTAATGAAAGGGTAGCTACCTGTCCAGCACTGTCCTCACCTGGGACAGTTCTTTTGCTTTCTTATATTGTTGGTCAGTAGGAAGAATGTCCCTTACATTGGTGGTCAGTGAGAAGAATGTCCCTTACATTGGTGATCAGTGAGAAGAATGTCCCTTACATTGGTGGTCAGTGGGAAGAATGTCCCTTACATTGGTGGTCAGTGGGAAGAATGTCCCTTACATTGGTGATCAGTGGGAAGAATGCTCCTTACATTGGGGGTCAGTGGGGAAGAATGCTCCTTACATTTGTGATCAGTGGGAAGAATGTCCCTTACATTGGTGGTCAGTGGGAAGAATGTCCCTTACATTGGAGGTCAGTGGGAAGAATGCCCCTTACATTGGTGATCAGTGGGAAGAATGTCCCTTACATTGGTGATCAGTGGGAAGAATGCTCCTTACATTGGTGATCAGTGGGAAGAATGCTCCTTACATTGGTGATCAGTGGGAAGAATGTCCCTTACATTGGTGATCAGTGGGAAGAATGCCCCTTACATTGGTGATCAGTGGGAAGAATGTCCCTTACATTGGTGATCAGTGGGAAGAATGTCCCTTACATTGGGGGTCAGTGGGAAGAATGCTCCTTATATTGGTGATCAGTGGGAAGAATATCCCTTACATTGGTGATCAGTGGGGAGAATGTCCCTTACATTGATGGTTAATGGGAAGAATGATCCTTACATTGGTGCTCAGTGGGAAGAATGCTCCTTACATTGGAGATCAGTGGGAAGAATGCTCCTTACATTGGTGATCAGTGGGAAGAATGTTCCTTACATTTGTGGTCAGTGGGGAAGAATGTTCTTTATACTGGTGGTCAGTGGGGAAGAATCCCCCTCTTACTGATGGCTAAAGAGATCAATAGTATCAGCGGGAACTTATCTGAAAGGCAAAAATTGCTGCTTGCTCAAGGAACCCCTAGCATCCTTTGGAGGAACCCTAGAATTCCACAGAACCCTGGATGGGAAAGTCTGGTCTATGAAAAGGACCCTCCTGACTCACTGATACCTCGCCAGAGATACCTACTCCTCTCCTTTCCACAACTGTCAGCAGAATCCTTGGGGTTGGCTGATGTCAGGACCTAGAGGTAGCAATGGCGTCTCTCCCTTTAGGCCTTGAGATTAACCAATAGATACGAACAGTGTCACATGGGAGGTGGAAACCTGCTCTCTCCTGTACTCAGAAGAAGCAGATATTTTGTGTCACCTGAAGTAGAGGAAGGAACAAGGGAGAATCACTGGAGAGGTGATTGGGTGGTTGGGTTGGAGGGTCTTTTCACAGACACTGAAGGAGTAAAGTGAAATATTCTCTAAGAAAAAAAAAATAACAGCCCAAGAGGGCCTGGTCAGAGCTTACAAATGGTAAAGGGTCCTCCCTCCAGCTCAGACACCCAGCTCTGTATTGTAGAAGAGGAAGGTGTGCTGCTCCATACCTGGTTGTTTCAGTCATTCCAATTTAACCAGTTTGCACTTAATGGAGGAAGTACAGATTCACTTTTTTAGACAATTGAAATCCAGTTGCTGCTTGTCTGGGTTTATAATTCATTCATTAGGTTCCGGGTCAACTATCTTTTGTTGACATCGGGGGTGGTGTGTGGGAGTGGTATGTATTTCCATTCAGGAGATACAAAACCCACTAAAAGAGGTCAACTGCTAGTCAAAGGTAGCGGTCAATGACTTCTGCATGATCGCTGAGGCCTGTCAATCTGAGGTTGAATTGATCTCTTCAGCTCCGGCCCTTAGACAACTATTTTTCTTTTGACTTGTTCTCTCCTCTCTCTTTCAGGTATGAGACTTCCCTCATCGACATGTTGGATGCCATCAGCCCTATCGCTTCTCAGAGGCAGCAAAGACACTACACGGACCTGTATGACCTCAGTATTCTCAGCCCACCAACCCGTGGATATTCCAAGCCCACCCGCAAGCCTGTAGAGCAAGTGAGGCGTGAACCATCCAGCGTGGAATCAGAGGAGAGGCGCATGTTGGAGGAAATCTTCTTCATCTGCTGACAGTTTGCCATAACATAGCCTTCCTGGAGATTCTCCTAGCTATGAGCCTTGCTGTGACCACAGCTAAACAATGGACATTCCTGAAGTGCATCTGTCCTCTGAACACTCTGATCTCACAGCCATTTGTAGCCTTAACTAACAGTCAGCGAAAACGGTTCGTTAAAACCCGAAGCCTTACATAATAGTGATGGGACCAATCCCTGTCGGGTGATGGGCTGTCCTCTGTTTAAACACTTGTTTGTCAGGTTTTGTTATGTATGAGTGACAGGTACACTTTATGAAGTGCACCTGAAATTTTGAAGCAGAAATGAGCAGACCTAAAACTTTATCCTACTTTTTTTAATTTTAGTTTTTTATAATTATGAAGAGCTTTCAATCTTATTTTATGTGGTATTTACCTTTTGTTGCCAGGGCCTTTTCCCATAATTTTCATGCAGACAGTATCTCACAGAAGTGAGTCCCCCCTCACATTTTTGTAAATATTTGATTCTCTCTTTTCATGTGACAACACTGAAGAAATGACACTTTGCTACAATGTGACGTAGTCGGTGTACAGATTGTATAACATGTAAATTTGCTGTCCCCTCAAAATAACTCAACACACCGCCATTAATGTCTAAACCGCTGGCACCAAAAGTGAGTCCACCCCTAAGTGACAAGGTCCAAAGTGTCAATATTTTGTGTGGCCGCCATTATTTTCCAGCACTGCCTTAACCCTCTTGGGCATGGAGGTCACCAGAGCTTCACAGGTCACCACTGGAGTCCTCTTCCACTCCTCCATGATGACATCGGAGCTGGTGGATGTTAGGGACCTTGTGCTCCTCCACCTTCCATTTGAGGATGCCCCACAGATGCTCAATAGGGTTTAGGTCTGGAGACATGCTTGGCCAGTCCATCACCTTTACCCTCAGCTTCTTTAGCAAGTCAGTGGTGGTCTTGGAGGTGTGTTTGGGGTCCTTATGTTGGAATACTGCCCTGCAGCTCAGCCTCTGAAGGGGGGGATCATGCTCTGCTTCAGTATGTCACAGTACATGTTGCCATTCATGGTTCCCTCAATGAACTGTAGCCCCCCAGTGCCGACAGCACTCATGCAGCCCCAGACCATGACACTCCCACCACCATGCTTGACTGTAGGCAAGACACACTTGTCTTTGTACTCCTCACCTGGTTGCCGCCACACACACTTGACACCATCTGAACCAAAACAGTTGATGTTGGTGTCATCAGACCACAGGACGTGGTTCCAGTAATCCATGTCCTTAGTCCGCTTGTCTTCAGCAAACTGTTTGCGGGATTTCTTGTGCATCATCTTTAGAAGGGGCTTCCTTCTGGGACGACAGCCATGCAGACCAATTTGATGCACTGTGTGGCGTATGGTCTGAGCACTGACAGGCTGACCCCCCCACCCCATCACCTTCTGCAGCAATGCTGGCAGCACTCATACGTCTATTTCCCAAAGACAACCTCTGAATATGACGCTGAGCACGTGCACTCAACTTCTTTAGCTGACCATGCCGAGGCCTGTTCTGTGTGGAACCTGTCCTGTTAGACCGCTGTATGGTCTTGGCCACCGTGCTGCAGCTCAGTTTCAGGGTCTTGGCAATCTTCTCATAGCCTCGACCATCTTTATGTAGAGCAACAATTCTTTTTCTCAGATCCTCAGAGAGTTCTTTGCCATGAGGTGCCATGTTGAACTTCCAGTGACCAGTATGAGAGAGTGAGAGCGATAACACCAAATTTAACCCACCCGCTCCCCATTCACACCTGAGACCCCGGGGAGAGTCGCATGACCCCAGGGAGGGAAAATGGCTCACTGTGCCCAATTTGGACCTCGTCACTTAGGGGTGGACTCACTTTTGTTGCCAGCGGTTTAGACATTAATGGCGGTGTGTTGAGTTATTTTGAGGGGACAGCAAATTTACATGTTATACAAGCTGTACACTGACTACGTCACATTGTAACAAAGTGTCATTTCTTCAGTGTTGTCACATGAAAAGATAAAATCAAATATTTGCAAAAATGTGAGGGGGGGGACTCACTTCTGGGAGATACTGTGTGTTAAAATGCCCATGTTTGACCTGAACATTATTTAAACCTCCCAAAACATTACATATTTGCAGAAAGCCCAGGGCCTATAGAATTAAGTGATGGCAGTTGTAATTCTTTGCTGCGCAATGTTAACACAACAGTTTATCATATATATATATAATTTTTTAATTTTTTTTTTGTTTCAGTAAAAGAAAAAATATCAAAATTTCTTCAAACTCCTGAATTTTTATTTTTTTTTTCCCAATAGATTATTGTTGGAATAAATTTTCTTTATTTATAGAAGACAGCAAGACAGAACATAGAGCTGTGATAAAACATGATCACTAAACACCAATACAAAAAATCAGATGCATGTATTCATAATATCTCCATACTACAAACCCGCAAGGCTCCAATTACACCTCACTATTTGGAATCACGGGCAGAAACGCTGCAGTTTTGCCCTCTATTTCAAATCGGGTGGTAATTGTAGCACAACTCACGGCGTGGGTGCCAACATGTTTCAATGGGGCCCAAAACGTGATGGCGCGCGACAGGATCGTGTGGCGATTACGGGAGACCTTGCTTTTAACTTGTCGCCCAAAGAGGAGCAGGAGCGTCTTTTTGGAAGAAAAATGCACGTAGGGCTGACAGTACGCGACGAATCGCGTGAAAATCGTGTAGCGGGAACACTCATTCCCAATATATGACAATGTGAACAGTGCCTGAGAGATACAAACACAGGTGACTGAAAACCTGGATGGAATAAATATTGGTTTACCGTTATTGTATATTGTATGCTTATGCACTGTTATTGGGTCTCCTAAATCGGGTATTTGGGTTAGTAATGAGATTCGGATTATTCAAAAGGCAGTTAAAGTATATGTGAACCCTCGCCTTCTAAACAACCCATTCATTTTAACCACTTCCAGTCCGGGCACTTTCCCCCCCTTCCAGTCCGGACACTCCCCCCCCCCCCCCCTTCCAGTCCGGATACTTTCCCCCCTTCCAGTCCGGACACTTTCCCCCCCTTCCAGTCCGGACACTTTCCCCCCCTTCCAGTCCGGACACTTTCCCCCCCGTCCAGTCCAGACACTTCCCCCCCCCTTCCAGACCGGACACTTTCCCCCCCCCGTCCAGTCCAGACACTTTCCCCCCCGTCCAGTCCGGACACTTTCACCCCCTTCCAGTCCGGACACTTTCCCCCCCTTCCAGTCCGGACACTGTCCCCCCCTTCCAGTCCGGACACTTTCCCCCCCTTCCAGTCCGGCCCCTTTCCCCCCCTTCCAGTCCGGCCCCTTTCACCCCCTTCCAGTCCGGACACTTTACCCCCCTTCCAGTCCGGACCCTTTCCCCCCCTTCCAGTCCGGACACTTTCCACCCCTTCCAGTCCGGACACTTTCCCCCCCTTCCAGTCCGGCCCCTTTCACCCCCTTCCAGTCCGGACACTTTCCCCCCCTTCCAGTCCGGACACTTCCCCCCCCTTCCAGTCCGGACACTTTCCCCCCCTTCCAGTCCGGACACTTCCCCCCCTTCCAGTCCGGACACTTTCCCCCCTTCCAGTCCGGACACTTTCCCCCCCTTCCAGTCCGGACACTTTCCCCCCTTCCTGTAGAGGCCAATTTGCAGCTTTCTGAGCTATCACACTTTGAATGACAATTGCGCGGTCATGCAACACTGTACCCATATGAATTTTTTTGCATTTTTTTGAGACAGATAAAACTTTCTTTTGGGGGTATTTATTCACCACTGGGATTTTTATTTTTTTGCTATATAAATGAAAAAGTCCAAAAATTTTGAAAAGTGTTTTTCTTATAACATTTCTCAAATAAATAATCTTTCTTCATAAATCTTGGCCAAAATGTATTGTTATCTTTTTAGTAAAAAAAAAAAAAAAAATCCATATTAGTTTAACCAGAAATTATAATTTTTCAACTTTTTTTTTTTACATTTTTATTAAATTTTTTTAATATTATTTGGTTGTTTTTTTTTGTGTTTTTTTTTTACATACTGTCACCCTAGCAGTACAGTGTCACTGTACTACTTGTGGGGGGTGATGTAGATTTTTTTGTTTTCAACACTGGTTGCTTTTACACCCATAAAGGCTGTAAAAGCAATCATTTCTCCTTCTCTCTGGCTGCCTTCTTGCAGCCATTGAGAAATACTGTGTGAGTTGTGATTGGTCACAGCTTGTCACATGATACAAGCAGGGGTGGACTGACAACTCATGGGGCCCCCGGGCAATAGGGGATTATGGGGCCCCTGTGGCCTTGCCCAAACTCAAAAAAGCCTATGAAAAAGGTACCAGGGGCATCTCATGGGGCCCCCCACTGACCCAGGGCCCTCGGGCAGTGCCCAAGTTTCCAAATGGTCAGTCCGCCCCTGGGTACAAGGCTGTTGTGAATAGCCCTGTACCATGTGAGCTCTGTGATCATTCACAGATTTCACACGTAGTAAGCAATGATGTCAGAAGCGACATCTTGTTTACTACTATTCATGTGATCACTGATTGGCCAATCGGTGATCACATGATTGGGACCTCACACAGAGGCACTGGATCGTGGTGCTGCGCGCATAAGCAGGGAAGCGGTGAGGACGTTTATAAACGGCAACCCTCGCCTGCACTGCTCCCGTCTGGCCGTTTATATACATGAGCCGGACAGGAAGTGGTTAAAGTAGGAATTAAAGGCAAAACATTTGTATATAAATAAAATATATATATTAGTTTTATTAGTAGTAGTATTTTAACCTCTTCACGCCGGCCACACACAAATGTGCGTCCTCCCAGTGTCTGGGCCTAGACGCCGAGCAGCCGCACATTTCCTGTAATTAAGAAAAACGTGCTGAGAGTGTGCGCTCTGCACGCTCCCAGCACACGTCTGGTACTCACGGAAAGGTCCCGATCTCCTCTTTGGATTGGGACCTTTCCCGATCATGTGACCGCCATGATGGCGAATCACAGCGGTCACATGACCCTAAAATCGCAGCTGCTTAAACCCTTAAAAGGGCCGGGAGGCGCCGGTGCTAAGGGGTTAAATACCTTCTTCCCCCCCCCCCTTTTAATAAGCGATTATATTCCTTCTGAATGGCTGTGCAGGGGCAGGGGGCATGCCGATACAAGTCTGATTATTGGAATACCTCCCAGCACAGCCAGAGAGCTGACCATGCTGTGCTCTCCTATCTAGTGTGGTCAGTTTTTAATAGGAAAGCAGAGGGACTGGCAGGACCCACCAAGGTTTTCACACAAAAGTACATGGGTACAGCAGGCACATATCAAGAATATGAAATGTTAGGTTTACATAATCCCACTGGGTGATCATATACTTAACTAATATTTTTTCTGTGTATATCAGTGTTTTACAAACCCCAGCCCTACATATCTATGCTTTACAAATACATAGTTACATAGTTAGTCTGGCTGTAAAAAGACAAAAGTCCATCCAGTTCAACCATAGTAAAAAAAAAAAAAAAAAGTTATAATCCTACACCCACAGTTGATCCAGAGGAAGGCAAAAAAAAACAGCAAAGCACGATCCAATTTGCTCCTGCTAGGAAAAAAACTCCTTCCTGATCCCCCGAGAGGCAACCCCTGGGTCAACTTTCCCTATAAATGTTATATCCAGATATATTCTGTGTATCCAAGAAAGAATCCAGGACTTTCCTACAGCAATCCACTGAGCTGGCCACAACCAATTCTTGAGGGAGTCTATTCCACATTCTCACAGCTCTCACTGTGAAGAAACCTTTCCGTGTTTGGAGATTACATTTCTTTTCCTCCAGACGTACATTTTAGTGCACACAAACATAATGCTATCCTCAATATTTTGGGGGGTAAAACGTAAAGCATGGAGTTATCAAAAAAGTAGATAACAAGGTCCCCCGAATGCAGGCTTCCTGCAGGAGAAGGCGGAGACCAGACCATTCACCCTGCAGGAGAGAGCTGCAGTGACCGGTCTTTATTACAGGAAGTCTCACACGGGATTACTGCACAGATCTGGAAAAAAATACTCAAACACACCGAGATTCAAGTATTTTCTTAGCCTGGATTGCAGCTTTCACACTTCAAGTACCTTACATGTTACACACGTGAACTAAGTGTGTTTTTCCCCCTCCTCTGCAATAGAATGTCTGTTACTGAATAACAGGTGCACTTTAAATTCAGCATTATAGTTGTATTCTCTCCGGGGTGCTGCTGTGCCCCCTCAGTGTTTTTAATATCTTGCGGTGGTGGTGTTTCTTTGATGAGTTTACGGTATGACGTGCCTTAGTGCCCCAAATATTGTCTGATCGCAGCGTGGACAACATGGAGTATTATTTTGTAAGATTTATTTTTAATAATTTATTTCAACCATTTTGTAAAGTGTAATTAATAAACGCCAGGCAGAGATTTGCAACTCTTCCACAGGTTAAAGCAGAACTATAAAAGAAAAAAAAACAAAGAAAAGAAAATTCAATCCAGTTATATATTCATGTGCAAGTCATTAAATTTTATTATAAACTATTTTTACAATGTGCTCAGAATTTTTTTTTCTTTTCCTGCTCACTTGAAACTAGGCTGAGAATAGGAGGGCCGGCCCTGCAATCCAATCCGTGAGAGCTGGAGAAAGGGACCCTATTATAGTGGATATGAACCATTACATATACCCATTGAAGTAACGTCCTCAGGTGATACAGAGAGGTACAGTGGGGCAAAAAAGTATTTAGTCCCCACCAATTGTACAAGTTCTCCCACTTACAAAGATGGGAGAGGCCTGTAATTGGCATCATAGGGAGACAAAATGAGAAAACAAATCCAGACAATCACATTGGCTGATCTGGAAAGAATTTATTTGCTAATTATGGTGGAAAATAAGTATTTGGTCACCTACAAACAAGCAAGATTTCTGGCTCTCACAGACCTGGACCTTCTTCTTTAAGAGGCTCCTCTGTCCTGCACTCATTTCCTGTATCAATGGCACCTGTTTGAACTTGTTATCAGTATAAAAGACACCTGTCCACAACCTCAAACAGTCACACTCCAAACTCCACTATGGTGAAGACCAAAGAGCTGTCGAAGGACACCAGAAACAAAATTGTAGACCTGCACCAGGCTGGGAAGACTGAATCTGCAATAGGCAAGCAGCTTGGTGTGAACAAATCAACTGTGGGAGCAATAATTAGAAAATGAAAGACATACAAGACCACTGATAATCTCCCTCGATCTGGGGCTCCACGCAAGATCTCACCCCGTGGGGTCAAAATGATCACAAGAACGGTGAGCAAAAATCCCAGGACCACACGGGGGGACCTAGTGAATGACCTGCAGAGAGCTGGGACCAACGTAACAAAGGCTACCATCAGTAACACACTACGCCGCCAGGGACTTAGATCCTGCAGTGCCAGACGTGTCCCCCTGCTTAAGCCAGTACATGTCCGGGTCCGTCTGAAGTTTGCTAGAGAGCATTTGGATGATCCAGAAGAGGATTGGGAGAATGTCATATGGTCAGATGAAACCAAAATAGAACTGTTTGGTAGAAACACAATTCGTCGTGTTTGGAGGAGAGAGAATGCCGAGTTGCATCCAAAGAACACCATACCTACTGTGAAGCATGGGGGTGGCAACATCATGCTTTGGGGCTGTTTCTCCACAAAGGGACCAGGACGACTGATCCATGTACAGGACAGAATGAATGGGGCCATGTATCGTGAGATTTTGAGTGCAAACCTCCTTCCATCAGCAAGGGCATTGAAGATGAAACGTGGCTGGGTCATCCAACATGACAATGATCCCAAACATACCGCCCGGGCAACGAAGGAGTGGCTTCATAAGAAGCATTTCAAGGTCCTGGAGTGGCCTAGCCAGTCTCCAGATCTCAACCCCATAGAAAACCTTTGGAGGGAGTTGAAAGTCCGTGTTGCCCAGCGACAGCCCCAAAACATCTCTGCTCTAGGGGAGATCTGCATGGAGGATGGGCCAACATACCAGCAACAGTGTGTGCCAACCTTATGAAGACTTACAGGAAACGTCTGACCTCTGTCATTGCCAACAAAGGATATATAACAAAGTATTGACATGAACTTTTCATATTCACCAAATACTTATTTTCCACCATAATTTGCAAATAAATTCTTTCCAAATCAGCCAATGAGATTGTCTGGATTTTTTTTCTCATTTTGTCTCTCATATTTGAGGTCTCCCTATGATGCCAATTACAGGCCTCTCTCATCTTTGTAAGTGGGAGAACTTGCACCATTGGTGGCTGACTAAATACTTTTTTGCCCCACTGTATGTTTATCTACAGCCCTCTCTTCTCTACGTCCAGACTTTACGCAGCACTTCTTATATTCTGAAAGCAGGGTGTGGGCATCTGATGTCACTGTGTGTGTCTCATCGGATGGTGGAGTAGGAAGCGATACTGGATCAGTAATCTGTATATAGGGTACTAGTCTGTGTCTTGTCAGATAATGGACGAGGAAGCAGTGCTGGATCAAGCTGTAAATACAGTAACAGTGTTGCCTTGTCACATGGTTGAGAAGGAAGCCGTGCTGGATTGTCTGACTGTAGAGCATATATTATAGTGGATAATGTACTCACCGGCAGATGTGACATTTATAGATTGTTGAAGGTTGCTAGTTTGGAAGAGTTTGGTTCTTGGAGGGGAATCCTCTATTTGCTATGATTGTCTCATACATCGATGCAATCCATGGACTGCCTAAGAGGTGTGCCCAGAGCTGGTGTGAACATTCGTGTCTACAGACTATGGGATATATTGGAATTTTTATTTATACTACTAATGGCAGTGATCAGCGACTTACGATGGGACTGCGATAGTGCGGCGGGCAATCTGATGCTGACGGGAATTAACTAACTGCCACTGACATCTCCAGTGACACTAATACATTGATCAGTGTGATAATACACGGTCACCGGCTGGGAAGGGGTTAACATCCAGAGCAATCAAGGGGTCAGGGGTGTCCCTAGGGTTGGGGTCACCCGGTGCGATAACACTTGGTGACACCCCCAGTTGTAAAGAAAGCTGACAATCCCCACAGGATGGATCGGATCTGTGGATTGAACATAATGGATGGGAGTCCGATCCATTATGCTCCTCAGTCCGCAGATCCAATCCATCCTGCGGGGATCGTTGGCTTTCTTTACAACTTACCTTTTCGTGGAGCGGGTCCGGTGTCACCCCGTATAGGTTGCATGCCGACGATCCCCGCAGGATGGTTCGGATCTGTGGATTGAGCGTATTGGATCGGACTCCGATCCATTATGCTCCCCAGTCCGCAGATCCGATCCATCCTGCGGGGATCATCAGCTTTCTTTACAACTTACCTTTTCGTGGAGCGGGTCCGGTGTCACCCCGTATAGGTTGCAATCTGGCGATCCCCGTAGGATGGATCAGATCTGCGGATTGAGCATAATGGATCGGATCCATCCTGCGGGGATCGTCAGCTTGCTTTACAACTTACCTTTTCATGGAGTGGGTCCAGTGTCACCCCGTGAGGTAGGTGTCACCCGGTGCAGGCCGCACCCCCCGCCCCTGCCTCGTGACTCCACTGCAAGGGGTTAAATGCGTGCCTTACAATGCATAATGTGTGTACAGCGTGCTGCTTTTACTACTAGATCTTTGTTTTTCATCCCTGCTTTCCAGGGTTAGGAAACGGTTCCCTCTGTCCAGAGCTCTGTGTGGATTGTCAACACAGGGCTCTGGGCTGTGATTGGACACAGCCGATCAGCAGGTCTCGGCCATGAGTCTTTGGCTGAGACGGGTGGACTGACCATTAAGGTACTCTGGGTCAGTAGGGGACCCCATGAAATGCCCCTGGTACCTTTTTATAGGCTTTTTTTGAGTGTGGGTGAGGACACGGGAATTATAAACTCTACAGCGCAAATAAATTATATGTGAAAATTAAAAATATTATAAATAAAAGTCCAAAAAAAATCTAAAGTCCACACAAAAAAAACTATAAATATTATATATATCTATATATCTATATAAATATATATAAAGAAACATGCTTTTTGGACTTTTATTTATAATATTTTTAATTTTCACATATAATTTATTTGCGCTGTGGAGTGTCTATGATTTTATTGGATTGTTTTTTTTTTTTAGAACAGCCGCATTTAAATTTCTTAAAGTTTTTATATTTTTTTCTGTGGCGCAAGTTTTTATATATTTATTTTGTATTATTTGATTAAGGACACAGGGGCCCCATGATCCCCTATTGCCCGGGGGGCCCCATGAGTAGTCAGTCCACCCCTGGGCCGAGACCTGCTGACAGACTCCCTCTGTGTACAGTCACAGCGGAGACAGGCGCATGGCCACACCCCGAGGCCCGGTAACAGCCAGCAATGTAGCAGTGACGCACTTTGCATGCACGGGCCCCCCACCTGTAAATTGTGGGCAGGTGGTCCGGAAATGGTTAAAAAAAAATATATTCATAATTTTCTTTATTTTTATCACTTTTTTTTTTCTCCTTTAGGAAATATTGGCTATTTTAAAGTGGCTCTATATCCGGCTGGCTGTCATTTCCATGATATTACCGCGCTATGCTGTCTAATTACACGGGGGGGGGGGGGGCGCTGCGTTTCTCTGGGGCCGGCACTGCTCAGTCCGCTCGACAATAACGGGTTTAGGAAATCCACGCTCAGGCTGTAATTAAATCCAAAATATGCGCGGGGTCAGACGCGCCGCGCACAATTACAGCACTTCCACCAAAATTACTTTATGAGAGGAACTGGCGGAGCGAATGTTTAAATATAAGCTGACGAGCCGATCACCATTTTTGTGGTTTGTCTTTTTAAAGGGAATTTTTTTTTTTTGTTTCTGCAGGATTTATATGTGAATGTGAGCAGCTTGAAGCACAGCTACAGCCAATTTCATTTTTTTTTTTTTGGACGGAGCAGGAAAGTGAGAGAACCTCATTCAGGGCTTATCGCTGTGTCCTCTCTGGCTGCGCCTCCACATTGAGGCACAATAGATTTATTATCTATCCTGTGTAGACTTTTATTATATTTAGTGGTGCGCCGAAATGAAAATTCTGGTGCCGAAACCGAAAATTCAAAATGCACTTGGCTGAAAACCGAAATGTGCAATTTTTCAAGAAATATATATTTTTTGGAAAAAAAAATACACTTTGAAAAAAACCCACAATATATACCACAATGTTTTTGTAAAATATGAAAGAGGATGTTACGGCGAGTAAATAGATACCTAACATGTCACGCTTTAAAACTGCGCACGCTCGTGAAACTGCGGTACCTAAAAACCTCCATGGGTGATGCTTTAAAAATGTCTACAGGTTAGCAGTGTAAAGTTACAGAGGAGGACTAGAGCGAGAATTATTGCTCTTGCTCCGACGTTCGTGGTGATACCTCACGTGTGTGGTTTGAATACCATTCAGATATGTGGGCGTGGCCTACATATGCGTTCACCACTACGTGCGAACACGGGGGCACTTTAAACTTTTCTTATTATTTATTTGTTTAATGGGGGTTTTTTGTTTTGTTTTTTTGCACTGCCCCTTTAAAAAAAATTTCAATCACTTTTATTCTTATCACAAGGAATGAATGCATCCGTTGTGATAGAAATAATTAGTGACAGGTCCTCTTTATGGAGAGATATGGGGTCAATAAGACATAATTAGTGACAGGTCCTCTTTATGGAGAGATGTGGGGTCAATAAGACATAATTAGTGACAGGTCCTCTTTATGGAGAGATGTGGGGTCAATAAGACATAATTAGTGACAGGTCCTCTTTATGAGAGATACGGGGTCAATAAAACTCCACATCTCTCCTCTGCAATGTAAAGCATTGGATCAAAAAAAGCATTGATCTAGTGCTTTAAAAAAAAAAAAAAAAATGGCCGTAACGAGAAGTGACATCGCTCCGGTCCTCCAAGGGCATAGAGATGAGTGGAGGCCATCTTTCCTTCACTAATATCTAAGCCCAACGCCTGGATCAATAGATGGTTACTCAGATAAGGCTGAGAACTACCGAGGGGCGTCTGATGAGGGGCAGCAGTGGCGGGGGGTTTTCTGCACCTGTATCGGTGCTTTTTTTCATATCGGCTGATGGCTGAAAGGGGTGTTTTTGGCCAACACGTTAAGTTCGCATCCCAAATATTATCCCATAGAGCCCACCTAGTTCTTCAGAATGATTAGTATTCATATTGTAGAGCGTGTGGGAGTGGTTAAGTAGTTTAGTAAAAGGTACCATGACAAAAATCTGCCCAACTACTTTTACACAAATGGATAAAGCGATCAGCCATACCCTTATGACCACCCACTTGACATTGAGTAGGTCCTACTTGTGCCATCAAAACAACCCTGACCCATTGAGGCATGGACTCCACTAGACCTCTGAAGGTATGCTCTGATTTCCGGCACCAAGCCATCTGTAGCAGATCCTTTAAGTCCTGTAAGTTGCTAGGTGGGGCCTCCATGGATTGGACTTGTTTTTCCAGCACATCCTACAGATGCTTGATTGGATTGAGATCTGGAGAATTTGAAGCCGAAGCCCACACCTCAAACACGTTGTTGTGTTCCTCAAACCATTCTTGCATTGTTGGCAGGTTGCATTATCCCACTGAAAGAGTCCAAAGTCAGGTTGTTCTTCATTCTATGGCAGTGACAAATTCTTACACAATGACCACCAGTTCTCAGATTAGGAAAGTGGAGGCAATTGAAACCAGCTCTAAACTGGCATACAGAGGTGGGTACTCTGAGAGGGCGGTGCCCGTGTTGGGAAGCTATCAGGTATGTGACAGTGCTGTGTCCCTTGCCCCATTTATTTGTTGGGTGGGAGATTTTCTGGCCGAAAGCTAAATGTAATTGGGAATACATACAGGTGATTCCATTTCCCAAATATGGGCACTGCCAATGTTTGGGAAATGACTGGATGGGTGTGTAGGCAGGTGCAGTCTGTAGGTGGCGCTAAACTGAAATGGAAATACACAAAATAGCTGTAGGGAACTTACTTTCTCTGTGACCTCCTGTGAGCACCAGGAGATCAGCTATCCGATTGGATGCTGGGGCCCCGCATGACCACTGTGCCCATCTTGGGTGAGGGCAGATGTCAGGGTCCTGTCCACGGCAGAAGTTCTGGAAGATCTGGCATTTCTGCCAGTACTCTGCATGGCTGCAGAAGGACACATCAGCCTCAGCTTGGTGCCAGACGGCCTTTATAAGGAGGCTCATCACTTCCTCATGTTGCTGGATGATCTCTAGCTCCCTGTGCCCTGTTCCTGTTTCCTGTGACTTTGACCCATGATTTCCTGTTACCGACTCAGCTTGCTCCTGGACCTGTCTACTCTGCCTTACCCCTGATCTGACCTGGGCCTGGCTTACGGATACTCTCTCTCTCTCTTGCTCCTCTGTGTATGACCTCAGCTAACCCATCTGACTACGTCTGCTCTGATTCCCATCTGATGTGACCTTGGCTTGAACCGACTACCCAGTAACCATCCAAATCCCGGAAGGGTTTGCATACCATGCACAGGTGCCTCCCATCTGCAGACCTATCTCTGTGCACCAGCTGTGCTTCTTTGTGGACCACCAACCAGCACTCCTACAGGCGACCTGTGCAACTTTGGGCCTAACTCCCGCTGTCCCACTCTCAGGGGAGTCCGGAACTTAGCCGCAAGGGAAGCCCTCTCTCCATTGGCCATCATCACCAGGTACGTGATAGAGCTTATTTCAGCCACTGACCCCTGACTTGGCATGCTTTGTGAGTGGGTGGTGTATGGACAGCACTTAGTGGCAGGGAAAGATTCCGTGGGAGTAAGAAAAGTGCAGGGACTAGGCTATCTCCACTAAGGAACCCATTTGGGTTGGATCAGCCAGGCCGCATTCCCGCTCCTCGTTACAAAAGCTGGCAACATGGTTCAAGCTACAAAATCACTGCTGTGGATCTTGCAAGTGGCTCCAGGCGGCTGTGCGCATCTCTAGGGCCTGGTTGTAGCTAGTTTGGAACATTTACAACATACAGTTCATATAACTCTGCCTTTGTGTGATCTCTGCCGCCGGTACACCACGCTGCATCCTGCTCGCACTTGGCAGGATATGCTCCTCTTGGGGGCTGGTGGTGAAGGAGCAGGGGCCGCTATGTCACCACTAGGAGCGGAATTGGCCTTCGTGCCTAACTTTAATGGGCCAAATATCTCTCTATCGGAGTGGGAGGAGAGACTACAGAGTTCTACCTGCCTGTATTAGGTCCCTACCCGGCTGACTGCGGGGCTGGCCATTAACCCTATAGAGGATGATGCCCACCAAGCGGTGACGGTGTTACCGAAAAATTCACAGGCTAGCCTAGAACAAATTGTGGTGCAGCTGGAAGGCCTGTTTAGGGAAAATGTGACTGTGCGAGAAATGAGATGCAGGTTTTTCGTCCGAAGACAGTAGGGGGACTAAAGCCTCACCTGCTTTGCAGTAGGCCTCCACAATCTTTGGAAGCGGCTGGAGAAGAAAGATGCCGATATAAGCACCCCAGACAAGTTGTTGCGGGACCAGTTTGTGGGGGAAGTGAAGGTCGGCAGGAATGAATAAGAGCACAGCTCGCCCTTACTTCCAACACAGTGTTGGAGGTAGTAGAGGACACAGAAGCTAGTGGTGGCTAGAGGTGGAGGACACAGAAACTACTGGTGGCTAGAGGTGGAGGACACAGAAGCTACTGGTGGCTAGAGGTGGAGGACACAGAAGCTACTGATGGCTAGAGCTGGAGGACACAGAAGCTACTGGTGGCTAGAGGTGGAGGACACAGGAGCTACCGATGGCTAGAGCTGGAGGACACAGAAGCTACTGGTGGCTAGAGGTGGAGGACACAGAAGCTACTGATGGCTAGAGGTGGAGGACACAGAAGCTACTGTTGCCTGATGGGGAATCGAGAGACAGGACTGCTTGTGGAGGGATTTGAAAGCTGCTCTTGGACTGAACCGTGGCTATGGATCTGCCCACCACCAAACTTTGTCAATCAAAAGGAAAGCGTACTTGTAGCGGTGGAGCACTATCAATTCTCAACTTGCCTAGTGTTAGCTGTCTTTAGCAAGAGAGGGATACCTACTGTGGGATTGTTGTAGAACAAGGGTGTCAAACTGGCGGCCCTCCAGCTGTTGCGAAATTGCAAGTCCCATCATGCCCCTGCCTTTGGGAGTCATGCTTGTAACTCACAGCAGAGTGTAATCTGATATCTGAGTGGAAGAAATGGACTGGATATACTGAATGGAAGGAATGGATTGGTTGAACCGGAGGGTCTTTTTTTTCAACCAGTTTAACGATACAACTATGACACGCACCCCTCTCATAGGGAAGCATGCATAGCTGAGGTTGTTAATCACAGGCTGTGTGCTAGAACTTCCTTCCACCATCCTTGGAGTGGACATCACCTGTCAGAAATGACTCGTGCAGATAGCAGAGGAATGAGAGAGGAGATGGAAATCACATTAAGCCGTTTGGATTGAGGCAAGTGCACACTATAAAGAAATGTGCTTTGTTCATTTTTCATTTCAATGGTTTAAAATCACCTTAATAAATTCAAAGCTCCACCTTTTAGTATTATTAAGCTGTTTCTTGAGCCCCATTCTATTGCAACAGAAAAAGAACCAGGGACTTTCTAGTGCACAGGTGTCAAACTGGCGGCCCTCCAGCTGTTGCGAAACTACAAGTCCCATCATGCCTCTGCCTTTGGAAGTCATGCTTGTAACTCAATCTTGCAATGCCTCATGGGACTTGTAGCTTGGCAACAGCTGGATGGCCGTCAGTTTGATACCCGTGTTGTAGAGTGTTCAGTAGGGCTTTAAAGTGGCAGTAAAGTCTTTTCTTTAACTTGTACCTTGCACAGTTTAGGTATTTAGATATTCACACTGCATGCAGCCAGTGACGTCACACACACGTGCTCTGAAGGGACCGTTTCCGTTTCTTCAGAGCTTCGTGGGAGTGACGTCATCGCGGCTCAGCCAGTCACATGTCGGGAGAATGTGAACCAGGGAGGAAGACTGGGCGAAGATGGAAGACTGGGCGAAGATGGAAGACTGGGCGAAGATGGAAG
Source organism: Staurois parvus (assembly GCF_062004578.1). Classification (NCBI taxonomy): domain Eukaryota; kingdom Metazoa; phylum Chordata; class Amphibia; order Anura; family Ranidae; genus Staurois; species Staurois parvus. The sequence continues at coordinate 120,112 of NW_028318224.1, forward strand.
ACTGGGCGAAGATGGAAGACTGGGCGAAGATGGAAGACTGGACTAAGATGGAAGACTGGGCGAAGATGGAAGACTGGGCGAAGATGGAAGACTGGGCGAAGATGGAAGACTGGTCGAAGATGGAAGACTGGACGAAGATGGAAGACTGGACGAAGATGGAAGACTGGACGAAGATGGAAGACTGGACGAAGATGGAAGACTGGACGAAGATGGAAGACTGGACGAAGATGGAAGACTGGACGAAGATGGAAGACTGGACGAAGATGGAAGCCCTGTCAGCAGTGACAGCACGCCACCCGAGAGCTTAGTTCTAAGGTAAGTACTTCTTAATGTGCTTAGTGCACATTATGTCATCTTTCAGGTTTTTGTTTTTTGTTTTTTTTATTCAAAGGCTGCAGTTTACTACTGCTTTAACTGCAACAGAGAAAGGTCCGGTCTCTCCACCTGCCAGGCAGGGCTGTGGACTGGATGGACCAAAATACAAATCCTTTGGCAGGAAACACGGCTCCCACATACAGCGAATTGCACCCTTAAAAAACCACCAGAAATCTGCCATCCCCATTGACTCCAACTCTCGTCAAAATGGTTAAATTTTACCAAAATTTCCCAATTTATGCTGTCGTTATGGAGAAATTAAAACTCTGTTTTCCTCATCTCTAGTCATATTCATTCTAAAGATGGGGTTCATGATGTATACCTTTTTACCTACACAAATATAAGTAATGCTGTGTCTGATTTTTTTTTTTTTTTTGAAACATTGGAGATTATAGGCCACCAGATTTAGCCAAGTCGATACATGCCATATGAGCGAGCAATTATCAACACAAAAGGTTTAAATTGTGTGACTCGACTACGGAGCCGGAACGGCAGGCCGAAGCATTATGGGGCCCCGCAGAGAACCAGGCATGTCATTATTACCCCTTTCCAAGGTAACGGCCACAGTCCCAGGAATGCAATCAACAGCTGTTCATTTCAACCTTTCCTTCTCTCTGTTGGCAGCGCTTTCATACAGCAGAAATTCAGGTGACTCCGCTTGGTTCAGTGCAGCCTGAACGACGATTTTAACCCCATGTTCAGTGCTGTTAAGTTCTCCAGTGAATGTTTGGATGTTTATGTACATTGTTTTCCTAATATTGCAGTTATTTTAGGGATTATTCATGTACCGTATGTTTGTCACAAGCATTGTTTGTGTGCATTCAATGGCAGGTTGTGTCTTGTGTATTTTTTTAAAGCCCAACTCTGGGCTACACCTTAAATTTTTTTTAGTTCACATCAGGACACAGCTCAGCTTTGGATAATCAATAACTGAGTATATTGCCACCTGCGAAGGAGATTGACACTAGGTGCACTGAAAAACAAGACAGTCCAGGGGGCAGCCCCTACTGGTGGCCCACACCTGCTAAAAAGCTGTTAATAAGGGATTCAAGTCCCTGTGGCCTTCTGCCTCTGCAGGTGGCAAGCAGTGCAAGCCTGCCTACTTCTTCACATGAAGTTTTGGTTCCGTCCAGCTCAAGGTGGGGAGATGACTTTGTGTACTATTGCCTATCCCATGTGTTAGAACAGCCTTCTCAACCAGAGTGCCTTCAGGCTTCTTCAGGGGTGCCTTCAGGCTTCTTCAGAGGTGCCTTCAGGCTTCTTCAGGGTTGCCTTGGCAAAATGCCCAAAAATTGTATACAAGCCAGCAGGTGGATCAATCCTGCCTTTTAGTACACAAAGTCACAGGTGTTCATTGTGCACTTTTAGGACCTTCTAGCTGCCAGCATCCTAACAGCTAATGACATCATAAGTTGATAAGGAGGACATCGGGTGCATGCTCATCATCCTTGTTTGGCACTCCCCTGCCCCTTTCCGTCAGCACTGGGTTCACATTAGCAGAGAGTGAGGGAGAGAAAATGAGAGACACACTGGAATATTAGTCGGTACCAGTATGCAAAGGTGTATTTGCTTTGGAAGAATAAATCGCCTCTAACATTGGGTGTACTGGATGTGTGTAGAATAGGTTTTTACATTTTAGATTGGGGGTGCCTTGAGATTGTGCAGAATGTTAAAGGGTGCCTTGACTGAAAAAAGGTTGAGAAACACTGTTAGAAAATACCAATTTGTGAACCCATTTGTTAAAATCCAAAATAGAATTTCAGACAATCCCTCTGCAGAGATTTTCCAACTCAACCTGCACCTGACTCCGCATCTGACCATTGAGGGACTCCTTGCCTAGGGGATGATGTTCCCAGTACCTACCACAGAAGGATTTCAGGGGTTTTACGCAAACCTCTTTATGATGCCCAAGGAGGATAGAATTGGTTTAGTTCTGGATCTTGAAGCAATCAACATTTGTCAAAATCTGAAAGTTCAACATGGAGTTGATTGGGTCAGTAGTGGCTTCCCTGCATTAAGGTAACGTTCTGGCATCCATGGGCATCAAGGATGCATGCCTCCGTATAACCATTTTCCAGAAGCACCAGCAGTGTTTTGCTATACCTGTGGTGCCCAATCAATTCGCAACATGTCTAGTTATGGCTCCTGGGGTTTTCATCAAAATGTTGGTACCAGTTTTCAGCTGCCTTGCTAGAGAGGGATGCCAATCATGGGATACCTGGATGATGACCTTATGTAGGTGGAGTTGGGTTTGGAAGTCCCATCTATGCATCAAGATTCTGGAGAAGTTCTAAGAACCTACAGAAATCCTCACTGTTTCTGTCACTTTGTCTGTTATACTTGGGGCTGGTCTTCGATACCAAGCCAGGCCAAGGTTTCTTCCATCAGAAAAACTACGGAACTTGTAGGTTCAGGTACGACTGTGTACCTTCAAGTTGTTGGCTCTTAGCCGATGCATGCAGTTTTGGGCCTCGAAGTAGCATCCTTTGAGCTGATTTCCGTTATGCAGCATCACACTAGGACATTGCAGCATGAAGTCTGGTTGCAATGGAATAGATCTCCTCTGTCCCTGGACAGGAAGATCATGGGAAGTCACCTGACAAAATCGTCTTGGTTTGGTGGCTCCACTCTTCTTTGCCATCAGCCGTTTCTATCTCTGTGCTGTAAAACTGTAAAGGCGAACGCCAGCCTACACTGCTCTGGAGGAGTACTGAGTCTCCAGTCCATTCCAGGGTCTCAAGGCCCAGAGGAGGCGTTGCCTCCCATCAATGTGCTGGAATTTCAAGCGATCTGTTGAATTCTGCTTCTCTGCCCTGGAAGAGTTTCACATCCTGAACTGGGCAGAAGGTCATGTGTCGATTCTGTCCATTATGCATACCTGAGGTAGAAAACTGGCAGGTGAATTATCTCAGCCAAAACTCTGAATTACGGGGAAAAAAGGGCCTTCATCCAACTGTCTTCCAATGAGGTGGAGCATCACCCCCAACTTTTTTTTTTTAAGCTTTTTTCCAGGTGTCTCTAGTCCACTAAAACAGTAGATCTCCACCTCCATGTTTCACAGTAGGGATGTTATGCTTTCCTTACTAGGATTTGTTGACTCCTACAAACAGCCTTTTTGACTATAAAGTTTAATTTATTGTCTTTCCAAATAGTTTTCTTCCTGAAGTTTTGAGATGCTTTAGGTGCAGTTTGGTGAATTGTAGTCAGGCTGCTTTTTTGGTGCAGCAAAAATGGCAAACGTAAAATTTGGATAGTAGGATTATGTGCACAAATGTAGTGCAATTCCCTTCATGTATCCGACCTGAAGTGAGGAGGATGCATCATTCAAGTACCCCTTTTCTCTGGAGGTTCCCATCCATACATCTCTTGTTATCCACCAAAGCCAGCCTACACTGCTCTGGAGGAGTACTGAGTCTCCAGTCCATTCCAGGGTCTCAAGGCCCAGAGGAGGCGTTGCCTCCCATCAATGTGCTGGAATTTCAAGCGATCTGTTGAATTCTGCTTCTCTGCCCTGGAAGAGTTTCACATCCTGAACTGGGCAGAAGGTCATGTGTCAATTCTGTCCATTATGCATACCTGAGGTAGAAAACTGGCAGGTGAATTATCTCAGCCAAAACTCTGAATCGGAGAAAAAAGGGCCTTCATCCAACTGTCTTCCAATGAGGTGGAGCATCACCCCCAACTTTTTTTTTTTAAAGCTTTTTTCCAGGTGTCTCTAGTCCACTAAAACAGTAGATCTCCACCTCCATGTTTCACAGTAGGGATGTTATGCTTTCCTTACTAGGATTTGTTGACTCCTACAAACAGCCATTTTGACTATAAAGTTTAATTTATTGTCTTTCCAAATAGTTTTCTTCCTGAAGTTTTGAGATGCTTTAGGTGCAGTTTGGTGAATTGTAGTCAGGCTGCTTTTTTGGTGCAGCAAAAATGGCAAACGTAAAATTTGGATTGTAGGATTATGTGCACAAATGTATTGCAATTCCCTTCATGTATCCGACCTGAAGTGAGGAGGATGCATCATTCAAGTACCCCTTTTCTCTGGAGGTTCCCATCCGTACATCTCTTGTTATCCACCAAAGCCAATTAAGAGGTTTTAGTGCTAATCCCCCCCCCCCCCAGCATTACAAAAGCCTTGTTGCCATAATCCTATTACCAGGAAAGTAGAAAAAGGCATTTAGCACAGGTGCGCCTCTTGAAGGAGCGCAACAAAAGCTCGACTGATTATTTTCTCCCCTCTTGTTTTGTACATTTGACACTTACTACATTAGACACGGCGTTTTCCGGAGAAAATCAACAATTGATTGGAAACGCCACCTTCCAAAATCCATTCCAGCACTCCGCATCTGTTCATCTGGCGCTGCCAAGCGGCGCTGCGTGCCAGCATATAAACACCTTTCTTTAAGTTTTCTTCTCTTTTGTTGCAATTAAGCTGTAATTATTTTTTTTTATGCATAAACTTATGAAATTGCCGACATTAACATCTCAATGGTGCTTTGTGCATCTCGAACTTTAATATGCTTCTGTCATTTAACCGGTTCCACGGCTGCACTGTGCTGGGTTTTTTTTTTTTTCCCCTTTATGCGCACTGCGTACATCGCTCGTCTCTATTCATCATCCCTGACGGCCTGAAAAACAAATTGCAGGATTCAAAATTTCTAATTTATGTTCCTCAATTGAGTGCCGTCATTTCTGCAAATCTGTCCCACAGTGGGATCAGCGAGAAATTAAAACTTCTTCCTTGATGGCGGTGTTTACGCATCTAAGTTTTAACAGTTTTTGTTTAAAGTGACAAACGCTTGGCACTTGGATAGATTGTCATGTATTGAAAGGAGCCTGTCAAGTGAGAAGCATGCGGGGTGCGAGCTGCTTTAGTACTTGGTGCATCAATGACCTGGAACAAGTATGTAACTAAAGAAGGATCAGCACTTTCGTTTTACGCTTGCTTGATCTGAGCCATTGAGTCACCGATTTCATGATGGAACGAAGAGGATGAACACTTGCGTCTTCCAAAACACACTATATGGTTCAACATTTGTGGACACCTGACCATCACACCTATGAGCTTTGTGGACATCCTATTTCAAAACTATGGGCAATGGTATAACATTTCAAAGGTGACTTTCAGTGCTCCTAAAGTTCCTGTTTTCTTGGTAGGGTCGGTGCTTGTGCAATAATTGTAGAAGAATTGCGCACTCACCAGACGCGCAAAATAAATGCGCCCATAAATATAAATCCAGATGTCATCAGGGTAAACCAGATACTGGGGTAACTTCCCTCTGAAGGGTGGAATGGTACATCAGCTGGATCCTGGGGCTTTAAATGTTGATCCCAAATCAACCAGAGTATCCCCTTAAGGGATGAGTGGGTGCTGCTCTCCCCTTAAGGGGAAACTCTGGCTGATTTCGGATCAACATTTAAAGCCCCAGGATCCATTCCACCCTTCAGAGGGAAGTTACCCCAGTATCTGGTTTACCCTGATGACATCTGGATTTATATTTATGGGCACATTTACTTTGCGTGTCTGGTGAGTGCGCAATTCTTCTACAATTATTGCACAAGCACCGACCCTACCAGGAGAACAGGCACTTTAGGAGCTCTGAAAGTTACCTTTGAACTTTTAACCATTTTACGCTTATTTATGAACTTTTGTTTATAAGATTTTATGTTATTAATATCTTAAGCGCTGCACCCTTACTGTATTATTTGATTGAGGTTTTATTTTGGTTACCCTTGTGCATAGCTGCTGGTATTTTCCCCCCATCTTAGTGCGCTCACATATCTTTACCATTTAATGATATAACATTGCCTATAACCTTTGTGGCTGTAACGGCCTCAACCCCCCTGGGAGGTCTTCTATAGGATTTTGAATTTCTGTAGAAATTTATGCCCACTCAGCCAAAAGAGCATGGGTGAGGTCAGGAACTGATATTAGATGAGAAGACCTGGCTCACCATTGCCATTGCAGTTCATCCCAAGGTGTTACGTAGGGTTGAGGGTCAGAGCTTGGGTCAAGCTACTCGGTTTCCTCCACACCAAACTGGTCAAACCAACTTCTTCCTTGATGGCGGTATTTGCAGAGATACGTTTTTAACAGGTTTGGTTGAAGGCGACAAACGCATGGCACGTCAATACTTGTACAGCGTAGTTAGTATTGATAAGAGCCTTTTTGAGTGAAAAGTAATGTTCTGAACGTGTGAGCTGAACCCAGAAACATCTGAATTCGGTCAATTAGAGGGGTGTGCACATACCTTTGGGCATATAGAATACCGACGAACATATTCATCCCAGTTCCTAGGACTACTGTCACCCACAGCATACACTTACCAAGCCCACTTTCTGGGCTGTCCCATCCAGATTATACCCACTGTTTGGGTGGTCCTGTCCCTAATTATGCAGAAACTATCTGCTCACAATTGCTAACCCCTCTGTTAATAACCTTCTGCATGCTCAGTAACTCAAAAAAGGATGAAGATGTCATTTTGGAACATAGCACCTAGATGTGGGACTGTCCTGGCAAATCCAGGACAATTGGTAGATATGCATGTAGTTAATTTGTCAGTTTCTGTATTTCTGTTCTAAAGATTTCTCATTATGGCCATTTAAACTTCAACATTGTTTTATATTGTACGACGCCATCTGAATGAAAAGGGACGCTATGGAGATGTACTTTTAACCTTGAGATTGTCCATGCTTTTCCACCATTTTTGTTCTCAAATCCTCAGACAATTCTTTTGCTGCATCTTCTCTTCTCCATTCCCTATGTGCCACACAGAGACAAACCATAGAAAGGTTGAGTCAATTTTTCACCATTTTAACTGGATGTCGGTGTGATTTCTATATTGTCAGCGCCTGTTTATTGATACAGGGGAGTTTCATTACAAATTATAGGAGCATCACAAACTTGGATTGCAAATATTTCTTACAATTTTGGGAAGGTGCCAATAATATTGCATGGTATGTGTCAGGGATCTGGGTGTGACCAGAAATGTGTGGACTGACACAGGGAAGTAGCAGGCTTCAGGAACCCAGGCGTAGTCAGAGCTGGAGAGGTGGAATGGCCAGGCGGGCCGTAAGGCACTGCCAGGCACCGCCCGGCGGGATCTCTAGTGACCCACAGAACAGGATTCCCCAGGGCGCGGAGTCTAAGCCCCAGTCTGCCTTTTCACCAGAGCCCCTGATGGTGGGGATGGACTTGGCGCAGGACTGAGACCAGGTTGCGGCCCCTGAGTGCACCCAACTGTGGTAGAGGGGTCCACCGAGGGTATGTACCGGGGGAAAGCCTGATGTGAAGGGGCTGGCTGGATCCGTGCGGGATGGATGGATCGTCTGGGTAGCGTCAGGCAGGCCAGGTCAGCAACGTGCGGGCAGTGAGGTACCGGAGGAGCAGGCAGAGAATAGTCAGGGTCACAAGCCGGGTTCAGTAACTCACGGGCAGCGCGGTACAGAGGATCAGGCAGAAGGATGGTCAGGCAAGCCAGGGGTTCAACAGGAGATGGTCAGCAGAGCTCAGGATCAAAGCAGGGTCAGCAACTAGGCAGATAGGCAGGAACACAGGATACCAGGTACAGGGGCTCATGGGAAACATACACCAAGGCCCTGATCACAGGCCCGGTCATTCCTTAAATACACCTCCTGCAATGAGGCCCCGGTGTTGGCTGACTGCAGGAGTGAGCTTCTGGCTGCTGAGAGCACCCGCTGGTCAGCCCTGGTACTGTAGCCCACACGGCAGGTGAGTCCCACCACCAGTGCTGAGTCCATTCCTGACAGTATGTGTCAGATTTGGCTTTTTGTTTCTCTACTTTTTTTGGGTCATACCAATACAAACAATAAATAAACATGAGAATGCCAAAACATTTGTAATTGCAACAATTTTCTGGGCGAAGTGGTGCATTATCTGACAGAAATACAGGGGTGCCAATATTTCTGACCATGACTGTACCTGCGCTTTTCTAGGAGGGTGCTGCACATGTTATAGGGACCCGTAGGACTCATTGGGAACTCGTGATACTACCATGTGCAAGTAGACTTTTTCCCTGCTAAGTTTTATACCACACAGCACAAAAATGGAGAAAACACAATAAGGTGCATTAATATACAGATTCACGTGCATGTGAAAATTCAAGTAAAATCACTCATACATTTTTCTCCCATAATCCCATGCATCTGGAAAATATGAGCTATCACAGGGCTATGCTACAGCCAGTCGAATACAAGTCTCACTCCATGCCTGTTCACCAAAAACATCAGTGCCCCTATCCCAGCAACCACACACAGCATACAGAAGTGGTGACAGTGAATGGCTATACTGGCCACCAGGCACCTGGGTCCAGGACCTCATAGGTTGGGCTGCAACTGCTTGAGCACAGGCAAAGTCCCTCCTCCAATAATGACAACCTCTGCCATTGTAGAACACGTGGTCACAGATCTCTGATAAAGGAGGTCTATCAGGACCACACTGTTCAGTTTGGTGACAGTGAATGGTTATACTGGCCACCAGGCACCTGGGTCCAGGACCTCATATAGGTTGGGCTGCAACTGCTTGAGCACAGGCAAAGTTCCTCCTCCAATAATGACAACCTCTGCCATTGTAGAACACGTGGTCACAGATCTCTGATAAAGGAGGTCTATCAGGACCACACTGTTCAGTTTGGTGACAGTGAATGGTTATACTGGCCACCAGGCACCTGGGTCCAGGACCTCATATAGGTTGGGCTGCAACTGCTTGAGCACAGGCAAAGTTCCTCCTCCAATAATGACAACCTCTGCCATTGTAGAACACGTGGTCAGAGATCTTCTCTGATAAAGGAGGTCTATCAGGACCACACTGTTCAGTTTGGTGACAGTGAAGGGTTATACTGGCCACCAGGCACCTGGGTCCAGGACCTTATAGGTTGGGCTGCAACTGCTTGAGCACAGGCAAAGTCCCTCCTCCAATATTGAGAACCTCTGCCATTGTAGAACACACGTGGTCAGAGATCTCTGATAAAGGAGGTCTGTCAGGACCAACACTGTTCAGTTTGGCTGCTACAGTGCCCTGCAGAGTCTGAGCATTTGATCCTTGCCTTCACAGTTTTTTTGGGTATGGCATGGGATACTTTTGGCCATGTGTCTTTTTGTACCAAAAACAAATGTTAAAAATCCCTCAAACCCCAACCCTAATCTAAACTTTAGGTTACCCACCCCTTAAACCTTCATCTGAAACCCAAAATTCACTCTCTTCAACTTCACCTTAACACTTTAGCACTTAAATTAAAACTGATGTGAGAGAAATGCCGGGCTTTGGTCACCTCATTCCAAAAACGGTAATTTCATGGCTGTTATGCTAACCCTCTGGTCTCAGTTCTTTGAGTCAATGACCTAGAACAATTCTGGTGCTTCTCGTTACAGGGAGCAAATGACTCTCATCTTCCATTGTTAGGTGCCTTGGTGGCCGGTTGACAGACCCAAGCTCTGCCATGTTCTAGTCACTGGCCTAGAACAAGTCTGGTGCTTCTGGTTACAGGGAGCAAATGACTCTCATCTTCCATTGTTAGGTGCCTTGGTGGTCGGTTGACAGACCCAAGCTCTGCCATGTTGTGGTTGAGGGAAAGTCCTTAAAAAGTTTGTAAAGGTTTTTTATCTTCATGCATTCTATACATGAAGGTAAAAAACCTGTGTGCAGCAGTGCCCCCAGCCCCCCTAATACTTACCTGAGCCCCATTGCAATCCAGCATTGTGCATGAGAACCTCGGCTGTCCTGGGTCTCTGCCTCCTCATTGGCTGAGACAGCAGAGGGAGCCATTGGCAACACCCTGTCCCTGTCTGCCAGTTGCACTCTTTTATGGTCACACTGTCATATGGACTTCCAATGGAGACAAGTGGCTGTTTTTACACAGACGTGGTCCACTGTTGTCACCACCAGGAAAGCCACCCTGAGAAATGCCATGCAGCCATCACTGGAGTGCATGCAGACAGAAGGAGGCTGCAGGAGGTTATCCGTGCTGCAATGACCTCTCTATATAGTACACATTATTATTATACAGGATTCATATATGAGCACCAACAGTTTGTGCAGCATTTAACAGTATGAAGGGAGACACTACAAATACAATTGGTTCGGTACAGAAGGAACAAGAGGGCCCTGCTCATGGAGCTTACAATCTAAAGGGAGGAGAAGGGGGTACAAAAAGGTAATAGCTGCGGGGGATGATCTGATGGAGGTGCCCGATGTACAGTTTTTAGGTGGAGGTGGGGTAGACTTTCCTGAATATATGATTTTTCAAGGATTGCCTACAGGGTAGGAGCTAACCAGACATACCGGGGTGGGGAGATCCAGAGGATGGGAGAGGTTCTGAAGAAGTCCTGGAGACAAGCATGGTAGGAGGTGACCAGGGAGCTACTAAGTTTAAGCTGGTTTTAGTTCTACCTGGGCCCCATGCTTTTGGTTAAAGTGGTTATAAACCGAGGGGTCTCCAAACTTTCTAAGCAAAGGGCCAGTATACTATCCTTCAGGCTCTATGGAACAATGTCCCATCATTGGTGTCAGCTGGAGGAATAGTGACCCATCATTGGTGTCAGTGGGAGGAATATTACCCCATCATTGGTGTCAGTGGGAGGAATAGTGCCCATCATTGGTGTCAGTGGGAGGAATAGTGCCCCATCATTGGTGTCAGTGGGAGGAATAGTGCCCCATCATTGGTGTCAGTGGGGGGAATAGTGCCCCATCATTGGTGTCAGTGGGAGGAATAGTGCCCCACCATTGGTGTCAGTGGGAGGAATAGTGCCCCACCATTGGTGTCAGTGGGAGGAATAGTGCCCCATCATTGGTGTCAGTGGGGGGAATAGTGCCCCATCATTGGTGTCAGTGGGGGGAATAGTGCCCCATCATTGGTGTCAGTGGGGGGAATAGTGCCCCATCATTGGTGTCAGTGGGAGGAATAGTGCCCCACCATTGGTGTCAGTGGGAGGAATAGTGCCCCACCATTGGTGTCAGTGGGAGGAATAGTGCCCCACCATTGGTGTCAATGGGAGGAATAGTGCCCCATCATTGGTGTCAGTGGAAGGAACAATGCCCCAACATTCCTCACCCCAGACACTACTAAACAACTCGTACACTCCCTCATCATCTCACATGTGGACTACTGCAACTCCCTTCTCACTGGCCTACCCAAACAAATGCTATCCCCACTCCAGTCTATCCTGAACTCAGCGGCCAGACTCATCCACCTCACCAACCGCTCCACATCTGCCTCCCCCTCTGCCAATCCCTTTACTGGCTCCCGATTGCCCAACGCATCAAATTCAAACTGCTAATCCTGACCTACAAAGCCATTCACAATGCCGCCCCAAACTACCTAACCGACCTGATACCCAAATACCACCCTACCCGTGCCCTTCGCTCCTCACAGGACCTCCTACTCTCTAGCTCCCTGGTCTCCTCCTCCCACGCCCGATTGCAGGACTTCTTCAGGACTTCTTCAGGACTTCCCCTATCCTCTGGAACTCCCTACCCCAATCCATCAGACTGTCACCTACCCTCCTCACCTTCAGGCGCACCCTAAAAACCCACCTCTTCAGGGAAGCCTACCCCACCCTCACCTAACAACTGACCTCCTCCCACCATTCCATCCCCTACAGCCATTTCCTCCTGTACCACTTTCCCCTCCCTCCTAGATTGTAAGCTCCAAGGAGCAGGGCCCTCGAACCCCTCGTGTATTGTATTGTTACTGTCTTGTCTCATGTTCTGTCCCCCTTGCTATTGTACAGTGCTGAGCAAACCCTTTGGCGCTATATAAATACTGTATAATAATCATTGGTGTCATTGGGAGGAATAGTGCCCCATCATTGGTGTCAGTGGGAGGAATAGTGCCCCATCATTGGTGTCAGCGGGAGGAATTGTGCCCCATCATTGGTGTCAGCGGGAGGAATAGTGCCCCATCATTGGTGTCAGTAGGGGGAATAGTGTCCCATCATTGGTATCAGTGGGAGGAATAGTGCCCCATCATTGATGTCAGCGGGAGGAATTGCGCCCCATCATTGGTGTCAGCGGGAGGAATAGCGCCCCATCATTGGAGTCAGCGGGAGGAATAGCGCCCCATCATTGATGTTATTGGGAGGAATAGTGCCCCATCATTGGTGTCAGCTGAAAGAATAGTGCCCCATCATTGGTGTCAGTGAGAGGAATAGTGCCCCATCATTGGTATCAGTGGGAGGAATAGTGCCCCATCATTGATGTCAGTGAGAGGAATAGTGCCCCATCATTGGTATCAGTGGGAGGAATAGTTCCCATCGTTGATGTCAGTGGGAGGAATAGTGCCCCATCGTTGGTGTCAGCGGGAGGAATAGCGCCCCATCGTTGGTGTCAGCGAGAGGAATAGCGCCCCATCATTGGTGTCAGCGGGAGGAATAGCGCCCCATCATTGGTGTCAGCGGGAGGAATAGCGCCCCTTCATTGATGTCAGCGGGAGGAATAGCGCCCCTTCATTGATGTCATTGGCAGGAATAGCGCCCCATCATTGGTGTCAGCGGGAGGAATTGCGCCCCATCATTGGTGTCAGCGGGAGGAATTGCGCCCCATCATTGGTGTCAGCGGGAGGAATAGCGCCCCATCATTGGAGTCAGCGGGAGGAATAGCGCCCCATCATTGGAGTCAGCGGGAGGAATAGCGCCCCATCATTGGAGTCAGCGGGAGGAATAGTGCCCCATCACTAATGTCATTGGGAGGAATAGTGCCCCATCGTTGGTATCAGTGGGAGGAATAGTATCCCATCATTGGTGTGAGTGGGAGGAATAGTGCCCCATCGTTGGTGTCAGTGGGAGGAATAGTGCCCCATCATTGGTGTCAGAGGGAGGAATAGTGCCCCATCATTGGTATCAGTGAGAGGAATAGTGTCCCATCATTGGTGTCAGTGGGAGGAATAGTGCCCCATCATTGGTATCAGTGGGAGGAATAGTGCCTCATTATTGGTATCAGTGGGAGGAATAGTGTCCCATCATTGGTGTCAGAGGGAGGAATAGCGCCCCATCATTGGAGTCAGCGGGAGGAATAGCGCCCCATCATTGGAGTCAGCGGGAGGAATAGCGCCCCATCATTGGAGTCAGCGGGAGGAATAGTGCCCCATCACTAATGTCATTGGGAGTAATAGTGCCCCATCGTTGGTATCAGTGGGAGGAATAGTATCCCATCATTGGTGTGAGTGGGAGGAATAGTGCCCCATCGTTGGTGTCAGTGGGAGGAATAGTGCCCCATCATTGGTGTCAGAGGGAGGAATAGTGTCCCATCATTGGTATCAGTGAGAGGAATAGTGTCCCATCATTGGTGTCAGTGGGAGGAATAGTGCCCCATCATTGGTATCAGTGGGAGGAATAGTGCCTCATTATTGGTATCAGTGGGAGGAATAGTGTCCCATCATTGGTGTCAGAGGGAGGAATAGTGTCCCATCATTGGTATCAGTGGGAGGAATAGTGTCCCATCATTGGTATCAGTGGGAGGAATAGTGTCCCATCATTGGTATCAGTGGGAGGAATAGTGCCCCATCATTGGTATCAGTGGGAGGAATAGTACCCCATCATTGGTATCAGTGGGAGGAATAGTGCCCCATCATTGGTATCAGTGGGAGGAATAGTGCCCCATCATTGGTATCAGTGGGAGGAATAGTACCCCATCATTGGTATCAGTGGGAGGAATAGTACCCCATCATTGGTATCAGTGGGAGGAATAGTACCCCATCATTGGTATCAGTGGGAGGAATAGTACCCCATCATTGGTGTCAGTGGGAGGAATAGTGTCCCATCATTGGTGTCAGTGGGAGGAATAGTGCCCCATCATTGGTGTCAGTGGGAGGAATAGTGCCCCATCATTGGTGTCAGTGGGAGGAATAGTGCCCCATCATTGGTGTCAGTGGGAGGAATAGTGCCCCATCATTGGTATCAGTGGGAGGAATAGTGCCCCATCATTGGTATCAGTGAGAGGAATAGTGTGTGCCCCAAGGGACAGATAATGTCAAGCAAAGGGCCACAGTTTGGAGACCACTGTTATAAACTCTTACATATACCCAGTGATGTGACTGGCCTCAGAGATTAAACAAATCCTCCTACATACGTTGTACCTGTGTATCTGCAGTATTCTTTTCTCTACATCCAATCAAAGTCCAAAATTAATAATGCTTGTCTGAGAATTCAGAAAAAAATTGGCAGAGAGCTGAAATTACACACAGCAGAGCTCACGAAGGAGAGCTCTGAGAGCTGATTTGAGGAAAGAGACATCCCACCCTCCACACTGCAAACAGGCAGAACTGAGGCTGTCAATCACAGGCTGCCCCATCCCCCCAGTCACATCTCTTGATGTCGAGAAAACGTGTCAGAAGTGATTCAGGCTGATGGCTGAGGAATGGACAGCAGAGAGAAATTTTATTTATTTTTTTTATTTATTTCAGGTACTTCTATAAAGCTGTCAATTTACACAGCTCTTTACATATATATTGTATATAGTGCAGGGGCGGACTGACAACTCATGGGGCCCCCGGGCAATAGGGGATCATGGGGCCCCTGTGTCCTTGCTCAAACTCAAAAAAGCCTATGAAAAAGGTACCAGGGGCATCTCATGGGGCCCCCTACTGACCCCGGGCCCTCGGGCAGTGCCCGGGTTTCCAAATGGTCAGTCCGCCCCTGATATAGTGTACATTCACATCAGTCCCCGCCCCCAAGGAGCGTATAATCTAAGGTCCCTAACTCACATTCATACATACACATACTAGGACCAATTTAGACAGGAACCATTTATCCTCCCAGCATGTTTTTGGGGTGTGGGAGGAAACCTACACAGGCACAGGGAGACCATGCAAACTCCAGGCAGGTGGTGCCGTGGTTGGCATACAAACCAATGACCCCTGTACTGCCAGGCAGAAGTGCTAAGTATTTAGTCACTGTGCTGCCCCGGAAATGACACATAGTGCTCTGGACTGAGACAAACACACACTATAGAGGGATATGCTTTGTGCATACTTCATATCTGAGATTTACTAACACTTTAAAGCTAAAAGGAGCTCCTGAACACCTACCTGTTACCCAGAGGGGCCTGGCCGGCCCATTCATCCCTCTCTGCTTCCAGCCTAACGCCAAGACTCTGGAATCGCGAGAGTCAGAAGTATTGTTTGGCACAATGGCGACTTCCATCTGAGTAGCCAATCAAAGCTTTTCGTGTTGGCAGTGCCAAAACCAACGGATCCAGGATAAAGCTGCTAAACCATCATGGCTGCCACCTCTCAGCCCCGTCCCATAACCCTCTGTGCCTCCTACCGCATGTGAGAATTGCATCATGGATGCCATCCATCACCACTCTCAGATCAAAGAAAGTTTGAAGGTTGGGAGGACTCATCTGCCTGACTTTATATTGTTTTTTCCATTCACGATGGGAACATTTGGTGCGGTTATTTATGGCTGAGCATGCTGTGCCTGTACAGGACAATAATGTATGTCATACAATCTGTCACTCTGCACCTGATCGGCATGTCTCCGTCACATGCCCAATAACTCATTTAGATTGTCCGCATCATTAACAGGTGCGCTATATTAAGTTACTGTCAGCATCGTCTTTTGCAAGACTTTACGCCATCTGTAAAAATAAGAAACATTATGTTCATGGCAGAAAAAAAAAAAAAACAAAGAAAAAAAACAATGAAAGTATACCTATTACCTAGAAATAGTGGTTTACAGCAACCCATGAAGTCCAGTAGGAAGAGAAGTAGCAGGGGATGCAACTGATGGCACCTCCTGTGGGGTCAACTTATTTATTTCAGGTGCTTATATACCGCCGTCAATTTACATATATATTGTACATTCACATTAGTCCCTGACCCTGAAGGGGTGTACAATCTATGGTCCCTGACCCTCAAGGGGCGTACAATCTAAGGTCCCTAACCCTCAAGGGGCATACAATATAAGGTTTCTAGCTCTCAAGGGGTGTACAATCTAAGGTCCCTAACCCTCAAGGGTTGTACAATCCAGGGGCGGACTGACCATTTAGAAATTCGGCCACTGCCCGAGGGCTAGGGGTCAGTAGGGGGCCCCATGAGATCCCCCTGGTACCTTTTTCATAGGCTTTTTGAGTTTGGGCAAGGACACAGGGGCCCCATGATCCCCTATTGCCCGGGGGCCCCATGAGTAGTCAGTCCGCCCCTGGTACAATATAAGGTCCCTAACCCTCAAGGGGTGTACAATCTAAGGTCCCTATCTCTCAAGTGGTGTACAATCAAAGGTCTATAACCCTCAAGGGGCGTACAATCTAAGGTCCCTAATCCTCAAGGGTCGTACGATCTAAGGTCCCTACCCCTCAAGGGTCGTACGATCTAAGGTCCCTAACCCTCAAGGGGCGTACAATCTAAGGTCCCTAACCCTCAAGGGGCGTACAATCTAAGGTTCCTAGCTCTCAAGGGGTGTACAATCTAAGGTCCCTAACCATCAAGGGGTGTACAATCCAGGGGCGGACTGACCATTTAGAAACTCGTCCACTGCCCGAGGGCCCGGGGTCAGTAGGGGGCCCCATGAGATTCCCCTGGTACCTTTTTCATAGGCTTTTTTGAGTTTGGGCAAGGACACAGGGGCCCCATGATCCCCTATTGCCCGGGGTCCTCATGAGTAGTCAGTCCGCCCCTGGTACAATATAAGGTCCCTAACCCTCAAGGGGCGTACAATCTAAGGTCCCTATCTCTCAAGTGGTGTACAATCTAAGGTCTATAACCCTCAAGGGGCGTACAATCTAAGGTCCCTAATCCTCAAGGGTCGTACGATCTAAGGTCCCTAACCCTCAAGGGTCGTACGATCTAAGGTCCCTAACCCTCAAGGGGCATACAATCTAAGGTCCCTAACCCTCATGGGGCGTACAATCTAAGGTCCCTAACCCTTAAGGGGCGTACAATCTAAGGTCCCTAACCCTCAAGGGGTGTACAATCTAAGGTCCCTAATCCTCAAGGGGTGTACAGTCTAAAGTCCCTAACCCTCAAGGGGTGTACAATCTAAGGCACCTAACTTACACTCATACTGTCACGTATCTGATAGAGGTCTGAATTGACGAGATCAGCCTCTCTTGTATCTCCAACCCAGGCCTCACTGAAGGTGGAACAGATGGTGCTGAGGGACAGGAGAAACACGAGTGCCTGCGGGTATTGATTGTAGAACTTGCGGCTGGAGGTGTAACCTCGGTAAATCAAGCAGGGCATCCAGTCAGGAACAGAGGTGATGCCGGAAGGGCCAGATTAGGTTAAGGAAGCACTCCACTGGAACTGCAAGATCTGGGTACGTGGCTTGCTGGAACTTCTGATAAGCGTGAGGCCGGAACACACCGTGACAACCGGAGCTGATATAATGGATAGCCAGGACAGGCACTCGGCAGGACTTTAGAGCCAAACTGGAGCCAGAAGAGTAGTCAGAGTCAGGGGCGGACTGACCATTTGGGCACTCGGGCACTGCCTGAGGGCCCATGGTCAGTAGGGGGCCCCATGAGATGCCCCTAGTACCTTTCATAGGCTTTTTTGGGTGTGGTTGAGGACACAGGGGCCCTCATGATCCCCTATTGCCCGGGGGCCCCATTAGTTGTCAGTCCGCGCCTGGTCAGAGTAATAGCCAGTGTCAGCAACGAGCAGGCGAGGAGGTACTGGAACATCAGACAGGGACAAGGTCAGGAGGAAGCCAGGATCAGAAACCGATGAGCAGAAGCATAAACAGGATCCAAGAGCAGGTCAATGGCAAGCCGGGTCGGTAACAGATACACACCGGATACAGCAGGACACAGGGAATGAGCTGAAGACCAGTCAGCACTGGCGGAGAGTAAGAGGCTTTGGCGCCAGAAACTGTGGGCACGCTCCTGCGTATGCGCATTCTTCCATGCATGCACGAGCCTATGCTCATTTCTATTAGCAATGCACCCGCGCTCATTTCTGTGCGCGATTGCGCATTTCTATGTGCCAGTCGCTGTACAGGAATTCCCTTACACATACTAGGGCCAATTTAGGTAGGGACCAATTAACCTCCCAGAATGTCTTTGGAGTGTAGGAGAAAACCCGAGTATCTGGAGGAAACCCATGCAGGCACAAGGAGAACATGCAAACTCCAGGCAGGTGGTGCCATGGTTAGGATTTGAACCAACAGCCCTAGCACTGCCATGCTAACCATTTAGCCACTGTACTGCCCATAGGATCTGTGTAGCCTCCTATCCAATTACCTCTTTATCGCCATCAGCTAAAGAACGTTTCCTGTAGTAGAGGAGCATAGAGTTGGGGAGGAGAGGTGATGTAGTTCTCACCTCCTAAAGGGACCTCTGAGTAGTCCCAGGTTCTCTTTCCCAAGCTAGTGTATTATCTGCCAGCCACACAGTCTCAGTCACTCCTCTGGCTGAATGAATAGTAGACATGTAAAATTCTGACAACATTGTCAGGTTTGGATGTATTTGAATTTCTGAATTACAACAGTAACAAATTTAATCGGATCCAAAATAACAAAACAAAATTTAGTCCGAAATTTGAATCGTAATGAAATCTAATTCAAAAACAAATTCGGAAAATAAACGTATTGCTGACTATTGCTGATTTCCTTTAAAGACGATGTGTATTAGTGTTAGAATAAAGCTGTCTTCGAATTTCAAAAAGAACAGAATAGATTAAAACTGAATAAAATAAACAAATAAAATAGATTAAAAGAATAGAATAGAAACAGAATAGAATAGAACAGAATAGAATAGAAAGAATATAGCTGTCTTCTGAAATTTGAATTTCAAAATAATAGGATCAGCTAAAACAATAGAATAGAATAGAAAAGAATAGGGCAAACCAGAATAGA
Organism: Staurois parvus; assembly: GCF_062004578.1. Taxonomy (NCBI): domain Eukaryota; kingdom Metazoa; phylum Chordata; class Amphibia; order Anura; family Ranidae; genus Staurois; species Staurois parvus. Next base: position 139,297 of record NW_028318224.1, read on the forward strand.
AAATAAAAGTTCTAGAATAAAATAGAAATATCCAAGCCTCGGACTATTTATCCACTCCCCAACCACCTACTGAGCACACTCCCCCAGGGATTGGCTGGGACCACGAAAATATTCAGGCTGCCTATTTTTCTCTCCCAGCCCACTACATTCCAGAATCCTCCAGAAGCTGGGAGAAGCAGTCAAATCTGCAACCAGTGAAACACAGAACAGCCCAAAATAATCACAAGCTGCTCAACTGATTACAGGAACTACATTTACCTAACCTAACTAGCAGCCCATCTAGGAGGGTGCTATATTTAAGGCGGGGGGGGGGGGATAGGTGTGGAGGAGAGAATGAGCGAATAGAGAGGGTGAATAGGGGTGGATGAAAGATTGTGAGTTGGAGAAGGGAGTAATAAGAGTGAGGGGGCAGTAGGTGTGGAGGGGAGATGATCAGAGTTGGGGGGGGGTAGGTGTTGAGAAGAGGTTATCTGAGTTGGGGGTTAGGTGTTGAGGAGAGGTTGTCTGAGTTGGGGGGGTTTGAGGAGAGGTTATCTGAGTTGGGGAGGAAGGGTTGAGGAGAGGTTATCTGAATTGCGGGGGAGGGGTTGAGGAGAGCTTATCTGAGTTTGGGGGTGGGTGTTGAGAGGTTATCAAAGATGGGGGGTAGGTGTTGAGGAGAGGTTATCTGAGTTGGGGGGTGGGTGTTGAGAGGTTATCAGAGTCGGGGGGTAGGTATTGAGGAGAAGTTATCAGAGTTGGGGGTTAGGTGTCGAGGAGAAGTTATCTGAGTCGGGGGGTAGGTGTTGAGGAGAGGTAATCTGAGATGGAGGGTAAGTGTTGAGAGGTTATCTGAGTTGGGGGGTAAGTGTTGAAAGGTTATCTGAGTTGGGGGTAGGTATTGATGAAAAGTTATCAGAGTCGGGGGTTAGGTGTTGAGGAGAGGTTATCTGAGCTGGGGGGTGGGTGTTGAGGAGAGGTTATCTGAGCTGGGGGGTGGGTATTGAGGAGAGGTTATCAGAGTTGGGGGGTAGGTATTAAGGAGAGGCTATCAGAACTGGGGCCTAGTAGGTGTGGAACAGGTTATCAGAGTTGAGGAGGAGTGGTAGGTGTAGGAGAGAAGTCATCAAAGTTGTTGGGGTGGGGCTGTAAGTGTGGGGAGGGGTTATGCGAGTTTAGGAGAGATAGGTGTGGTGGATATGTTTTTAGAGGTTAGGGGATAAGTGTGGAGGAGCAATTATTGGAGTTGGGATGTGGGGGTAGGTGTGGGCGAGATGTTGTCAGTTGCAGGTGTAGTTAGGGGGTTTATGTGTGAAGGAGAAAATATGAAGGTTGGGATGGGAAACAGGTGTGGAGGAATAAATATGGGTCTTCCAAAGGATATTCAGTTCTGTTCAGCCAGTGTTGGGATCCTAAGGTAAGGGTGGTGGAGCACCTGACACATGCTTAGTGGAGGCTCTGAATAGATCAGTCACTTGCGAATATGTGGGTGCTTTCTGATGCCCAATAGAACGCGGACAAGGTCCTTGTGTAGGCTTACTCCACTTGTGTAGAGTAAAAACATGAGAGCGCCAAGCCGTAGAGGTCAGTTCCTCCAAGTGTTGTTGTTTGCCACAATAAGGGTTTCTGTTGACGGGTGTCAAAGTCCTATCAACATTAATGGAGCAGTACACATGATGGTTCAGAGGCTGTGTTTGACCTACTTTGCATTGACCTTTGTTTCTTTGGGGCTTAGCATGTCCCATTGAGGTGCATTGGAACTGCAGGTAAAGTATTATTATTATAATACAGTATTTATAAAGCGCCAATAGTTCGCTCAGCGCTGTACATTACAGAGGGGGACAGAACATGTGACAGAACAATACCAATACAATGCAAAACATGAGGGGATCGAGGGCCCTGCTCTTTCGAGCTTACAATCTAGGAGGGAGGGGATGGTGGCACAGGAGGAGATAGCTGTGGGGGATGGAGTGGTAGGAAGAGTGGAGGGGGTCGGCAGGTTAGCAGGGGGTGGGGTAGGCTTCCCTGAAGAGGTGGGTTTTCAGGGTGCGCCTAAAGGAGAGGAGAGTAGGTGATAATCTGATGGGTTGGGGCAGGGAGTTCCAGAGGATGGGTGACACCCTGGAAAAGTTCTGGAGGCGGGCATGGGAGGAGGAGACCAGGGAACTAGAGAGAAGGAGGTCTTGTGAGGAGGGGAGTGTGCGTGTTGGGCGGTACTTGGATATTAGGTCAGTGATGTAGTTCGGGGCAGTATGGTGGACAGCTTTGTACATCAGTGTTAGGATTTTGAATTTGATCCGTTGCGCAATCGGAAGCCAGTGGAGGGATTGGCAGAGGGGGCTGGCGGAGATGGAGCGGTTGGAAAGGGGAATGAGTCTGGCAGCCGCATTCAGGATCGACTGAAGTGGGGATAGCCAGCGGCGAGGCAGGCCAGTGAGGAGGGAGTTGCAGTAGTCGAGTCGTGATATGATGAGGGAGTGGATGAGCTGTTTAGTGGTTTCTGGGGTTAGGAACGTGCGGATTTTGGCGATGTTGCGGAGGTGGAGTCGCACGAGTTTGTTAAAGATTGGACTTGGGGCTGGAAGGATAGGTTGGAGTCCAGAATGACACCAAGTGCTCTGGCCTGCGGGGCGGGTTTGATGGTGGCGTTGTTGGACATGATGGAGAAGTCAATGGGGGGTGGTGTCCAGGCTGGGGGGAAGACAAGAAACTCGGTTTTGGAGAGGTTCAGTTTAAGGAAGTGGAGCGACATCCAGTCTGATATGTCGCTCAGTAGGTGTGTGATTCGGGCGGAGACAGAGGGGGTGAGGTGGGGGGTTGAGAGATAGATTTGTGTTTCGTCGGCATAGAGGTGGTAGTTGAAGCCGTGAGAGTGTATGAGTTGGCCAAGGGAGGAGGTATAGATGGAGAAGAGAAGGGGCCTGAGGACAGAGCCTTGAGGGACCCCAACAGAGAGGGGGAGTGAGGGGGAGGTGGTAGCATTATAGGTAACGCTGAAGGAGCGTTGTGACAGGTAGGATGAGAGCCAGGAGAGAGCAGAATCTCTGAGGCCGAGGGAGTGTAGTTTTTTGAGGAGGAGGGGGTGGTCGACTGTGTCGAAGGCCGCAGAGAGGTCAAGGAGTAGGAGCACTGAATAGTGGCCATTAGCTTTGGCGGTTAGCAGGTTGTTGGAGAGTTTGAGTAAGGCGGTTTCGGTGGAGTGTAGGGGACAGAAGCCGGACTGTAGGGGATCGAGGAGGTGGTTGTCGTTGAGGTGAGAGCATAGGCGGGTGTAGACTAGGCGCTCGAGGAGTTTAGATGTAAATGGGAGCAGGGAGATGGGTCTGAGGTTGTTCGGGTCATTGGGGTCAGTAGGCCAATGTAGTCCTTTCTTGCCAAATGTTACGTTGTTCATTCAATTCAGATCAGTTCATAGAAAGCTTCGTGTTTTGATAAGAACACTAGTTGACAGGAACCCTAAAACAGGTGTGATGCTTTAATCCTTTTACTCTATATAAAGTATTGCAATCCAGAAAGAACAGCCAGGTCTTAGACCTCACTTTTCTCTGCAGTAGTTGATCATCTCAGCTTGGTCCTGAACCCACCCCAGCCTAATCTGACCCCACAGCTGGTTATTGCAGCCGTGAGCTTCTTGTCACCCATCAATCACCACCATGCATCCTTGACCTTCAAAGGGTTAAGATGAATTACGCATTCTGTAACCATGGGACCCCATACAGCCAACCTGACAGGCCCCCCCCCTCTAAAAAAAACCAGTTGACTATGCTGCCATTATGAATGAACACAGTTAATGATTGGTACTGATCACTCATTGTGTTCATTTAGGAAAGGAAGGGGCTGGTAAATGTGACATATTTACCTGACCCTCCCACTTTTCATCCTGAAGGATCCTATTGTGAAGGTGGGAAAGAGAGGAGGCAGCACTGAGGGGTTGGGGGCGCACAGAGGGGGGTCTGGGCAGCATGGAGAAACATATGGTGCCCAGGAATGGTGATGGGTGTGATGTTTGTGGTGGTGGGGGGGGGCAATTACTGGAACCGATCCCCTGTATGGCTTTCTCTGCAGCAGCTGAAAGCCAGTTGGAGGGAGAGGAGAAGAAGCCGGCTTTCAGTTGGTGCAGAGAGAACCATACAGGGGATCAGTTCCAGTAATTGCACCCCCGCTGTGTTGATCACCCTCCCTGCCCAATTCCAAATCACCCACCTGCCTGGGGCCCCCCTGCTGGCCTGCGCCACATACAGGAGGACTGGTGGTACCCCCTTATCCATGGCCCTGTCCACAGTGGTGTATTTAAGTTTTGTGCTGCACTAGGCAGCACCAAAATTGGCACCCCAACACCTCCAACCCCCCTTTAGCAGAAAGAGCCTGACACCGATCAACACCCCCCCCCCCCCTTTGGAGAGAGCCTGACATTAAGCATCCCTGCTCCCCCACCCGATAGAGCTTTCCACTACCACCGCCACCCATACACTGGCCACACACTCCCCCTGTCAAGAGAGAGAAGATGCTCACCTTCACAGCTCTGGACATCCCTGGGTATGAGAGTCGGGCTCTGCATACACCATCAAGCAGCCCGCAGCCTCTCTCGGATCACACCTGGTCCCCATGTCGCATGTGTCTCTCCTTCCTTCCCTTCTTCCGGGGAGGGGGCAGTGCTGCCCCCCTGAAAATTCCACCCTAGGCAAATGCCTTGTTTGCCTTGAGGCCAGAGGTGTATTTAGGTTTTGTGCTGCCCTAGGCAACACAAAAGTTGCAAACCCCCCCACGAAGAGACAGTGACACCGACCAACACCCACCCTCCCCCACGAAGAGTACCTGACATTGACCAACAACACCCCAGCCCCCCCCCCCCCGAGAGAGCCTTCAACTACCACCACCCCCCATACACTGGCAACCCCCCACCTCCACCCCAAGAGAAAACACTCACCTTCACAGCTCCGGACATTCCCGGGTACAAGAGTCAGGCTCTACATACACCATCAAGCAGCCCACAACCTCCCTCAGATCCCACCTGGTCCCCATGCTGTGTGTGTCCCTTCTTCCATTCCTTCTTTAGGGGGGCGGCGCTCCCCCCCTCCCCCAAAAAATGCCACTGCCCCCCTGAAAGATATCGCCCTAGGCAGATGCCTTGTTTGCCTTGTGGTCAGTGGTGTATTTAGGTTTTGTGCTGCCCTAGGCAACATAAGAATTGCAACCCCCCCCCCACGAAGAGACCCTGACACCGACCAACACCCCCCTCACCCACGAAGAGTACCTGACATTGACCAACAACACCCCAGCCTCCCCACCGCCCCCCCCAAGAGAGCCTTCCACTACCACCACCCCCCATACACTGGCAACCCCCCACCTCCACCCCTCCAAAACACTCACCTTCACAGCTCCGGTCTTTCCCGGGTAGAGTCAGGCTCTGCATACACCATCAAGCAGCCCTCAGCCTCTCCCAGATCCCACCTGGTCCCCATGCCGTATGTGTTCCTCCTTCCTTCCCTTCTTAAGGGGAGGGGGGCAGTGCTGCCCCCCTGAAAAATGTCGCCCTAGGCAGATGCCTTGTTTGCCTTGTGATCAGTGGTGTATTTAGGTTTTGTGCTGCCCTTGGCAACACAAAAATTGAACACCATCAAGCAGCCCACAGCCTCTCTCAGATCCCACCTGGTCCCCATACTGTGTGTGTCTCTTCTTCCATCCCTTCTTTAGGGGGCGGCGCTGCCCCCCTGAAAGATGCCGCCCTAGGCAGATGCCTTGTTTGCCTTGTAAATACGCCCCTGCCTGTGGTAAATACGCCCCTGCTTGTGGTAAATACACCCCTGCCTGTCCGTAAGGTTGCTAGTAAACATACACTGTGGTAAAGGGGTAAAAAAAACCCAAAAAACAATAGGAAATTATGGAGGGTGGCAGATACAGGACCTCTACAAACAGATCTTTTCTGTAACGTGGCCCATAAAAATAACGTTTTAATTTTGTGATTTTTTTTTTTTTGTTCCTGTCGATTAAATTTAGCAATTGCCACTGTTCGTAGAATATAATTTGGACAGTGAGACCCAATCTGCGACACAGCGTGCGACAAGGGAAATGATCATCGGGCTGTCAGATGTACAGATGCGTTTTATCCTAAACACACATAATGTTCCGTATTGTCAGACACAAATCACACAAACAATTCTTCGCCTTCAAAACTTCCCGACTTAATATTTCGCTGTCAGCCATTAACGCTGTCATTGTCAGATCTTGTTTGTCTTCAGAGGGGTTGTTAGCGCCTATATTTCATCCGTCGCTTCATTATCACTATTAGCTAGAGAACACTTCGACCCAAACATTTCCAGGAATCGGCACCTTTTGTAGGTTGTTATATGTAGGAGAGACACTGATGTGTTAGAAGTAATCGGCAATTCCTGGAAACTGTCAAAAAAATAAGATAGCAATGGCTGCTTTGGGTGTTGTTTTGGTCATATTGTATGTACAGCGGGAGCGACCCCAAAATGTATCTAAATCCAAAAGCAAAAATGTAATACAGGAGTACCTCGGTTTATGAATTTAATTCGTTCTGCGGGGCTTTTCGTATTCTGAAAAATTCGTAAACCAAAGCGGCTTCCCATAGGAATGCATTGAAAACCAATTAATCTGTTCCGGAGGTCAGAAAAAAGTAAAAAAAAAGTCTTTTATCTGTTCAAAACTCTTTATAAAGTGCACTTTAAAGGCATAAATACTGTAGATGGACATGATTAAAAAAAAAATTGTAAATCCATTGAAAACCAATTCATCCGTTCCGGAGGTCAGAAAAAAAGTTTAAAACAAGTCTTATCTGTTCAAAACTCTTCATAATGTGCACTTTAAAGTCATAAATACTGTACAGGGACATGATTAAAAAATTTCCAGAATGGCTCCAAAACTCGATGCAAAAACCGCTCCAACACCTCCACGCCCAACGCCACGTGCTGCCCACAGACTCCAGCATGCACAGGGCCGGCGCTATAAACCTCCCAGGAGTAATTCATCCTGGGGAAACTTGCTTCGTATTGCAAAAAAAAATTGTTAATGCATTGAAAACCAATTAATACGTTCCGGAGGTCAGAAAAACGTAAAAATAAAAAGTCTTATTTGTTCAAAACTCTTAATAAAGTGCACTTTGAAGGCATTGAAAACCAATTAATATATGCAATGGAACCATGCATACTTCAGATGTATGACCCGACAGGGGATACTTGCATTTGTTGATACTATCCATGATCAGAATGTAACCTGTACATGTTATCATTGTGCTTCTTTTCTCAATAAAATTGTTTTTGGAAAAAAAAAAAAAAGAAAACCAATTAATCCGTTTCGGAGGTCAGAAAAAAGTTTAAAAAGAAGTATTTTATCTGTTCAAAACTCTTTATAAGGTGCACTTTAAAGGCATAAATACTGGACATGATTAAAAATTGATTCGTAAATGTGTTGAAAAACAATTAATCCATTCTGGAGGTCAGAAAAAAGTAAAATAAATGTCTTTTATCTGTTCAAAAATCTTTATAAAGTGAACTTTAACCACTAGCCTACAGGGCACTTTCATCCCCTTCCTGTCCAGGCTAATTTCCAGCTTTCAGCGTTGTCACACTTTGAATGACAATTGCGCGGTCATGTAACACTGTACCCATATGACATTTTTATAATTTTTTTGAGACAGATAGAGCTTTCTTTTGGTGGTATTTAATCACCGCTGGGATTTTTATTTTTTCTTAAACCAAAAACCACTGAAAATTTTGAAAAAAAAAGTTTTTTCTTAGTTTTTGTTATACAATTTTGTAAATAAGTGATTGGACACAGCTGATCACATGACCGAGCCGACATCTTTGGCTCTTTCCGTGATCCGCTGTGTCCGAGGGACACACCGCACCGGTGATCGCCGCGCTCCCTGAGCCGCACATGCGCATTCCTCTCCTCTGTCAGCGTGACAGCTCGAGAGGAGAGGAATGCTGATAACCGGCATTTCCGTGTTTACATGTGATCAGCTGTGATTGGACACAGCTGATCACATGACCGAGCCGACATCTTTGGCTTTTTCCGTGATCCGCTGTGTCCGAGGGACACACCGCACCGGTGATCGCCGCGCTCCCTGAGCCGCACATGCGCGGTGAGAATGGAAGGACGTCATATGATGTCTTTACAGAACGAGAGAACCACCTTGCGCCCGTCTTTGTACTATAGGGGGGGCGGGAGGTGGTTAAAGGCATAAATACTGTACAGGGACATGATTAAAAATTAATTCGTAAATGCATTGAAAACCAATTAATCTGTTCGTATTGTGAAAAAAAATTGTAAACCGAAGCATTATTTTCAATGGATTTTCATTTGTCAACCGAAAATTACATTAACCCAGGTGTTCGTAAACTGAGGTACGCCTGTATGTTGCATCATACTGTGTTGATATGTCTATTTTAATGATCTTTATAGCATAAATACATGAAATAATACAGTTTAGTTACCAGTAATTATTTTTAGATGCTGGGATTCTGCTCTTCATATGCTAATTAACTTGGTTGACTGGTTCAAGGAGCTCAACAGGAAGTGATGTTGACAGGAAGTGGAAAGAAGGAACAAAGGACTGCGCTGACCACCAGGAAGTTGTTTGGAGGATTCCAGGAAATAAGGTGCTAGAAGAGATCCTGGATAGAAGGAAGACTTCATAATAAAGAAGGAAGAGCTCCACCAAGGAAGGTGTGTGCCACAAGAAACTTCTCCTGGGCATGAAGCTATCGCCTGATTTTTGCAGTCGCTTGCAAAGTAGAGCCTGGAGCCTTGGTTGCCCACAGAGATCGTGAAGCTGCTATTACCTGAGCTAAGTAACTTTCAGTGCATTCCTATTGTACACAGACCATTGCTCATGCTCATTCGCTAGGTAGCGTGTGCATGTGTTGTGTTGTATGTACAGCGGGGATTTTTTTCTCAGAGAATAGGTGCAGGTACTCTCCGCTTCCAAGTCACCCCTTGTCTCCATCCTCCTACCCACCTCCAAGTACGATCCTCTGCAGCCAGGAACAATAGGCCCCCTCCAGCAATGATATACCCCATTATCAACAATAGATCCCTCTCCCCCAGCAACAATAGACCACCAGCATCAAAATACCCCCCAGAAGAACAATAGTCCTCCCCCCAGCAATAATAGACCCCCAATGTAGCAATACAATAGGTCTACCATCAGCCAGCATCAATAGACCCCCCAGCAGACTGCAACAATAGACTCCTCCCTCAACAGCAAATCTCTGCAGCTGAAATAGACCCCCCACCAGCAACAATAGACCTCCCCAGCAATAATAGACCCCAAATGTAGCAATACAGTAGGTCTACCAGCAGCCAGCATTAATAGACCCTATCAGCAGACAGCAACAATGGACCCCTCCCTCAACAGCAGAACCCTCCAGCTGAAATAGACCCCCGACCAGCAACAGTAGATCTCCCTGGCAATAATAGACCCCCAATGTAGCAATACAGTAGGTCTACCAGCAGCCAGCATCAATAGACCCCCCCAACAGACAACAACAATAGACTCCTCCCTCAACAGCAGAACCCTCCAGCAGAAATAGACCCCCACCAGCAACAATAGACCTCCCCAGCAATAATAGACCCCCAATGTAGCAATACAGTAGGTCTACCAGCAGCCAGCATTAATAGACCCTACAAGCAGACAGCAACAATAGACCCCTCCCTCAACAGCAGATCCCTCAAGCAGAAATAGATCCCCCAGCAGCAACAATAGACCCCCCAGCAATAATAGACCCCCAATGTAGCAATACAGTAGGTCTACCAGCAGCCAGTATCTATACCACCATTTGTAGACGCTATAACTTTCACCAATTAATTTACACGTATTGGGATTTTGTTTTAGCGAAGACACGGAGCAGAATACATTTTGGGCGAAATTTATGATGAAATTTGATTTTGAATTTTTTTTACTGGACGTGTTTACAGAAGCGGTTTGCATTACGGCGCTGCATTACTTTAACTGACAATTGCGCGGTCATGCAACATTGCACCCAAATTAAATTTACGTCCTTTTTTCCCACGAATTGAGCTTTCTTTCCGTGGTATTTGATCTCCTGTGCGTTTCTTATGTTTTTGCGCTATATAAAAAAAAAGGACCAACAATTTTGAGAAAAAAACAATGTTTTTGACTTTTTGCTATTAAACATGTCCAGTAAAAAAATGTTAAAAATCTAATTTCGTCATAAATTTAGGCCAAAATGTATTCTGCTCCGTGTCTTGGCTAAAACAAAATCCCAATACGTGTAAATTAATTGGTTTACGTGAAAGTTATAGCGTTTACAAATGGCGATACATATACTGGGATTTTTTTTATACTAGTAATGGCGCGATCAGAGACTTATAGTGGGACTGCGGCAGGCATTCTGACACTGGGGGGGAACTGACTTGGTGTCACTGACATCCCAAGTGACACCAATACAGTAATCAGTGGTAAAAAAAAAGCACTGAAACTGTGCTAATGAGACTGGGGAGGAAGGGGTTAACATTTGGGGGCGATCAAAGGGTGAACTGTGTGCTGGGAGTGTTTTACTAGGGGACGGGGGGTGTGTGCTTCACTGTAAGCACACTGGTCAGAATGGCTGTGCTCAACCATCCCGATCAGTGTGCCCAAACTGACAGGGAGGAGGGCTGCATTGTAAACAATGCAGCCCTCCTCCCTGTCGGTGTAATCACCAGCTGTGACCCAGTGATTGACACCCGTGGCCGCAATCAGCGGCGCGGGTAGAGCGGTCGTGTGCCTCGCGCATGCCCCCTACCCGGAACTGCAAAATCATGTATATAGACGTAATTTTGTGCAGAGGGTCTGTGGGCGGTAAGTGGTTAATAGCATAAAGTAAAAAATATTGTTTTTTTTTTCTCAAAATTGTCGGTCTTTTTTTTTTTTAATAGCGCAAAAAATGAAAACCACAGAGGTGATCAACTACCACCAAAAGAAAGCTCAATTCGTGGGAAAAAAGGATGTACGTTTCATTTGGGTGCAGCGTTGCATGACCGTGCAATTGTCAGTTAAAGTAACGCAGCGACGTATCGCAAAAAATGGCCTGGTCAGGAAGGGGGAAATCTTCTGGAGGGTGAGGGGTTAAAAGTGACACTGTGGGGGGCTAGGAAGGGGGTGCTTCATAGTAACCTGTTACACCCTAAGTACAAGAAAGGGGGGATCCTCAGGAGGGCGAGGGGTTAAAAGGTGACAATGTGGGGGCTAGGAAGGGGGTGCTTCATCGTAACCTGTTACACCCTAAATACAGGAGGGGGGGGGGAATCTTCAGGAGGGCGAGGGGTTAAAAGGTGACAGTGTGGGGGGCTAGGAAGGGGGTGCTTCATCGTAACCTGTTACACCCTAAATACAGGAAGGGGGGGGATCCTCAGAAGGGCGAGGGGGTTAAAAGGTGACACTGTGGGGGGCTAGGAAGGGGGTGCTGCATCATAACCTGTTACACCCTAAGTACAAGAAGGGGGTGGGGTTTCCTCAGGAGGGCGAGGGGTTAAAAGGTGACACTGTGGGGGGCTAGGAAGGGGGTGTTTCATCGTAACCTGTTACACCCTAAATACAGGAAGGGGGGGGATCCTCAGGAGGGCGAGGGGTTAAAAGGTGACACTGTGGGGGGCTAGGAAGGGGGTGCTTCATCGTAACCTGTTACACCCTAGATACAGGAGGGGGGGGGAATCCTCAGGAGGGCGAGGGGTTAAAAGATGACAGTGTGGGGGGCTAGGAAGGAGGTGCTGCATCATAACCTGTTACACCCTAAGTACAAGAAGGGGGTGGGGTTTCCTCAGGAGGGCGGGGGATTAAAAGGTGACACTGTGGGGGGCTAGGAAGGGGGTATTTCATCGTAACCTGTTACACCCTAAATACAGGAAGGGGGGGATCCTCAGGAGGGCGAGGGGTTAAAAGATGACAGTGTGGGGGGCTAGGAAGGGGGTGCTGCATCGTAACCTGTTACACCCTAAATACAGGAAGGGGGGGGATCCTCAGGAGGGCGAGGGGTTAAAAGCTGACAGTGTGGGGGGCTAGGAAGGGGGTGCTGCATCGTAACCTGTTACACCCTAAGTACGAGAAGGGGGGGTTAATATACAGATTGTGGCCCAATGAAAAGTGAGTATAGGAAGAATAACTGGGCCCCTGATTGGAGGCAGGGCCAGCACCCACCCGGGTAACAGCAAGTGCTGCTGCTGTGTTAAAGTAATCAGATGGTTAGCAGCTGATTTGCACCCAGGTGGCAGAAATGCATGCTGGGGGCCCCGTCCGGTTTACAAGGCTTAGCTCCAGTTATTGTTACAATGTGTTTCCCTCTAAGGCCGGCCATACATGGGTCGATTTCTGAACGATTTTCCAGACCTACGAATAATTGGCCCATTTTTGTTCTTTTAGCGGGGCAATGGCATTGGCCGATTTTTGTGGTTCCTCCCCATTTCGCTGGAAAATTCATGAAAAATGACCGATTTTCTAAATCATTGGTGGCACCTGATTACAGAATGAATGATGTTTTCGATTTTCGATCGAAAAATCGTTGGGTATTCGACCCATGTGTGGCCCGCTTTATAAAAGGGTGAGAACCGTTTCGGCTGGTTGTACATGAGGAATGGCAGCCGGAACTTTGTAGAAATGTGACAATTATCCCGGCACCTGTTTATAATTACAGCACGATGGATGTCTCTTCCCTTCCATTTCTGGAATCATTTGTCACCTGTTTATGGATGGCGCCGGGGGTCCGTCTCCTCCATTGAGGGTCCATTAACGGGGAATTTGGAAGAAGCGCGTCCTTCACACAATTAGATTGACAAATGCACAAAGGGAAGAATTACCATCAGATGAACATAAACAGGAACACGCTTCCATTTAACACTCCAAACGGAATTTCATTTTCGGGAGGAAAAAAGAGAAACGCTGCAAACAAAAGTGTCATCCGAGTCCGCAGATTCCCCTGATTTACCGCAACGCCTTTCCTTGTAGATCCTCGTTAGCCATTCGCCTCCAATCATCTGTAGTCGCAGAAAACGCATGAACCGGAAACGTGCGTTCAGTTAGAAGACATTCTGAGCTATTATTGGAAAGGTGACGACTTTCACTTTCTTTTTTTTTCTTTTTTCTTTTTTGCTGTTCCATATTGTCGATATTGTAGAGATGATCCGCCTGCGCTACCTTCCCACCCCAAGTGACCCCCAAAAAAACAAACAAAGTGGCCGCAGATACCTAACTAGATTCCAAAATAGTGACAAAATAATTGAAAGGTGACAGGGAGCTGCGCTACTAATGCAGGCCATAGACGGGTCGAAAATCGGCCAATTTTTTTTAAAAAAAATGAAAAATCGGTCATTCGATCGGCCGACGTTACCACCAACGTTAAAAAAATCAGCCAGTTTTCAACCCATCTATGGCCGGCATTAACCCCATAACTTCTGTCCCTTGCAGAGACAGGGGAGCGCACCATACAATGTGACAGGGGAGCGCACCATACAATGTGACAGAGGAGCGCACCATACAATGTGACAGGGGAGCGCACCATACAATGTGACAGGGGAGCGCACCATACAATGTGACAGGGGAGCGCACCATACAATGTGACAGCGATACAAATACATTATTGGGATTACAATGTTTTTATTTGGATACAAATGGATACATTTGTTGCAACCGCAAGACTTTTTCATATAAAATATAATAGTGGACTTCTCCTCCTCCTCCTCTTCCTCCTCCTCCTCCTCTTCCTCCTCCTCCTCCTCCTCCTCCTCTTCCTCTTCCTCCTCCTCTTCCTCCTCCTCCTCCTCTTCCTCTTCCTCCTCCTCTTCCTCCTCCTCCTCCTCTTCCTCCTCCTCTTCCTCCTCCTCCTCCTCCTCCTCCTCTTCCTCTTCCTCCTTCTCTTCCTCCTCCTCCTCCTCTTCCTCCTCCCCTTCCTCCTCCCCTTCCTCCTCCTCCTCCTCTTCCTCCTTCTCTTCCTCCTCCTCTTCTTCTTCTTCTTCTTCTTCCTCTTCCTCCTCCTCCTCTTCCTCCTCCTCCTCTTCCTCCTGCTCTTCTTCACGATCGGCCGATTTGCCCATCATTACCGGGAAAATTGGCCGAGAATTTTCCAACATGACCGATAAAAAAAATGTGCAAAAACCCTGAAAAACAGCCTACCAATTAACCCACTAACGGTGCAAAAATCGGCCGATTTTTTTATTTTCGACCCGTCTATGGCCGGCATAAGTGGCTGATATGTGAAAACATCGATGACATAGGCTAGATATATAGTTATGCTCAAAAGTTTGCACCCCCTGGCAGAAATTGTGAAATTTTGGCATTGATATTGAAAATATGACTAATCATGCCAAAAAATGCTCTTTTATTGAAGGATGATCATCATATGAAGTAATTTATTATTACATAGTTGTTTGGCTCCTTTTTAAATCATAATGATAACAGAAATCACCCAAATGGCCCGGATCAGAAGTCTCCGCCCCCATATCAGAAGTCTCCGCCCCCAGATCAGAAGTATCTGTGCCCCAGATCAGAAGTCTTCACCCCCGGATCAGAAGTCTCCGCCCCCCCAGATCAGAAGAATCCGCCCCCAGATCAGAAGTCTCCGCCCCCCCGATCAGAAGTCTCCTCCCCCCAGATCAGAAGTCTTCAGCCCCATATTAGAAGTCTCCGCCCCCCAGATCAGAAGTATCCGCCCTCCAGATCAGAAGTCCCCGCCCCTGGATCAGAAGTCGCCACCCTCCAGATCAGAAGTATCCGCCCCCCAGATCAGAAGTCTCTACCCCCGGATCAGAAGTCTCCGCCCCCATATCAAAGTCTCCACCCCCCAGATCAGAAGTCTCCACCCCCGGATCAGAAGTCTCCGCCCCCCCAGATCAGAAGTCTCCACCCCCCAGATCAGAAGTTTCCACCCCCGAGTCAGAAGTCTCCACCCCCATATCAGAAGTATCCGCCCCCCCAAATCAGAAGTCTCCACCCCCCAGATCAGAAGTCTCCACCCCCGAATCAGAAGTCTCCACCCCCATATCAAAAGTCTACAGCCCCCCCAGATCAGAAGTATCCGCCCTCCAGATCAGAAGTCTCCGCCCCCGGATCAGAAGTCTCTGCCCCCCAGATCAGAAGTCTCTACCCCCGGATCAGAAGTCTCCGCCCCCATATCAGAAGTCTCCGCCCCCAGATCAGAAGTATCCGCCCTCCAGATCAAAAGTCTACGCCCTCGGATCAGAAGTCTCCGCCCCCTGGAATGTTTGGCCTTGGTACAGACACACAAGGTGACACACAGGGGTACAATGGCAATTAGAGGTTAATGTCCCACCTCTGTGGCTTTTTAAATTGCAATTAGTGTCAGCGTAAAAATAATGTAAACACAGACCACAATAGTGCCGTGCTCCTAATTGCTGATAGATACCAAACAAAAACTCATATAAAAGTGTAATACCAAATAAAACTAGAACAAGATCTCTTATTAATAATAAAGTGAAAAAAAAACATATATTGTGACTGGTGAAAACCAACCAATATTCAATGTGCACAAAAACGCATATGGTGAATAAATAATGAATAAATCAGTCTCTGGTGATACAAGTGACAAGTCCAAGGTGATATTGAATCCAATTCCCAGTGATTCTTATTGTGTTCTTGATATGCGCTCACCTCATACGAAGCCTATAAAAGGCTAAACCAGCTTTTGTTCACCAGATGGAACTATAACCATAAATTGCACCGTAGCAGTAATGGTGGTTACTCCTTCAACGTGGCTCTCCTCTCCTGCCACTATCCCCACAGGGATCTCTCACTCTCTCACCTCAGTATGAAAAGAAATAGAGACATACTGTCTTATCCTTTTAAAATATAAAACCGTTGATGTGTGCCCATTGCACTCACATGTAACAAAACTTAAAAACGCTTTGTATGAGATCAATAGCCAGTGAATACAACAAGCGCGCCTCTCGTACTGTGTACTTGCCGTCCTCCGATGCCGGGTCACTGCCCTTCCCCTACGCGTTACGCCGCAGGTCACGCAGCTTTATCAGAGGGTTTGATTCTGTGTATAAATAATCAATGAGTTTGCTAGCTCTTACGTGGAAGCACTGACTAGGCTAGATACTGAGCCATGGGGATCAGAAAAGAACTGTCAAAAGTCCTGCGTAACAAGGTAATGGAACTTTATAAAAATGGAAAAGGGCATAAAAAGATGTCCAAAGCCTTGAATATGCCAATCAGTACTGTTAAATCACCTATTAACCTCCTCGGCGGTATGATTCTTTCCGATTTTTTGTGCTGAAAGCGGTACCATTTTTTTGCATGGAAATATGTAGTTTTTTATTGTAGGCTGTACTTTTTAGGAATAACTCACTGAAATCTGTCCGAACAAGAGTCTAGTAAACATCCCGGGGATGATAAAACTTGAAACACGAAATCATAAATTATAATTTCATAAATAATCATAAAAAATAATAATATAATAATAATAAATTTAATTCAATAATATAATCAAACCAAAAACACTGAAATTTGAAATACAGAGGCAAATTCGCACACCGCTGAGCAAAGTCGCAGAATCGTTTTCAGTGTCTGATGAGGAATTTCCCCCACCAATCATTATCACTCAATTCTGCAAGTGGTTCTGATTTACTATCGCTGTTCTCTAGCCGGTCTAAAACCGCGTCTGACCTAAAGGGACGCTTTTTGGACGCCATGGACGTTTCTCAGTTTCCGGGCAGAAAGAACAGTAATAATGCAGGCAGGGCGCCGGACAAAGCACTCGGGACAAAATGTATGTGAAATGGTTTGAAACAGCAATGACAGCAAAAATGACATTTTTTTAAAATTTCAAATTTCCCGCCAGTTCCGGCACACGTACGTCCCGACGTCACAGGGACCGGAACATGGAAGCCGGATGCCGGCATCGGCCGGAGGAGATGGCCAGGGACGCTGCAGGGAACACATCGTGGGAGCGAAGGACAAGGTGAGTGCTGCAGGGACCCCCGGAGAATGCTGCAGTGTATTCCTGAGTGTAGCTGGGGGGGGTTACCGCTTGTGGTGCTGAAATTTTACCCCGAGCTACACTCGGGAACACCGCTAAGGAGGTTAAGAAGAGGAAAGTTCGGGGATCTCTTGATACCAAGCCAAGGTCAGGGAGGCCAAGAAAGATTGCAGCCACAACTGACAGAAGAATTGTTCGGGATACAAAGAAAAACCCCACAGGAAACCTCAAAAGAAATCCAGGCTGCTCTGGAGAAAGATGGTGCGGTTGTTTTTCAGGAGTACAATACGGTGACACTTGAACAAAGATGAGCTGTTTAGTGGAGGTGCAAGAAAGAAGCTTTTACTGCACCAATGACACAAAAAAGCCCGGCTACAATATGCCTGACAACACCTTGACATGCCTAGCCGGGCTTTCTTGTGTCATTTGGGTGATTTCTGCTATCATTAGGATTTAAAAAGAAGCCAAACAACTCTGTGATAATAAATGGCTTCATATGATCATCATCCTTCAATAAAAGAGCATTTTTTTTGCATGGTCAGTCATATTTTCAATATCAATGCCAAAATTTCACAATTTCTGCCAGGGGGTGTGTAACGGAACTGGACCCCGGCTGCACTAGGGTATTTCCGTTA
Source organism: Staurois parvus (assembly GCF_062004578.1). Lineage (NCBI taxonomy): Eukaryota > Metazoa > Chordata > Amphibia > Anura > Ranidae > Staurois > Staurois parvus. The sequence continues at coordinate 156,869 of NW_028318224.1, forward strand.
GACTCCCGCTTCCCTGTCCGAACACAGATCCACGGACACCACCGCCACGGACACCACCGCCACGGACACCACCGCCACGGGCACCACCGCCACGGGCACCACCGCCACGGACACCACCGCCACGGACACCACCGCTGACCATGCAGGAAATAGCGCCAGACTCTTCTTAAGACAGGAAGTCAACCCCTTTATTGTACCACAGACAAAAGATATAAATATTCAAGGGAACAACCCCCCCTCCCTGCATAAGGACACAGGGTGGGGCAAACCAAATCTAGCAACCAAAAACACAACCCAACAGACAGTCCCATCAGGAGGGAGGGCTGCTGGAAACGCCCCCCACCAAGTCAATACACAAACACGTAATAGAACAATGGGACCACATGGCAGTAAACAATGAACAACCCCCACACCCCACCTATACATGTCTACACAATATCACCACAGACCACCCTGTACCCCTAACAGGCACAGGGTGGGCTACACGCAAGAGGAATAAGGGGTCCCCCCACCCCCAAAAGTTACTCCCGTCACAGGGTGCAAACTTTTGAGCACAGAGCAGATATATTGAATGCATGGTACAGGTAGAGTGGATATAGTGAATGCGGGGTCCGGGGAGAGCGGATATAGTGAATGCAGGGTCCGGGGAGACCAGATATAGTGAATGCGGGGTCCGGGGAGAGCGGATATAGCAATGCAGGGTCCAGGGAGACCAGATATAGTGAATGCAGGGTCTAGGGAGACCATATATAGTGAATGCGGGGTCCAGGGAGACCAGATATAGTGAATGCGGGGTCCGGGGAGAGCGGATATAGTGAATGCGGGGTCCGGGGAGAGCGGATATAGTGAATGCGGGGTCCGGGGAGACCAGATATAGTGAATGCAGGGTGCGGGGAGACCAAATATAGTGAATGCGGGGTCCGGGGAGAGCGGATATATCAATGCAGGGTCCGGGGAGAGCGGATATAGTGAATGCGGGGTCCGGGGAGACCAGATATAGTGAATGCGGGGTCCGGGGAGACCAGATATAGTGAATGCAGGGTCCGGGGAGACCAGATATAGTGAATACAGGGTCCGGGGAGAGCGGCTATAGTGAATGCCGGGTCCGGGGAGAGCGGATATAGTGAATGCCGGGTCCGGGGAGAGCGGATATAGTGAATGCAGGGTCCGGGGAGAGCGGATATATCAATGCAGGGTCCGGGGAGACCGGATATAGTGAATGCAGGGTCCGGGGAGACCAGATATAGTGAATGTGGGGTCCGGGGAGAGCGGATATAGTGAATGCAGGGTCCGGGGAGACCAGATATAGTGAATGCGGGGTCCGGGGAGAGCGGATATAGTGAATGCGGGGTCCGGGGAGACCAGATATAGTGAATGTGGGGTCCGGGGAGAGCGGATATAGTGAATGCCGGGTCCGGGGAGAGCGGATATAGCAATGCAGGGTCCAGGGAGACCGGATATAGTGAATGCAGGGTCCGGGGAGAGCGTATATAGCGAATGCCGGGTCCGGGGAGAGCGGATATAGGGAATGCAGGGTCCGTGGAGAGTGGATATAGTGAATGCAGGGTCCAGGGAGACCAGATATAGTGAATGCAGGGTCTGGGGAGACCAGATATAGTGAATGCGGGGTCCGGGGAGAGCGGATATAGCAGTGCAGGGTCCAGGGAGACCAGATATAGTGAATGCAGGGTCCAGGGAGACCAGATATAGTGAATGCGGGGTCCGGGGAGAGCGGATATATCAATGCAGGGTCCGGGGAGAGCGGATATAGTGAATGCGGGGTCCGGGGAGAGCGGATATAGCAGTGCAGGGTCCAGGGAGACCAGATATAGTGAATGCAGGGTCCAGGGAGACCAGATATAGTGAATGCGGGGTCCGGGGAGAGCGGATATATCAATGCAGGGTCCGGGGAGAGCGGATATAGTGAATGCGGGGTCCGGGGAGAGCGGATATAGTGAATGCGGGGTCCGGGGAGACCAGATATAGTGAATGTAGGGTCCGGGGAGACCGGATATAGTGAATGCAGGGTCCGGGGAGAGCGGCTATAGTGAATGCCGGGTCCGGGGAGAGCGGATATAGTGAATGCAGGGTCCGGGGAGACCAGATATAGTGAATGCATGGTCTGGAGAGAGTGGATATAGTGAATGCTGGGTCCGGGGAGAGCGGATATAGTGAATGCTGGGTCCGGGGAGAGCGGATATAGTGAATGCGGGGTTCGGGGAGACCAGATATGGTGAATGCGGGGTCTGGGGAGACCGGATATAGTGAATGCAGGGTCCGGGGAGAGCGGATATAGTGAATGCAGGGTCCGGGGAGAGCGGATATAGTGAATGCGGGGTCCGGGGAGAGCGGATATAGTGAATGCGGGGTCCGGGGAGAGCGGATATAGTGAATGCGGGGTCCGGGGAGAGCGGATATAGTGAATGCAGGGTCCGGGGAGAGCGGATATAGTGAATGCGGGGTCCGGGGAGAGCGGATATAGTGAATGCAGGGTCCGGGGAGAGCGGATATAGTGAATGCGGGGTCCGGGGAGAGCGGATATAGTGAATGCGGGGTCCGGGGAGAGCGGATATAGTGAATGCAGGGTCTGGGGAGAGCGGATATAGTGAATGGGGGGTCCGGGGAGAGCGGATATAGTGAATGCGGGGTCCGGGGTTTAGTAATACTTTGAATAAAAAGTTTTGGATTTATACACACTGCAGGAGCTTAGAAACCTTTAGGCCCCTTTCATGGTCAGATCCGGGCTGCCTGTCAGTTTTTCAGGCGTGCCCAGTAGGTCCATCCATTGACCCTATGGACAGGTGGGTGTCAGCTGACAAGTGTCACCGACATCCGATCTGATCCTGAACACCAAAAACAGACTTATGGGGATCAGATGACAGTCAGGTGGAAACGAACAAGTGGTCCATTACCATGTGACCACCCCATAGAAGTCAGCGGGTCCGCTCTGCAGCGACCTGTCATCCTCCTGCTCATCAGGGATTGGTGGAGAGGTCCCCCGCTGAGCAGGTGGGTCCGTCCCGTCTGAAAGGGGCCTTATACACATCTTGACTTGAAAAAGGTGAACATAGAAAAGTGACGGCAGAAAAAGACCGAGTGGTCCATCGAGTCTGCCTGTTTTTGGTTATTTTTTTTTTTTTTTAATTTTCATTTTTTGTGTTTTTTATTTTATTTATTTACATTTTTTGTGTTTTTTAATTGTATTTATTTTAATTTTTTATGTGTTTTTTAATTTTATTTATTTAAATTTTTATGTGTTTTTAATTTTTTTTATTTTATTTATTTTCATTTATTTATGTGTTTTTTATTTTATTTATTTTCATTTTTTATGTGTTTTTTAATTTTATTTATTTTAATTTTTTATGTGTTTTTTTGTTTTTTATTTTATTTATTTTCATTTTTTTATGTGCTTTTTTTTTTTTTTTTTTTTTGTCTGAGTATAGATCTATGCTTGTCCCATGCATGTTTGAACCTATTTACTGTTGTCTGGCTCACTACCTCCGCTGAGGTTTATTCCAAGCATCAACTACTCTTTCAGTAAAATTGTACTTTCTGAAAATTACAACTAGTCACCCCTGAAATGAAAGGAACAAATGGTGTGTTCACTTTAAATCTTTCGTACTGTCAACAGCATGAACAGCCCCATACGGGGCCTTTGGAAGCCCAGAGCCTCAATGGAACTCCATTATGCGGGTCTAAGAAGGGTGTTTATTTAAAAAAAAAATAAAAAAAAAATGGTACCAAAATAGGATAAAAAAAAAATGACATAAAAGCAGCCTGATGCAATTTTCAGCTTCAATCCAGAGATTTCCCCCTGCAGTGCTTTTTTCCTGCCACTAGGTGTCCACAGTATGATGGCTAGCATCATTTGGCGCACTTCTTCTGAGCCCAGGTCTTCCTGGACCCTCCCACAGCTTATGACTGGACAGTAAAAGGAGAAGCAGCACAGCTCATCGCTCTGTCACTCTGCTTTTTCCTCCTATCAGCATGCCTCCTGTCAATACATTAACTGATTGGCTCCTTGCACTGCTTCTTCCTCTCACATTCCAGCCCTGCAAGAGGCTCATATCGGGAAAAACTCCGGTAATTACACTACTTGTATTTGAAAATGCTTTTAACGATGTATTAATAATGTTCATAAAAATATACGGCGGACATTGTTAGACTTAAGACTGCATATCGTTTTTTTTTTTTTATGTTATCTGCTTTTTAGTTTTATGAAGACTTTTATCTTCACACTATTTAATGATGTAATAATGATTACAGAGCTGCACTCATTTATTTTTTTTTTGTAATCCTGCCCGTAGTTCAGCTGTAACCAGTTCAGCTCGCACACCTCTAATCCCTCTTTGGATCACAGCAGTCTATAGACAAAAAAAAAAAATGTTAAAAAACATTTTTTTTTTTTGATCAAACAAACACAAAAAAAATCAGCAGGATCAAAAATATTAAAAAAGTGTTTTTTTTTTTTGCTTTGATCAAACAAAAAAAAAATCAGAAGGAAAGAAAATATTAAAAAAGCATTTTTTTTTGCTTTGATCAAACAAACACAAAAAAAATTCAGCAGGAAAAAAAAATGTTAAAAAGCATTTTTTTTTTTGCTTTGATCAAACAAACCAAAAAATCAGCAGGAAAAAAAAAGGTAAAAAAGCATTTTTTTTTGCTTTGATCAAACAAACAAAAACAAAATCAGCAGGAAAAAAATATATTAAAAAATCATTTTTTTTGCTTTGATCAAACAAACAAAAACTAAATCATCAGGAAAAAATATATTAAAAAATCACTTTTTTTTTGCTTTGATCAAACAAACAAAAAAGATCAGCAGGAAAAAAAAAGTTAAAACAGCATTTTTTTTTTTTTGCTTCGATCAAACAAACAAAAACAAAATCAGCAGGAAAAAAATATATTAAAAAAGCATTTTTTTTGCTTTGATCAAACAAACAAAAACTAAATCAGCAGGAAAAAATATATTAAAAAAGCATTTTTATTTTGCTTTGATCAAACAAAAAAAATCAGCAGGAAAAAAATGTTAAAAAAGCATTTTTTTTTGCTTTGATCAAGCAAGCCAAAAAATCATCAGGAAAAAAAAAAAGGTAAAAAAGCATTTTTTTTTGCTTTGATCAAACAAGCAAAAACAAAATCAGCAGAAATAAAAAAGGTTAAAACAGCATTTTTTTTTGCTTTGATCGAACAAACAAAAAAAAATCAGCAGGAAAAAAAAATGTTAAAAAAGCATTTTTTTTGCTTTGATCAAACAAACAAAAAAGATCAGCAAGAAAAAAAAAGTTAAAACAGCATTTTTTTTTTTGCTTCGATCAAACAAAAACAAAATCAGCAGGAAAAAAATATATTAAAAAAGCAATTTTTTTGCTTTGATCAAACAAAAATAAATCAGCAGGAAAAAATATATTAAAAAAGCAATTTTTTTGCTTTGATCAAACAAACAAAAACTAAATCAGCAGTAAAAAAATATATTAAAAATGCATTTTTTTTGCTTTGATCAAAAAAAAAAAAATCAGCAGGAAGAAAAATATTAAAAAAGCATTTTTTTTGCTTTGATCAAACAAACAAAACAAAAACAAAATCAGCAGGAAAAAAATATATTAAAAAAGCATTTTTTTTGCTTTGATCAAAGAAAAAAAAAATCTGCAGTAAAAAAAATATTAAAAAGCATTTTTTTTTGCTTTGATCAAACAAACAAAACGAAAACTAAATCAGCAGGAAAAAACAAGAAAAAAACACCAAGAAAATTTTTTCTAAAACAGCATTTTTTTTGCTTTGATCAAACAAACAAAAAAAAATCAGCAGGAAAAAAAAAGTTAAAACAGCATTTTTTTTTGCTTTGATCAAACAAACAAAAACAATCAGTAGGAAAATAATAGTTAAGGTGAGAAGCGAAAGAAGAAGTTGATTAGGGTTGAATAGGATGAACTGATGATGAAAGGGTTAAATAGGGACACGTTTTATTTCATTCATCCAATTCATAACATATACAAAGTGTTTGCTGCTCAGGGACAACATAGAAATATCGAAGAGTGATGGCAAAAAAAAGACCAAGTGGTCCTTTGAGTCTGACCTTATTTGATTTTTTTTCTCATATGCAAAAAAAAAACCCCCACCTATTTTTTTGCTTTGATCAGTGTTAAAAAAAAAAAAAAAAAAAGTTTTTTTTTACTGTGTTACAGTAAATAAAACAAAGAATTATATTTTTTAATTTGTCCAATATAAAATGACAGTAAACTTCTGACGTTACGAATCACTGAACACGTATTTACAAATTAAATAAAGGATATTTTTTCTTTTTTTTTATGAAACACTACAAAATAAATGGAAAAAAAAGTTTAAATATTATTGGTTAAAAAAAAATTAGAAATAAACAACAGAAACAATAGAAAAAAAATCCTAGTTTAAGCAGTAGTAAACTGTTCGGCGAAAAAATGACTCCCTGCAAGATAATGCCATAATGTGCTGGTATGCATTGCATTCTCGCACAATATGAAATGTGAACAAAGCTCTCCAACTGTGTGCTGTCACCACTGACAGGGCTTCCATCTTCACCCAGTCTTCCTTCTGGGTTTGTGGGCTCTGAGTGTTTGAATGGCCGAGACGTGATGACGCGATGACGTCACTCTTGTGCATACACACAGGAGTCACGGCCTCAGCACAGACCTCTTAGGGTGCTGCATGAGTATGCCATCCCTTCAAACGTATGCGCCGCTGACGTCACCGGCTGCAGCAACAGTGAATATCTTCTAAATGGTGCAAGTTTAGGAGCAGAGCCGGTGCTTCTACTAGGCAAACTAGGTGGCCACCTAGGGCGCACTACCACCTAGGGGTGCCTGGATGCAGCACAGGCCAGCTCTCCCTCTGATGTGGCCGTGTCATGAATGATCCTTCAGTGAAGGGGAAGGACAGAAGAACGAAAGGACAGAAGAAGATGCGGGGTGTATGGGGCCAGTGTAGCAGCTGAGCTGCCGCTCCTTCCAGTGTTCCTCTCAGACTCAGTCCCTTACTGCATGATGGGTGATGGCTACTGATCACTGTGGAGTTCCACAGAAGGGAGGATTGGGGGGGGGGGTTTGTGCTAGGAGAGGGGATTGGAGGGATTTGTGCTAAGGAGAGGGAATTGGGGGGGGGTTGTGCTAGAAGGGAGGATTGGGGGGGATTTGTGTTAGAAGGGGGATTGGGGGGGATTGTGCTAGGAGGGGGGATTGGCAGGGTTGTGCTAGAAGGGAGGATTGGGGGGATTTGTGCTAGGAGGGGGGATTGGGGGTGGGATTGTGCTAGGAGAGGGGATTGGGGGGGGGATTGTGCTAGGAGGGGAGATTGGGAGCAGATGTACAAAGAGGGGGGATTTGTGTTAGGATGGGGGATTGGGGGGATTGTGCTAGGAGGGGGGTTTGGGGGGGGATTGTGCTAGGAGGGGGGATTGGGAGCAGATGTACAAAGAGGGGGGATTTATGTTAGGATGGGGGATTGGGGGGGGTTGTGCTAGGAGGGGGGGTTGGGGGGGGGTTGTGCTAGGAGGGGGGATTGGGGGGGGGATTGTGCTAGGAGGGGGGATTGGGGGGGGATTGTGTTAGGATGGGGGATTGGGGAGGGATTGTGCTAGGAGGGGGGATTGGGGGGGGGATTGTGCTAGGAGGGGGGATTGGGGGGGGGATTGTGCTAGGAGGGGGGATTGGGAGCAGATGTACAAAGAGGGGGGATTTGTGTTAGGATGTGGGATTTGGGTGGGGAGGAAGAATTTGTGCTGGGAAGGGTAATTTGGAGGGAGTTGTGCTAGGAGGTGGGATTTATTTTAGGAGGGAGGATTTGGCAGGGGGGGAAGGGTCGTGCTAGGGTGGAAACATTTGAGGGGAAAGAGGATGTGTGCTAGGAGGGGTGAAGTGGAACTATAGGTGAAGTTTTTTTTTTTTTGGGGGGGGGAGGGGTGCAAGTAGCTGGAGTTGCCTAGGGCACAAAGTAGTCTAGCCCCGGCCCTGCTGACATCCTAATCAAAGCAAAGGTCACTCCTTGTATCTGCAGATGAATAGAATAGAGTAGATACAATGTAACAATATTGTGACTTTGTGTCTCTCCGGCTCATTTCTGCGCACCGTTCATCATCATCATCACCATTCAGGTATATTTATTGAAAGCAGCAGCAGTGACACCTTAACTCAAGGCTGTCACTTTGACAGCCAGGAATTGGCAGTTGAGGCGGCAATAGTGGAGAAGAATGGGGTGTGTTACGTCCTCTGTACTTTATTTAAGTTTTATTTTCACCTTCTCAGGATGGCCAATGTCCACCACTGGCTAAAAAAACATTCACAGTCATTGTCAGATTAATTGTCTCATACTTGCGCCCAGGGGCAGACTGACAACTCATGGGGCCCCCGGGCAATAGGGGATCATGGGGCCCATGTGTCCTTGCCCAAACTCAAAAAAGCCTATAAAAAAGGTACCAGGGGCATCTCATGGGGCCCCCTACTGACCCCAGGCCCTCAGGCAGTGGCCGAGTTTCTAAATGGTCAGTCCGCCCTTGGATTGTACACCCCTTGAGGGTTAGGGACCTTAGATTGTACGCCCCTTGAGGGTTAGGGACCTTAGATTGTACGCTCCTTGAGGGTTAGGGACCTTAGATTGTACGCCCCTTGAGGGTTAGGGACCTTAGATTGTACGCTCCTTGAGGGTTAGGGACCTTAGATTGTACGCTCCTTGAGGGTTAGGGACCTTAGATTGTACACCCCTTGAGGGTTAGGGACCTTAGACTGTACGCCCCTTGAGGGTTAGGGACCTTAGATTGTACACCCCTTGAGGGTTAGGGACCTTAGACTGTACGCCCCTTGAGGGTTAGGGACCTTAGATTGTACACCCCTTGAGGGTTAGGGACCTTAGATTGTACGCCCCTTGAGGGTTAGGGACCTTAGACTGTACGCCCCTTGAGGGTTAGGGACCTTAGATTGTACGCCCCTTGAGGGTTAGGGACCTTAGATTGTACACCCCTTGAGGGTTAGGGACCTGAGATTGTACACCCCTTGAGGGTTAGGGACCTGAGATTGTACGCTCCTTGAGGGTTAGGAACCTTAGATTGTACACCCCTTGAGGGTTAGGGACCTTAGATTGTACACCCCTTGAGGGTTAGGGACCTGAGATTGTACGCTCCTTGAGGGTTAGGAACCTTAGATTGTACACCCCTTGAGGGTTAGGGACCTTAGATTTTACACCCCTTGAGGGTCAGGGACCTTAGATTATAGGCAGTGCCAGAGTTTCCAAATGGTCAGTCCGCCCCTGCTTGCGCCGCTAGATGGGGTCTGGGCATTTAGGCATCAGTGAGCCCTAGTCATGAACGGGTTACACTTGTCCTGGAACAGACCCGTATAAAACATAAATCTTTTGTCGATTCTTTACGGCGCTCCAATCTAACAGCATGTTGGGATGTGACCGCTGCCGGGTTATGTACTCTTCATACTGCCACTTGAAGGATCTGTTCTGATAAATATATACAGGCAGGGAAGATGGTAAACTCCATTAATTGGCTTTGTTTTCATGAAAAATAAAAAAGGTCATTTATCAAGAAGCATTTTTTTACGCCAGTTCAAGAAGCCTTAAATCATCTTAACAAACGCATAGTATTTGCTGCTCGGGGACCCGCTATAAATTTATCCTGAACATGAATGAAGAGAGACATGCTTCCCTCAGTGTGCCGTTGTGGATTCTCTTCTGGAATGACACGGAGTCGTAGATCAGGACAAGCTGTTGCAGAGGCTCAGCGACGCTGCGGGACAATTGTTGATCTGCATGACAGTTTAACCTCCGTACTGCTGGGATAAAGAGGACTTTACTGCAGAAGGGGCCTAAAGCTGCCCAGACAGTTGCCAATTTTGTTGGCAATTTCAAAGACCTTCCATCAGAGCAACCTAATACACAGGTTTTCTAGTGTTGGGTGAAAAATTGGTCAATGTTGTCACGAAAAATACCCAAAACCACCGCATGACCTGTCAACACACCTTTTCCTTTGATTTTTATTTATTTGGGCGGTGGAAACGGGGGAAAAAAAAGAGAGTTGAAAATAATGAAAATTTTTTAGGAAATGTTCAAGCTTTCTAAGTGTATGGGCAGCATAGGATGACCAATATCTCCAACAGACTCTCACCAACAAATACCCCAAGAAAAGTCACACTTTCACCCTTGAAAGTAAATAACTAGAAACCTTTTCTCAAATAGACTCCTATCTCTTAATTTTTCTTTTTAAACCGTGTCCCAAAAACAACAATCTAATCCCAAATAATAATCCACAATAATAATAATAATGTCCACAAAAATATTATCCACAAAAATATTAATGTCCAACATATAACAAATATTCAAAAATTCTATAAAGTGTCCATCTCAACAGGCACCCCTAGGTGGTAGTGCCCCCTAAGTGGCCGCCTAGTTTGCCTAGTAGAAGCACCGGCTCTGCTCCTAAACTTGCACCAATTCAGATGGACACACTCGAGAGTGAGCATGCACCAGTGTCCCCATAGCAAGCGGCTTGCTATTGGGAGCACTGGTTAAGGAAGAAGCCAGGAGCACCGGCAGGGGACCCGAGAAGAAGAGGATCGGGGCTGCTCTCTGCAAAACCATTGCACAAAGCAGGTGAGTATGCCGTGTTTTTTTTAACAAACCTTTAAAATCTCTTTACTATATTGCAACTTATGGTGGCTACATTATTTTTCCTTTTTTAGGCTTTTTTCTCTCATTATTTTTACCTGGTGATCCTGTCAGTAACACACTACCTGTCTTAGGGTGACCATGCTCACTCATTGTACTGTATCTGTGGAGGAGCAGTGTTTTCTCTCTAGGTCAGAAAGTGTGTTAGGACTTCTGAACGTCTCCCTCCCTTCTCCATGGGAGAATGTCACCAGCACACCAAGGATCACCAATATGGGTCCAAAAGTTTTACAGCAAGGTAACGTTACAGGACCCCTTCATCAGGCATGTGACCCCTCCATCGTCACATACCTGATGAAGGGGTTCTGCGAGACTCCGAAACGTAAGCTGCTGAACATGCCGAGATTCGAACCATCTATGGTTGGCTTTTAGGTGTCCCTGCTGAATGGGGTGAAATTTGAACCATCTATGGTTGGCTTTTAGGTGTCCCTGCTGAACAGGCCAAGATTCAAAATATCTATGGTTGGCTTTTAGGTGTCCCTGCTGAAAGGGCCGAGATTTGAACCATCTATGGTTGGCTTTTTGGTGTCCCTGCTGAAAGGGCCGAGATTCGAACCATCTATGGTTGGCTTTTAGGTGTCCCTGCTGAAAGGGCCGAGATTTGAACCATCTATGGTTGGCTTTTAGGTTTCCCTGCTGAACAGGCCGAGATTCGAACCATCTATGGTTGGCTTTTAGGTGTCCCTGCTGAACAGGCCAAGATTCGAACCATCTATGGTTGGCTTTTAGGTGTCCCTGCTGAACAGGCCGAGATTCGAACCATCTATGGTTGGCTTTTAGGTGTCCCTGCTGAACAGGCCGAGGTAAGCAAGGTAACGTTTCGGAGTCTCGCAGGTCCCCTTCATCAGGCATGTGATGATGGAGGGGGTCACATGCCTGATGAAGGGGTCCTGTGACACTCCTAAACATTGCCCAAAACCTTTGGACCCATATTGATGATCCTCGGTGTGCTGGTGACATTCTCCCTTGCTGATTCTGTTCGGTTCCAGCCGACGATCGCTGCAGCACCAACTTATACACACAGCCATTTTTAATGCAGGAATGTGTGCGTTTGGATTGTACACTTGCCTCCCTTCTCCATAACGTGGGGGGAAGGTATATTTTATTTCGCATAGAGAACATATGCAGAGCTAAAACAGTGTTTGAGATTTCAGAACTGCATTGTCACCTCACAGCAGGAAGTGTGGACCCCATTGGATTTATGGCAGGATCAACAGGGAATTTTATTGTACTTATGTAAGAGATATACACTTTCAGTAGTATCAGATCAAAGGGGAGAAAGTAAGAGAAGTATATTGTTTCCAGACACTTTAAGGGTATATTGGCAAGTTCTGTTTAAACTTTCAGTATTGAAGAATATATATTTTTTTTGGCATGGTAAAGCTATACCAAATATCATCCTGTAACTACAAATACTGTGCCTAATGAGTTACACCAAAAGCTAACATGCTGGCAACACAGCATACCCCTCAGGACTTACGTTTTTCATCCACAGTATTGGTTTAGGTGTGGTGTCATTTAGCTTCAGAGAATGAATTATGAAGATGTTTTGAAACAATTTGTTGTTCTCCATCTTCTTGGAATGTCTTATTAGAAAAACAGTCTCCATATCCAGCTGGGCGAGTCTAGGTAGCAGTCAAGCTTATAAGGTGTTTCAAAATAACAGTAATGAATGCCTCTTGTAATTGTTGATGTGTTGCCTATGCAAATTCTGAAGTGAAAGAGTTAATATGTAAAGTGTTTATATTATACCCCACCCTACATTCCTCATACTAAAGCTCCCCCAACACTCCGCACCTTTGACCTTACTACCACCGAGGAAGTCTCCACGATCCTCTCTGATGCCCGCCTCACCACCTGCCCCCTCGACCCTATCCCCTCACAACTCCTACGACCTCCCTCCCCCTCCATCCTACGCTCCCTCACCCACATCTTCAATCTCTCCGTCTCTTCCGGCACTTTCCGCTCCCCTCTGAAACATGCACACATCACCCCCATACTTAAAAAGCCCTCCCTGGACCCCAATGACCCGAACAACCTCAGACCCATCTCCCTGCTCCCATTTACATCTAAACTCCTCGAGCGCCTCGTCTACACCCGCCTATGCTCTCACCTCAACGACAACAACCTCCTCGATCCCCTACAGTCCGGCTTCTGTCCCCTACACTCCACCGAAACTTCCTTACTCAAACTCTCCAACGATCTGCTAACCGCCAAAGCTAATGGCCACCATTCAGTGCTCCTACTCCTTGACCTCTCTGCGGCCTTCGACACATTCGACCACCCTCTCCTCCTCAAAAAACTACACTCCCTCGGCCTCAGAGATTCTGCTCTCTCCTGGCTCTCATCCTACCTGTCACAACGCTCTTTCAGCGTTACCTATAATGCTACCACCTCCCCCTCACTCCCCCTCTCTGTTGGGGTCCCTCAAGGCTCTCTCCCCGGGCCCCTTCTCTTCTCCATCTACACCTCCTCCCTTGGCCAACTCATACACTCTCACGGCTTCAACTACCACCTCTATGCCGACGACACACAAATCTATCTCTCAACCCCCCACCTCACCCCTTCGGTCTCCGCCCGAATCACACACCTACTGAGCGCCATACCAGATTGGATGTCACTCCACTTCCTTAAACTGAACCTCTCCAAAACAGAGTTTCTTGTCTTCCCCCCAGCCTGGACACCACCCCCCATTGGCTTCTCCATCACATCCAACAACACCACCATCAAACCCGCCCCGCAGGCCAGAGTACTTGGTGTCATTCTGGACTCCAACCTATCCTTCCAGCCCCAAGTCCAGTCTTTAACAAACTCATGCAGACTCCACCTCCACAACATCGCCAAAATCCGCACGTTCCTAACCCCAGAAACCACTAAACAGCTCATCCACTCCCTCATCATATCACGACTCGACTACTGCAACTCCCTCCTCACTGGCCTCCCTCGCCGCTGGCTATCCCCGCTTCAGTCCATCCTGAATACGGCTGCCAGACTCATTCACCTTTCCAACCGCTCCGTTTCCGCCACCCCCCTCTGCCAATCCCTCCACTGGCTTCACCCCCCTCTGCCAATCCCTCCACTGGCTTCCGATTGCGCAACGGATCAAATTAAAAATCCTAACACTGACGTACAAAGCTGTCCACCATACTCCCCCGAACTACATCACTGACCTAATATCCAAGTACCACCCAACACGCACACTCCGCTCCTCACAAGACCTCCTTCTCTCTAGTTCCCTGGTCTCCTCCTCCCATGCCCGCCTCCAGGACTTCTCCAGGGTGTCACCCATCCTCTGGAACTCCCTGCCCCAACCCATCAGATTATCACCTACTCTCCTCTTCTTTAGGCGCACCCTGAAAACCCATCTCTTCAGGGAAGCCTACCCCACCCCCTGCTAACTTGCCGACCTCCTCCACTCTTCCTACCACTCCATCCCCCACAGCTATCTCCTCCTGTGCCACCATCCCCTCCCTCCTAGATTGTAAGCTCGAAAGAGCAGGGCCCTCAATCCCCTCATGTTTTGCACTGCATTGGTATTGTTCTGTCACATGTTCTGTCCCCCTTTGTAATGTACAGTGCTGAGCAAACTATTGGCGCTTTATAAATACTGTATAATAATAATAATATTAGGGGAGTCCTACATGGCAACTCTCCATGACTGGAGTCTAAAAACCTCTCGACAAAGACAGCATGCCTTCAGTATGCTTGTTATGTCTGAGGATTTTTGCACCCCTAAAAGCTGGCCATAGATGGTTTGAATCTCGGCCTGTTCAGCAGGGACACCTAAAAGCCGACCATAGATGGTTCGAATCTTGGGCTGTTCAGCAGGGACACCTAAAAGCCAACCATAGATGGCTCAAATCTTGGGCTTTTCAGCAGGGACACCTAATGGCCGGCCATAGATGGTCCAAATCTCGGCCTGTTCAGCAGGGACACCTAAAAGCCGACCATAGATGGTTTCTAATCTCGGCCTGTTCAGCAGGGACACCTAAAAGTTGACCACAGATGGTTCGAATTTCGGCCTGCTCAGCAGGGACACCTAAAAGCCGACCATAGATGGTTCAAATCTTGGCCTGTTCAGCAGGGACACCTAAAAGCCGACCACAGATGGTTCGAATCTTGGCCTGTTCAGAAGGGACACCTAAAAGCTGGACATAGATGGTTCGAATCTCGGCCTGTTCAGCAGGGACACCTGAAAACCGACCATAGATTGTTTAGAATCTTGGCCTGTTCATCAGGGACACCTAAAAGCCGGACATAGTTGGTTCAAATCTCGACCTGTTCAGCAGGGACACCTAAAAGTTGACCACAGATGGTTCGAATTTCGGCCTGTTGAGCAGGGGCACCTAAGAGCCGACCATAGATGGTTCGAATCTCGGCCTGTTCAGCAGCGACCGGCCGAGATTCAAACCAGAGGCGGAATGACCATTTGGAAACTCAGGCACTGCCCAAGGGCCCAAGGTCAGTAGGGGGCCCCATGAGATGCCCCTGGTACCTTTTTCATAGGCTTTTTTGAGTTTGGGCAAGGACACAGGGGCCCCATGATCCCCTATTGCCCGGGGGCCCCATGAGTTGTCAGTCCGCCCCTGATTCAAACCATGTATGGGCAGGCTGAATGTACCAAAGTTGATCAGTCGATCAACTTGGGTGCAACCAGCTTGTCTGATTTTACATGCGAATATTGCTAGCGGCTATGGTTGCAGGAAAACAAATCGCTCCATCTATGGCCGTATTTAAATTCCCTCCTTTTGTAAATTTTACTTTTACTTAGTAACTTTTAAATAATCTTTCCAAACCTTTCACTGAGAGCAGACATTGTTGATTTTCATATCAATACGAAGTAGGCTGCTCCAAAAGCTCAAGTCTTCTCTGTCCAAGGAACCTTAGGTAAAACTAGAGGGGTGGACCAGAAAAATGAATCAGTATAGAGTTTAGATGTAAACATCTTTCATCTTTACTAGAGCCTGGTATTAAACGCATTTCACCAGTTTCATCAGCGCTTCAGATAATAGCGTTCTGCCTGAAGCTGTTTCAAAGATAAACCCTGCTTATATCAGACTCTGATACTGTACAGCGGTAGAGTGGAGAATCGGCAATTCTGTGTCTTGCGAAGAAGGTGAATTTAGAAAGCCTTGAAATACAATGGCCGGCAACCTTTATTAAAGATGAAAAACATATTTTCTAGACTTAACTGTTTTGCCGATTATTCTGGTGCCCCACTACTACTTGTTTTTTCATACCAGTTTTTTAATATCAAAGCATTCTACCCCACCCCAATTTTGTTAAAAATCTGGTAGGTTGAGAACCTCTGCTTCTTATATGAATTTTCCAGACTTTTCCATAATTTTTCCTCTATTGGAGGCTCCTTACTGTCTCTCACATAGAAAAGGCCTGATTAGAAAAAAAAGTCAGTAGTACTATGTTTCCACCAACCAATCAAATAAATTGGAAGTTTTAATCTGATTGGTGGTAAAGGAGGTAGAGGAAGAGGTAGTTATACAGCAAAAACTTCAGGAAGTGGAATCCCATTAACCCTGTGAGGTGTTCTTTGGATCCTGGTTTCAGAGGATTACACACAAGATCAATATGGATTGAAGGAAGGTTTTGACTTGGTTGCTGAACTTTCAGGACAGCATTAGTAGCTCATTGATTCATTTTGCTTGTTGCTTGGGCTCATGCTTCAAATTTAGTCTTTGAAGTTTGTTTTTTATAGTTATCTGGGTTCACTGGGTTCTCCTGAGCCCAGAAAATGGATTGCTTCTGCCTGCTACTGGGCAGTATTCTCAAACAGAATGAGAAGATACAATATTGTAGGTTATGAATATTTATTTCAACAAGGCCAATCACTAGGAGGTGTTGCCAGTGATGTGAGCTGGTGATGCAGATAAATATTTGGGGGATCTTCTAGAAGAGTCTTTTCCTCCAAGGCTTTACCTGGAGAAGTTGTAGTTCCAGAGTTTTTTTCCTCCCAGGCTTTGACTGGAGAGGATGTCAGTGTGAGGGATCATGGTTTTGGCCTCCTGGACTCCTGCCTGAGGTCCTGAGGTCTTCTGCCTCTGAGGCCTGCTGCCTGGGGAGGACACAGTCAATGAAAGTTGGTCAATGCCTGGAAGGTAGCTACTAAGAGGGAGAACCTTCTTAAGAGTTCTGTTCAGTCCATTGCTTGTCTTGGTTTAAAGGTCCACAACTACAGATTGTTGGTCTCGGCTTGAAGGGCCACAACTACAAATTACTGGTATTGGCTTGAATGTTCACAACTACAGAGTGCTGGTCTCAGCTCAAAGGTCCACAACTACTGATTGCTGGTCTCAACTTAAAGATCCACAACTACAGATTGCTGGTCTCGGCTTAAAGGTCCACAACTACCGATAGCTGGTCTCGGCTTAAAGGTCCACAACTACTGATTGCTCCTCTTGTCTTAAAGGTCTACAACTACAGATTGCCCGTTTCGACTGAAAGGTCCACAACTACCGATAGCTGGTCTCGGCTTAAAGGTCCTCTTGTCTTAAAGGTCTACATCTACAGATTGCATGTCTCGACTTAAAGGACCACAACTACAGATTGCTGGCCTTGGCTTAAAGGTCCACAACTACAGATTGCCTGTCTCGACGAAAAGGTCCAAAGCTACAGGTTGCTGGTCTTGGCTTGAATGTCCACAATTACAGATTGCTCGTCTTGGCATAAAGGTCCACAACTACCGATTGCTAGTATCAGCTTAAAGGTCCACAACTACAGATTGCCTGTCTCAGCTCAATAGTCCATTATTACCTGTGTGAGGGGCTGAAGATACAATTGCTAAGAACAACTGAGATCTACCATTTGCTAGTAATACTGAGTGAAGGGACCTTTGAATGCTTTTGGATATCCTACTTGATTGTAGCCAGAAGTGACATAGTACGTAGTAAGTGACGCACTTCCGGTTCCGCCGTCCTACGTACTATGTCACTTCCGGTGAGTGGAACGCACGCCGGTGTGCCACGTTCCAAGGTGCCATCTTTTGTATGGGAGATTCTCTATGCTGTCATCTGCTGCTGACTGTGGGATCTCTGAAAACTACCCTGAAGTTTGTGACGATTGTGGATTCATCTTATGCAATAAAAATGCTAGTTTTTATCTTTAAAAATGTGAGTGGCCTGGTATTTGATGATTGATTTAAGCAGGTGTTGCAGTATTATGCTGTGTTATTTTGTTTTTCCCTACATTACATTGAGTATCTCTGGGAAGTGGAATCTGGTGGTCTTGGAGATTGGAGGAAAGCTTTCCTGTGGTGGAGTGGAGATCTGGAGGCATATTATAAGGGTCTAGGATCCCATAAATACCTAAAAGGCGTTTTGTCACCATAATCTGGTGAGTGCGGTATATATTGGTTTGAGCACTAATTTTTGGTGGAAGTGTTTTGTTGGAAGAAGGACTTTCTGAATATCTAAGGAGTTTTTTTAATTTTTTATTTCATTTTTTCACTTATTATTACATTTTTTTCACGGAGTTTGAAGTGGGACTTTATATGTATGATATTATTTATTTTTTTTAATATTATTTATATATACATATTATATATTTATTTAACACTATAACAAATTAATTTGCACTATTTATGTTGATATATATCCTTTTGGTAGGTTTACGCTTATGTACAGCAGCATTTAATTTGTTTACATTTTATTTATATATATATTTTTTTGGCGCTGGTGATTTATGTTTATATAGAAAGATTCGTAAAAATGCAGGCAGGGCGCCGGACAAAGCACTCGGGACAAAATGTATGTAAAATGGTTGGATACAGGAATGTTATACTATGTGATTTTAGTGCATTGAGTGAATGTCAATTAAAATTTTCAAATTTCCCGCCGTTCCGTCCCCCGTACGTCCCGACGTCGCAGGGAACGGAACCCGGAAGATGGATGCCGGCATCGGCTGGATTACATTGCCGGGGACACTGCAGGGGGGACATCGCGGGAGCGCAGGAGAAGGTAAGTGCAGAGGGGATCCCGGAGCAACGCTGCAGTGTATTCCCGAGTGTAGCTCGGGGTTACCGCTTGTGGTACTGAAACTTTACCCCGAGCTACACTCGGGAATACCGCCAGGGGGGTTAATCATGTCCATGTACAGTATTTATGCCTTTAAAGTGCACTTTATGAAGAGTTTTGAACAGATAAAAGACTTTTTTTTTTACTTTTTTCTGACCTCCGGAGTGGATTAATTGGTTTTCAGTGCATTTTCGAATTTTTTTTAAACACTTCCAGTCCGGACTCTTTCACCCCCTTCCTGTCCAGGCCACTTTTCAGCTTTCAGTGCTATCACACTTTGAATGACAATTGCGCGGTCATGCAACACTGTACCCATATGAATTTTTTAGCATTTTGAGACACATAAAGCTTTATTTTGGTAGTATTTATTCACCACTGGGATTTTTATTTTTTTTGCTATGTAAATGAAAAGTCCAAAAATTTTGAAAAAAAGTGTTTTTCTTATAAAATTTTGCAAATAAATAATATTTCATCATAAATCTTGGCCAAAATTTATTCCGTTATCTTTTTAGTAAAAAAAACAAAAAAAACAAATTAGTTTATAACCAAAAAAATTATAATTTTTTAAATTTTTTATTTTATTTTTTATATTATTTAGTTTTTTTTTGTTTTTTGAGAACTACTGTGTGAGCTGTGATTGGACACAGCTTGTCGCATGGTACAAGGCTGTTGTGAATAGCCCTGTACCATGTGACCTCTGTGATCATTCACAGATTTCACACGTAGTAAGCAATGATGTCAGAAGTGACATCTTGCTTACTACTCTGCATGTGATCACTGATTGGCCAATCAGCGATCACATGATCGGGACCTCACACAGAGGTCCTGTCCGACGATTGGTGTTCCACTGTGTCTGGAGGACACAGCGGGCCCCGGATCGCAGTGCTGCGCGCTCCCAGGGAGCATGCACAA
This sequence comes from Staurois parvus, assembly GCF_062004578.1. Lineage (NCBI taxonomy): Eukaryota > Metazoa > Chordata > Amphibia > Anura > Ranidae > Staurois > Staurois parvus. The sequence continues at coordinate 176,506 of NW_028318224.1, forward strand.
GCAGGGGGCAGGGAGGCCATTTATAAACAGCCACCCGACTCTGCACAGCCACCGTCCGGCCGTTTATATATACAATGGCCGGACGGGAGGTGGTTAATCATATCCCTGTACAGTATTTATGCCTGTAAAGTGCACTTTATAAAGAGTTTTGAACATATAAAAGACTTTTTTTTTTTTGCTTTCTTCTGACCTCCGGAACGGATTAATTGGTTTTCAATGCATTCCTATGGGAAACCGCGTTTTGGTTTACGAATTTTTCGCAATCCGAAATGTCCCGGAGAACGCATTAAATTTGTAAACCGAGGTACTCCTGTATAAATATATATCTATACTCTCCGCACCTCACAAGACCTCCTTCTCTCTAGTTCCCTGGTCTCCTCCTCCCATGCCCGTCTCAGGACTTCTCCAGGGCTTCCCCCATCCTCTGGAACTCCCTACCCCAATCTATCAGACTATCACCTACCCTCCTCTCCTTTAGACACACCCTGAAGACCCATCTCTTCAGGGAAGCCAAGTCCGCCCTCACCTAATTGCTGATCTCCTCCACTCCTCCTACCACTCCATCCCCCACAGCTATTTCCTCCTGTACCTCTATCCCCTCCCTCCTAGATTGTAAGCTCCAAGGAGTAGGGCCCTCGCACCCTCGTGTATCGAATTGTATTGTTATTGTACTGTCTCATGTATTGTCTCCCATTGTAATGTACAGCGCTGAGCAAACTGTTGGCGCTATATAAAAACTGTATAATAATAATAATATATATATATATATATATATATATATATATACACATCTGTTACAGGACATCGAAAAACTGAGCTAGCATGTCCTTTCTGTGTAACAGGCTGTCGAATTTTCCTTTCCACGCACTGCTAGAATTTCATCGCTCTCCTCCTTAAAGTCTTCGTTTTGAATCAGTATGGCCTACAGAGAAGGACTCTGTTGGTGAAATCGTATTACTGTGATCCGCGGCACAAATTGAAGCTGACATTTCAAAGCATGGTTTTCTCATGAAAGCAAGAAGCGAGACGCGGACTGCATGGGCAGCTCTGAGCGAGAAAAGCCGCGCGTCCAAAGCCCGTCCAGTACGGAGAAATCAGCCACTCGCCAATTAATGTTAAACAGCGGCTAGACTTTCTGTCTAGACATCTTGTTAGCAACAGCCTGTGTGTGTGTGTGTGGGGGGGGGGGGGGGCAGGGCTGTCGATAAAGGCGTTGTCAAAATCCAAACAAGGCAACGCTTATATCTTATACCAAAATCCTTACGGCATGTGTGTCGCCAAATCTTTTTTCTTTAAATTTTGGATATTGTAGGGAAGCTTGAAAACCTCTCGTCTTTGTCTCTGCTGGGAGATTTAAGCTGGCCATAGATGGATCAAAATTCGCCCGGTTCAACGGGGACTGGTTAAATTTAGGTGACTTTGAACGTGGTACGGTTGTTGGTACCAGACGGGCTGGTCTAAATATTTCAAAGACTGCTGATCTCCTGGGATTTTCACACACAACCATCTCTAGGGTTTACAGAGAATGGTCTGAAAAAGAGAAAGTATCCAGTGAGCGGCAGTTGTGTGGATGAAAATGCCTTGTGGATGTCACAGGTCAGAGGAGAATGGGCAGACTGGTTAGAGATGATAGAAAGGCAACAGTAACTCAATAACCACTTGTTACAACCAAGGTGTGCAGAATACCATCTCTGAATGCACAACAAGTCCAACCTTGAAGCAGATGGGCTACAGCAGCAGAACACCACACCGGGTGCCACTTCTGTCAGCTAAGAACGGGGAAAAGAGGCTACAATTCACACAGGCTCACCAAAATTGGACAATAGAAGATTGGAAAAAAAATTTCTGTTCTGATAAGTCTCAATTTCAGCTGCAACATTCAGATGGTAGGGTCAGAATTTGGGGTAAACATGAAAGCTTTGTATGAACAGTTCAGGCTGGTGGTGGTGGTGTCATGGTGTGGTGGATCTATCCTGCCTTGTATCAATGGTTCAGGCTGGTGGTGGTGTCATGGTGTGGTGGATCCATCCTGCCTCGTATCAATGGTCCAGGCTGGTGGTGGTGTCATGGTGTGGTGGATCTATCCTGCCTTGTATCAACAGTTCAGGCTGGTGGTGTCATGGTGTGGTGGATCTATCCTGCCTTGTATCAATGGTTCAGGCTGGTGGTGGTGTCATGGTGTGGTGGATCTATCCTGCCTTGTATCAACAGTTCAGGCTGGTGGTGTCATGGTGTGGTGGATCTATCCTGCCTTGTATCAACAGTTCAGGCTGGTGGTGTCATGGTGTGGTGGATCTATCCTGCCTTGTATCAATGGTTCAGGCTGGTGGTGGTGTCATGGTGTGGTGGATCTATCCTGCCTTGTATCAACGGTTCAGGCTGGTGGTGGTGTCATGGTGTGGTGGATCTATCCTGCCTTGTATCAACAGTTCAGGCTGGTGGTGTCATGGTGTGGTGGATCTATCCTGCCTTGTATCAATGGTTCAGGCTGGTGGTGGTGTCATGGTGTGGTGGATCTATCCTGCCTTGTATCAACAGTTCAGGCTGGTGGTGTCATGGTGTGGTGGATCTATCCTGCCTTGTATCAATGGTTCAGGCTGGTGGTGGTGTCATGGTGTGGTGGATCTATCCTGCCTTGTATCAACGGTTCAGGCTGGTGGTGGTGTCATGGTGTGGTGGATCCATCCTGCCTTGTATCAACGGTTCAGGCTGGTGGTGGTGGTGTAATGGTGTGGGGGAGATTTTCTTGGCACACTGCGGGAGCCTTAGTACCAATTGAGCATTGTTTAAATGCCACGGCCTACCTGAGTATTGTTGCTGACCATGTCCAGCCCTGTATGACTCCAGTGACCCCATCTTCTGATGGCTCCTTCCAGGAGGAAAATGCACCATGCCACAAAGCTCAGATGATCTCAAAGTGGTTTCTTGAACATGCCAACGAGTTCAATGTACTCAAATGGTCTCCACAGTAACCAGATCTCAATCCAGTAGAGCACCTTTGGGATGTGGTGGAGTGGAGATTCGCATCATGGATGTGCAGCCGACAAATCTGCAGCAAATGCGTGATGCTATCATGTCAATATGGACCGAAATCTCTGAGGAATGTTTCCAACACCTTGTTGAATCTACTGTATATCATGAAGAATGAAGGCAGTTCTGAAGGCAAAAGGGTGTCCAACCCGGTACTAGCAAGATGTATCTAATAAAGTGGCCGGTGAGTGTGGATACAGTGCCTTGAAAAAGTATTCATACCCTTTGAAATTTTCCACATTTTGTCATGTTACAACCAAAAGCGTAAATGTATTTTATTGGGATTTTAGGTGATAAACCAACACAAAGTGGCACATAATTGCGAAGTGGAAGGAACATGAGAAATGGGTTTCAAAATTTTTTACAAATAAATATGTGAAAAGTGTGGCGAGCATTTGTATTCAGCCTCCTTTACTCTGATACCCCTAACTAAAATCTAGTGAAACCAATTGCCTTCAGAAGTCACCTAATTAGTAAATAGAGTCCACCTGTGTGTAATGTAATCTCAGTATAAATACAGCTGTTCTGTGGAGCCCTCAGAGGTTTTTTAGAGAACATTAGTGAACAAACAGCATCATGAAGGCCAAGGAACACTCCAGACAGGTCAGGGATAAATATGTGGAGAAGTTTAAAGCAGGGTCAGGTTCTAAAACAATATGCCAAGCTTTGAACATCTCACAGAGCACTGTTCAATCCATCATCCGAAAATGGAAAGAGTATGGCACAACTGCAAACCAAGACATGGCCGTCCACCTAAACTGACAGGCCGGGCAAGGAGAGCATTCATCAGAGAAGCAGCCAAGAGGCCCATGGGAACTCTGGAGGAGCTGCAGAGATCCACAGCTCAGGTGGGAGAATCTGTCCACAGGACAACTATTAGTCGTGCACTCCACAAATCTGACCTTTATGGAAGAGTGGCAAGAAGAAAGCCATTGTTGGAAGAAAGCCATAAGACATTCCGTTTGCAGTTTGCTAGAAGCCATGTGGGGAACACCTCAAACATGTGGAAGAAAGTGCTCTGGTCAGATGAGACCAAAATTTATCTTTTTGGCCTCAAAGCAAAACGCTATGTGTGGTGCAAAACTAACACTGCACATCACCCTGAACACACCATCCCTACCGTGAAACATGGTGGTGGTAGCGTCATGTTGTGGGGATGCTTTTCTTCAGCAGGAACAGGGAAGCTGGTCAGAATTGATGGAAAGATGGATGGAGCCAAATACAGGGCAATCTAAGAAGAAAACCTGTTAGAGTCTGCAGAAGACCTGAGACCGGGGCGGAGGTTCCCCTTCCAGCAGGACAACGACCCGAAACTTCCAGCCAGAGCTACAATGGAATAGTTCAGATCAAAGCATCTTCATGTGTTAGAATGGCCCAATCACAGTCCAGACCTAAATCCAATGGAGAATCTGTGGCAAGACTTGAAAATTGCTGTTCCCAGACGCTCTCCATCCAATCTGACAGAGCTTGAGCGATTCTGCAAAGAAGAATGGGCAGAAATGTCCCTCTCTAGATGTGCAAAGAGACATCCCCAAAAAGACTGGAATAGCAGGGAAAGGGGGTCCTACAAAGTATTGACTCCGAGGGGCTGAATACAAATGCCGCCACACTTTTCACAGATTTATTTTCCTTCCACTTTTTGGTTGTAACATGACAAAATGTGTGAAATGTTCAAGAGGTATGAATACTTTTTCAAGGCATTGTATATATACAGAGAGAGAGAGAGATAGCGAGTGTGAGTGCTTTTTATCTTTTTGTTGGATCAATAGCCCATAAGGGTTTGGTTTGGATTTTGTGTGTGTGGAGGGGGGAATCCCAACTCAATGTTACCCCCTAAACAATCCATACCAGACTCACGCAAAGGGTCTTGTATTTAGTTTAGGTGGGAACCAGGGGCGGACTGACCATTTGGAAACTCGGGCACTGCCTGAGGGCCCGGGGTCAGTAGGGGGCCCCATGAGATGCCTCTGGTACCTTTTTCATAGGCTTTTTTGAGTTTGGGCAAGGACACAGGGGCCCCATGGTCCCCTATTGCCCGGGGGCCCCATGAGTTGTCAGTCCACCCCTGGTGGGACACCACGCCTTTTTGTTTTTTTTCTATAGAGTCTCCCCCCCAAAATCCAGACTCTCGCCAAAGGGATAAGGGTTGTAGTGTATATTTTGCTGGGACATCCACAAGTTTTTTTTGGTCATTCTTTCTGTAGGATTTACTACTACAAAAGTGACATTTTAGAAAAAAAATTTCCAGGTTGGCGCTTTTTTTTCTTTATTTTTTTTGTTATAACCACACCAAAAATCATTCAAAATACATACCAATTCTATAAGAGTCTGGTATGTATTTTGGGGGTTCCCCATAGCGATTTTTTATATAAAAAAAAAAAAAGTTGGCAGCAAAATATCATTTATTGGCTATTTAAATGTTCTTTGTACTGTAAATGTCAGTATTGCTGTAGTACATTGTATACATGGTACAAAGGCACCACTTCACAGGTAGGTTTAGTGCACCCCCCCAAGTTTGTCATCTATAGCAGAACTTTACCTGTAACAACTTGATCAAAAATAATGTTCTTTAGCAAAGAACATACATTCCACACGAATAATTATGAGACCAATATTAGTGTGTGCTGTAAATTGCCTCCAGCATTGGTCCTGTTTTTGCTGGAGGCAGCCATTTTGCTAAAGCCCGGAGCTCCTGAGCAGCAGTAAATCTTTAGACTGTCAGCAGAACTGCCTCTACATTTTGAGCACAGTGGTGGAAAATAGAGAGCAACTGAGCATGTGTAGAGCAGGGTGAGACAGTGTTGGATTTTAACCACTTGCCCTCCTGAGGATTTACCCCCCTTCCTGACCAGGCCGATATGGCGCTGTGTTACTTTAACTGACAATTGCGCGGTGATGCAACGCTGCACCCAAATGAAATGTATGTCCTTTTTTTCCCCAAAAATGGAGCTTTCTTTCGGTGGTATTTGATCGCCTCTGCGGGTTTCATTTTGTTGCCCTATAAACACAAAAATACCGACAATTTTGAAAAAAAAAATATTTTGTAACTTTTTGCTATAAAACCGCCCCAGTAAAAAAAAAAAAAAAAAATTAAATTTCGCCATAAACTTAGGCCAAAATGTATTCTGTGACAAAAAATCCCAATACGTGTAAAATAATCGATTACCGCGAAAGTTATAGCATCTACAAATGGCGGTATAGATACTGGAATTTTTTTTTCTTAATACTAGTAATGGCGGCGATCAGCAACTTACAGCGGGACTGCGGCAGACATTCTGACACTGGGGGGGGGGGAAATGACTAACTGTCACTGACATCTCCAGTGACACTAATACAGTGATCAGTGCTAATAAAAAGCACTGACACTGTACTAATGGCACTGGGCAGGAAGGGGTTAACATCTGGGGCAATCAAAGGGTTAACTGTGCGCTGTGTGTGTTCTACTAGGGAGACATGCTGCTTTGTAAGGCTGTGCTGTGCAGAGAAATACAAAGCAGCATGCTGGTGCTGACAGGGGAGAGATAAGTATTGTTTACATACAGACCTCTCCCCTATCAGTGTTCCTCGGCGATCGACGGGTGCCGGCGGGGAATCTCCAGCTGGAACCTAGTGATCGACAGCTGTAGCTGCGAACGGCTACCTGGAAATACAAGATCACATACAGTGGGGATCGAAAGTTTGGGCACCCCAGCTAAAAATTTGTATTAATGTGCATAAAGAAGCCAAGGAAAGATGGAAAAATCTCCAAAAGGCATCAAATTACAGATTAGACATTCTTATAATATGTCAACAAAAGTTAGATTTTATTTCCATCATTTACACTTTCAAAATAACAGAAAACAAAAAAATGGCGTCTGCAAAAGTTTGGGCACCCTGCAGAATTTATAGCATGCACTGCCCCCTTTGCCAAGCTGAGACCTGCCAGTGTCATGGATTGTTCTCAATCGTCGTCTGGGAAGACCAGGTGATGTCAATCTCAAAGGTTTTAAATGCCCAGACTCATCTGACCTTGCCCCAACAATCAGCACCATGGGTTCTTCTAAGCAGTTGTCTAGAAAACTGAAACTGAAAATAGTTGACGCTCACAAAGCTGGAGAAGGCTATAAGAAGATAGCAAAGGATTTTCAGATATCAATATCCTCTGTTCAGAATGTAATTAAGAAATGGCAGTCATCAGGAACAGTGGAAGTTAAAGCAAGATCTGGAAGACCAAGAAAAATATCAGACAGAACAGCTCGCAGGATTGTGAGAAAAACAATTCAAAACCCACGTTTGACTGCACGATCCTCCAGAAAGATCTGGCAGACACTGGAGTTGTGGTACACTATTCCACTATAAAGAGATACTTGTACACATATGGTCTTCATGGAAGAGTCATCAGAAGAAAACCTCTTCTACGTCCTCACCACAAAAATCATCGTTCGAACTTTGCAAATGAACATATAGACAAGCCTGATGCATTTTGGAAACAAGTTCTGTGGACCGATGAGGTTAAAATTGAACTTTTTGGCCGGAATGAGCAAAGGGACGTTTGGAGAAGAAGGGGCACAGAATTGAATGAAAAGAACCTCTGTCCAACTGTTAAGCATGGGGTTGGATCAATCATGCTTTGGGGTTGTGTTGCAGCCAGTGGCACAGGGAACATCTCACGAGTAGAAGGAAAAATGGATTCAATAAAATTTCAGCAAATTTTGGATGGTAACTTGATGCCATCTGTGAAAAAGCTGAAGTTAAAGAGAGGATGGCTTCTACAAATGGATAATGATCCTAAACACACCTCGAAATCCACGGGGGATTACATCAAGAGGCGTAAACTGAAGGTTTTGCCATGGCCTTCACAATCTCCTGACCTCAACATAATTGAAAATCTATGGATAGACCTTAAAAGAGCAGTGCGTGACAGACAGCCCAGAAATCTCAAAGAACTGGAAGACGTTTGTAAGGAAGAATGGGCAAAGATACCTCAAACAAGAATTGAAAGACTCTTGGCTGGCTACAAAAAGCGTTTACAAGCTGTGATACTTGCCAAAGGGGGCAGTACAAGATATTAACTCTGCAGGGGGCCCAAACTTTTGCAGACGCCATTTTTTTGTTTTCTGTTATTTTGAAAGTGTATATGATGGAAATAAAATCTAACTTTTGTTGATATATTATAAGAATGTCTAATCTGTAATTTGATGCCTTTTGGAGATTTTTCCATCTTTCCTTGGCTTCTTTATGCACATTAATACAAATTTTCAGCTGGGGTGCCCAAACTTTCGATCCCCACTGTAAGAATAATCGGCCGATTTTCGCTCTGTTAGTGGGTCAATGGCACCGGACGATTTTCGTGGTTCTTTCCCTTTTCAGAGATCGGGCATGTTGGAAAATTTGTGAAAAATGACCGACTTTCGACTCGATGATGGTCAAATCGTACGATCGTTTTTCCTAAAAGAATATGCGCATGAGCCGTGACCTGGAAGGAACAGAAGTTTTGGCTATTATATGGGGTGAACTTTATGATTTGGTCGGCCGATTTTCGAAATCATTAATGGCGCTGTCGAATTACCGAGCGAACAACGTTTTCAATTTTCAGAATTCATTCGAAATTTGGCCCATGTATGGCCTGCATAAGTGTCATTTCTGTCCACTGCTTCATCCCTGTGCTATAAGCATGAGTCACTTCTGTTGAGTTTTCCTGACACCAAGAGACAAATGGTGACAGGGGAGGGACCTCAAGCAGATTGACTTCCTCAGCTCTGTTCCTGTGAGCGGTGTGAAGAGGGGTGTGTCCTTTCCCTCCAATCGGCTCTCAGAGCACTCCTCACTGATGTAACTTCGGTTGTCCGCCCCCTGCTTTTCAAAGCTGAAAGATCCTGTGTAAATTGTGCATTTGAACAGATTTATTTATTTCAGGTACTTATATAGCGCCGTCAATTTACACAGCGCTTTACATATATATTGTACATTCACATCAGTCCCTAACCCTCAAGGGGCGTACAATCTAAGGTCCCTAACCCTCAAGGGGCGTACAATCTAAGGTCCCTAACCCTCAAGAGGCGTACAATCTAAGGTCCCTAACCCTCAAGGGGCGTACAGTCTAAGGTCCCTAACCCTCAAGGGGCGTACAACCTAAGGTCCCTAACCCTCAAGGGGCGTACAATCTAAGGTCCCTAACCCTCAAGGGGCGTACAACCTAAGGTCCCTAACCCTCAAGGGGCATACAATCTAAGGTCCCTAACCCTCAAGGGGCATACAGTCTAAGGTCCCTAACCCTCAAGGGGCGTACAATCTAAGGTCCCTAACTCACATTTATACATACTAGGGACAATTTAGACAGGAGCCAATTCACCTACCAGTATGTCTTCGGAATGGGAAGAAACCGGAGTACCCGGAGGCAACCCACGCATGCACAGGGAGAACATGCAGACTCCAGGCAGGTGGTGCCGTGGTTGGGATTTGAACCAACGACCCTAGTACTGCCAGGCAGAAGACTAACCACTTAGCCAATGTGCTGCCCATGTAGGGGAAAGACGGCCGTAGATAAACAGGTACAACTTACTGTAGGAGGATTTGTTGCATCAACTGAAGCCAGTCACCTCACTGGGTACATGTGAGGGTTTACAACCCCTTTAAAGACTTCCATGGGGCTTGGATCGACTTTTAGAGCCTCAGCGCAGTTCAGCGAACCGAACCCATGTACGTTTGTCTCAACCCTAGTGGGAGCAAAACCTGAACCTCACACCTACTGTACATATCACCCCATAAGCCAGTGGTTCTCAACCTTCCTAATGCCGCGACCCTTTAATACAGTTCCTCATGTTGTGGTGACCCCCAACCATAAAATTATTTACCCAGTAATTATAATTCATGAGTGTCGTTTTACCTCCAATACTGCTGCTTTCAACACAGTAGCTGCTCTTTACACATCAGAAATATGTGTTTTCTGATGGTCTTAGGGGACCCCTGTGAAAGGGTCCTTCGACCCCCAAAGGGGTCGTGACCCATAGGTTGAGAACCACTGCCATAAGCCATATTTCTAGACTGACATATTCAAAATCATCATTTTGCAGAAATAATTATTTCTTGCCATTACTATTCCATTACCACGAATAATATTTATTTTCAGTACGGCTAAACAATCACTTCTTACATCCCGTCATCCGTCTGTCCTTCCTCTCCCCTAGGATACTTCTCTACGCTGCGGAAAACATCTTGATCAAGAAAGCAGCGAGTCCATATCACAAACCTCATCCCGCTTCTTCGGGGGCCCAGAGACAGAGCACTTATTGTATAAAATATGTAGCAGCGTTTGTTCTGTTGCTGCCGCCACAGTTCAGATCACTTACAAGTCGAGCGTTTTCCCCATTCTCTCTCATCCCGCGCTCTTTTTTTTTTTCGGCTTGCGGTTTTTATCTTATTCAAAGAGCACCAGACAGCCTTTGAAGACAGCTCAAAGCTCTTCTTCTTTTTTTTTTTTCCATTTTTTTTTTTCTTCACTTCTCAACTTGATACTGAATGAGGCGTCTTAGGAGAAAACATTCAACCCCGTGGTAATTTGGGATACTCCAATTATATGAGAGTATAGAACATTTGTATGATTTTTCTTTTTAACAAGAGTGTGACTATCACTGAAGCACCATCAAACAGACAAGCGTTAATGCATGACTATTGACGGAACCAGGAGAGGAGAAATAGGAAAAAAAATATAAGTTAAAGAGAGGAAATGCTGAAAAGAAGAATGTTTTGGCTCGTGATGAGAATAGTAAAATGTTGTACTGTATCTTTTGGACTAACGAACGGGGCTTAGACGTATTTAATTAAAAACCCTATATCATTAAAGAGACTAAAAAAAAAACCATAAACCCATCCTGCCCCTCCCTCCTACCTCCCTCTTGCCCATTCAGCAGTTTATTTTCTTTAATACCTGTTGAAGGACTTTCCTAAGTCCACCATCCGGGTCCCTGGGGTTGGTGCTGCTTTGGGGTGCTGTCTTCTGGATACTGAGAAGCCTCCACTCCAATGCCATGAGGGAAGTGACATGGACACCTAAGTAAGGATCCATTTTCCTGGTCACACAAGAAGAAAGAAGACATTTGACTAGATGATCGCATAAACACAAATTTAGATGACAACCAATAGGTTGTATCAACATCATGAAGGTGGTGACATGGACTACCGAAGAAGGATCCTTCCTTCTGTACACAGAAGAAGAGAGAACACATGGGACTGGATGGTCGAATGGCCAGAAATTTAGGTGACAACCAATAGGTTGTATCAACATCATGAAGGTGGTGACACAGACTAGCAAAGAAGGATCTCTCCTTCTGTACACATGGGACTGGATGGTCACATAACCACAAACGTAGGTGGCAACCAATAGGTTGTATCAACATCATTACGTGGTGACATGGACTACCAAAGAAGTATCCCTCCTTCTGTACACATGGGACTGGATGGTCACATAACCACAAATTTAGGTGGCAACCAATAGGCTGTATCAACAGCATGAAGGTAGTGACATAGACTACCAAAGAAGGATCTCTCCTTCTGTACACATGGGACTGGATGGTCACATAACCACAAACGTAGGTGGCAACCAATAGGTTGTATCAACATCATGAAGGTGGTGACATAAACTACCAAAGAAGGATCCCTCCTTCTGTACACATAAGACTGGATGATCGCATAACCACAAATTTAGATGGCAACCAATAGGTTGTATCAACATCGTGAAGGAGGTGACATAGACTACCAAAGAAGGATAGCTCCTTCTGTACTCATGGGACTGGATGGTCACATAACCACAAATTTAGGTGACAACCAATAGGTTGTATCAACATCATGAAGGTGGTGACATAGACTACCAAAGAAGTATCCCTCCTTCTGTACACATGGGACTGGATGGTCACATAACCAAAAATTTAGGTGTCAACTAATAGGTTGTATCAACATCATGAAGGTAGTGACATGGACTACCAAAGAAGGATTCCTCCTTCTGTACATATGGGACTGGATGGTCACATAACCACAAACTTAGGTGGCAACCAATAGGTTGTATCAACATCATAAAGGCAGGGACATGGACTACCGTAAAATGATCCCTCCTTCTATACACAGAAGAAGAGAGAAGACATGAGACTGGACGGTCACATAACCACACATTTAGGTGACAACTAGAGATGAGCGAAGTATTCAAAAATTCGATTCGGCTGATTCGGCGAATTCGCGGAATAAATTCGATTCGAGTCGAATATATTCGCTGCGAATTTAAGTTATAAAAAGGGTGTTTCTAGGCTTCAGAGAGCCTTTATATTAGTGCAGAACACTGTACCTTTAATTTAAATGCCCTTGGAGTCTGCTGGGGAAGAGAAATAATACTGTCAGTCAGTATGACATGCAGATGAGTGCCGTCGATCTTAGAATCACCGCACACTTCACTCATTTGGGCAGTCACGGGGCCAAAACCAGAGTGTGGAGCCACAGTGTGGCGGTGGAGGCAGCAGCAATGGGAGGCCATACAGCACCCTATGACAAAATGGAACCCACCAGCAGTGTGAGGAGACCTGAAAGTGGCACATGGCAGAGTGTGGCGATGGAGACAGCAGCAATGGGAGGCCGTACAGGGACCCATGACACACTCTGGACCTGGCAGCAGCATGAGGAGGCGGTACAGGGGCCCATGACAGATTACGGGCCTGGCAGCAGCATGAGGAGTCGGTACGGGGGCCCATGGCAGATTACGGGCCTGGCAGCAGCAATGGGAGGCCATACAGCACCCTATGACAAAATGGAACCCACCAGCAGTGTGAGGAGACCTGAAAGTGGCACATGGCAGAGTGTGGCGATGGAGACAGCAGCAATGGGAGGCCGTACAGGGACCCATGACACACTCTGGACCTGGCAGCAGCAAGAGGAGGCGGTACAGGGGCCCATGGCAGAGTGGCGAAGCGTAAGCAGCTTAAATTGAAGGCCATACAGAGGCCTATGTTAAAAATAATAACATGTTTGGGGCATGATTCATGGCGGATTTAGTCAGTTGTGTCAGGAACTGGTGGTTTGAAATCCAGACTAATCCACGCCTGATTCATTTTCACAAACGTGAGTCTCTCCACACTTTGGGTGGACAGTCGTGTCCTCCGCGGAGTTACAATACCTCCTGCCGCACTAAACACGCGCTCCGATGCCACGCTACTGGCCGGGCATGACAGCCTTTCAAGGGCAAATTCAGCTAGTTGGGGCCAAAGGTAAAGTTTCGTTGCCCAGTAGTCAAGGGGATTGTCTACCTCGGTTGGCAGGGTGCTGTCCAAGTAGGCCCAAGCCTGTTGTTTGAGGTCCTGCTCCAGGTCCACCTGATGCTGCTGCTGCTGCGGCTGGTTAGTAGTTTCCTCACTGCGCTGGTGAAGAAAGCTACTCATCATCGACTGCAGACTGAGGCAGCCGCTGCTGGTGGAGCTGCCACTGCTCCTACCACCCCACCCCTCCCCTGCTGCCATGGCAGCGGAACGCGAGCGCACAGGGCCCACAGTGTCTGAGGATGGACGTTGGCGCAGAAAGGCAGAGACCAACTGACTACATAGGTGGTTTTTATAGTACTTTATTTTGACCTCCCTCTCAGCAGGTGTGAAAAAGGCCACCATTTTTGAACGGTAGCGAGGGTCCAACAAGGTGGACAGCCAAAAGTCATCCCTCTGTCTGATGGTTATTATTCGGCTGTCGCTACGCAAGCAACCGAGCATGCTATGGGCCATTTGTGCCAAGGAATGCGAGGGACTCCCTGCCTCCATCTCCACAGCATACTGCCACGGTGCGTCTGGGTCCTCTGTCTCCTCCTCCTCCTCTACCAGATGCTCCTGCTCCTCCACTCCTGTCCGCTGAGTGGAAAAACCACCCACTTCACTCAATAATTCCTGAGCACCAATGTCCTCCTCTACCTCCTCCTCTTCTTCCTGTCCTGCCCCCACAGGGGTCATGTGGCGTTGAGATCTGTGCGCCACGTCTACCGCAGCCTGACCAGCCATTGTTAACAGCATTTGTTCCAGGACGTGCAACAGAGGAATAACGTCGTTCATCCCATAGTCCTGCCGACTCACGAATAGCGTGGCCTCCTCAAAGGGCCTGAGCAAGCGGCAGGTGTCACGCATGAGCTGCCAATGGCTGACATCTAAGTTACACAGGGGAGTACCTTTATCCGCTTGTAACATCAGGAAATCGGTGATGGCCTTTCGCTGTTCGTAAAGGCGGTTAACATATGTAGGGTTGAATTCCACCTTGTTGCAACGTCACAGCATGAGGAGTCGTTACGGGGGCCCATGGCAGATTACGGGCCTGGCAGCAGCAATGGGAGGCCCGTAATCTGCCAGCACCCTATGACAAAATGGAACCCACCAGCAGTGTGAGGAGACCTGAAAGTGGCACATGGCAGAGTGTGGCGATGGAGACAGCAGCAATGGGAGGCCGTACAGGGACCCATGACACACTCTGGACCTGGCAGCAGCATGAGGAGGTGGTACAGGGGCCCATGACAGATTACGGGCCTGGCAGCAGCATGAGGAGTCGGTACGGGGGCCCATGGCAGATTACGGGCCTGGCAGCAGCAATGGGAGGCCATACAGCACCCTATGACAAAATGGAACCCACCAGCAGTGTGAGGAGACCTGAAAGTGGCACATGGCAGAGTGTGGCGATGGAGACAGCAGCAATGGGAGGCCGTACAGGGACCCATGACACACTCTGGACCTGGCAGCAGCAAGAGGAGGCGGTACAGGGGCCCATGGCAGAGTGGCGAAGCATAAGCAGCTTAAATTGAAGGCCATACAGAGGCCTATGTTAAAAATAATAACATGTTTGGGGCATGATTCATGGCGGATTTAGTCAGTTGTGTCAGGAACTGGTGGTTTGAAATCCAGACTAATCCACGCCTGATTCATTTTCACAAACGTGAGTCTCTCCACACTTTGGGTGGACAGTCGTGTCCTCCGCGGAGTTACAATACCTCCTGCCGCACTAAACACGCGTTCCGATGCCACGCTACTGGCCGGGCATGACAGCCTTTCAAGGGCAAATTCAGCTAGTTGGGGCCAAAGGTAAAGTTTCGTTGCCCAGTAGTCAAGGGGATTGTCTACCTCGGTTGGCAGGGTGCTGTCCAAGTAGGCCCAAGCCTGTTGTTTGAGGTCCTGCTCCAGGTCCACCTGATGCTGCTGCTGCTGCGGCTGGTTAGTAGTTTCCTCACTGCGCTGGTGAAGAAAGCTACTCATCATCGACTGCAGACTGAGGCAGCCGCTGCTGGTGGAGCTGCCACTGCTCCTACCACCCCACCCCTCCCCTGCTGCCATGGCAGCGGAACGCGAGCGCACAGGGCCCACAGTGTCTGAGGATGGACGTTGGCGCAGAAAGGCAGAGACCAACTGACTACATAGGTGGTTTTTATAGTACTTTATTTTGACCTCCCTCTCAGCAGGTGTGAAAAAGGCCATTTTTGAACGGTAGCGAGGGTCCAACAAGGTGGACAGCCAAAAGTCATCCCTCTGTCTGATGGTTATTATTCGGCTGTCGCTACGCAAGCAACCGAGCATGCTATGGGCCATTTGTGCCAAGGAATGCGAGGGACTCCCTGCCTCCATCTCCACAGCATACTGCCACGGTGCGTCTGGGTCCTCTGTCTCCTCCTCCTCCTCTACCAGATGCTCCTGCTCCTCCACTCCTGTCCGCTGAGTGGAAAAACCACCCACTTCACTCAATAATTCCTGAGCACCAATGTCCTCCTCTACCTCCTCCTCTTCTTCCTGTCCTGCCCCCACAGGGGTCATGTGGCGTTGAGATCTGTGCGCCACGTCTACCGCACCCTGACCAGCCATTGTTAACAGCATTTGTTCCAGGACGTGCAACAGAGGAATAACGTCGTTCATCCCATAGTCCTGCCGACTCACGAATAGCGTGGCCTCCTCAAAGGGCCTGAGCAAGCGGCAGGTGTCACGCATGAGCTGCCAATGGCTGACATCTAAGTTACACAGGGGAGTACCTTTATCCGCTTGTAACATCAGGAAATCGGTGATGGCCTTTCGCTGTTCGTAAAGGCGGTTAACATATGTAGGGTTGAATTCCACCTTGTTGCAACGTCACAGCATGAGGAGTCGGTACGGGGGCCCATGGCAGATTACGGGCCTGGCAGCAGCAATGGGAGGCCCGTAATCTGCCAGCACCCTATGACAAAATGGAACCCACCAGCAGTGTGAGGAGACCTGAAAGTGGCACATGGCAGAGTGTGGCGATGGAGACAGCAGCAATGGGAGGCCGTACAGGGACCCATGACAGATTACGGGCCTGGCAGCAGCATGAGGAGGCGGTACAGGGGCCCATGACAGATTACGGGCCTGGCAGCAGCAATGGGAGGCCCGTAATCTGCCAGCACCCTATGACAAAATGGAACCCACCAGCAGTGTGAGGAGACCTGAAAGTGGCACATGGCAGAGTGTGGCGATAGAGACAGCAGCAATGGGAGGCCGTACAGGGACCCATGACAGATTACGGGCCTGGCAGCAGCATGAGGAGGCGGTACAGGGGCCCATGACAGATTACGGGCCTGGCAGCAGCAATGGGAGGCCCCGTAATCTGCCAGCACCCTATGACAAAATGGAACCCACCAGCAGTGTGAGGAGACCTGAAAGTGGCACATGGCAGAGTGTGGCGATGGAGACAGCAGCAATGGGAGGCCGTACAGGGACCCATGACACACTCTGGACCTGGCAGCAGCATGAGGAGGCGGTACAGGGGCCCATGGCAGATTACGGGCCTGGCAGCAGCAATGGGAGGCCCGTAATCTGCCAGCACCCTATGACAAAATGGAACCCACCAGCAGTGTGAGGAGACCTGAAAGTGGCACATGGCAGAGTGTGGCGATAGAGACAGCAGCAATGGGAGGCCGTACAGGGACCCATGACAGATTACGGGCCTGGCAGCAGCATGAGGAGGCGGTACAGGGGCCCATGACAGATTACGGGCCTGGCAGCAGCAATGGGAGGCCCGTAATCTGCCAGCACCCTATGACAAAATGGAACCCACCAGCAGTGTGAGGAGACCTGAAAGTGGCACATGGCAGAGTGTGGCGATGGAGACAGCAGCAATGGGAGGCCGTACAGGGACCCATGACACACTCTGGACCTGGCAGCAGCATGAGGAGGCGGTACAGGGGCCCATGGCAGATTACGGGCCTGGCAGCAGCAATGGGAGGCCCGTAATCTGCCAGCACCCTATGACAAAATGGAACCCACCAGCAGTGTGAGGAGACCTGAAAGTGGCACAGGGCAGAGTGTGGCGATGGAGACAGCAGCAATGGGAGGCCGTACAGGGACCCATGACAGATTACGGGCCTGGCATCAGCATGAGGAGGCGGTACAGGGGCCCATGACAGATTACGGGCCTGGCAGCAGCAATGGGAGGCCCGTAATCTGCCAGCACCCTATGACAAAATGGAACCCACCAGCAGTGTGAGGAGACCTGAAAGTGGCACATGGCAGAGTGTGGCGATGGAGACAGCAGCAATGGGAGGCCGTACAGGGACCCATGAGACACTCTGGACCTGGCAGCAGCATGAGGAGGCGGTACGGGGGCCCATGGCAGATTACGGGCCTGGCAGCAGCAATGGGAGGCCTGTAATCTGCCAGCACCCTATGACAAAATGGAACCCACCAGCAGTGTGAGGAGACCTGAAAGTGGCACATGGCAGAGTGTGGCGATGGAGACAGCAGCAATGGGAGGCCGTACAGGGACCCATGACACACTCTGGACCTGGCAGCAGCATGAGGAGGCGGTACAGGGGCCCATGACAGATTACGGGCCTGGCAGCAGCAATGGGAGGCCTGTAATCTGCCAGCACCCTATGACAAAATGGAACCCACCAGCAGTGTGAGGAGACCTGAAAGTGGCACATGGCAGAGTGTGGCGATGGAGACAGCAGCAATGGGAGGCCGTACAGGGACCCATGACAGATTACGGGCCTGGCAGCAGCATGAGGAGGCGGTACAGGGGCCCATGACAGATTACGGGCCTGGCAGCAGCAATGGGAGGCCCGTAATCTGCCAGCACCCTATGACAAAATGGAACCCACCAGCAGTGTGAGGAGACCTGAAAGTGGCACATGGCAGAGTGTGGCGATGGAGACAGCAGCAATGGGAGGCCGTACAGGGACCCATGAGACACTCTGGACCTGGCAGCAGCATGAGGAGGCGGTACAGGGGCCCATGACAGATTACAGGCCTGACAGCAGCAATGGGAGGCCCGTAATCTGCTAGCACCCTATGACAAAATGGAACCCACCAGCAGTGTGAGGAGACCTGAAAGTGGCACATGGCAGAGTGTGGCGATGAAGACAGCAGCAATGGGAGGCCGTACAGGGACCCATGACACACTCTGGACCTGGCAGCAGCATGAGGAGCCGGTACAGGGGCCCATGGCAGATTACGGGCCTGGCAGCAGCAATGGGAGGCCTGTAATCTGCCAGCACCCTATGACAAAATGGAACCCACCAGCAGTGTGAGGAGACCTGAAAGTGGCACATGGCAGAGTGTGGCGATGGAGACATGGGCCCCCTGGCCACGCTTGACTTTCTGGCCACATAGTCGACATACGGCTACGTTTACTTCCTCGGGCGGCTTGACGAAAAATTGCCACACCGCCGAGTAGGAAACTTTGCCCCCGCTACTCCTCACTGGCTGACTGCTACTTCCTCCGTGCACACCGGCACCACTACTGGCCGTGGTGGTAGGCTGCAGTGGAGCTGGTGCTCTACTCCGTGGCCGTTTGCCTCCACTGACACTGCTGCGACGCTGCTGCCTCCTGGGCAACCCACCGACTGTTTTGCTCGCTGCCAAGCTGGCACCCTCTTCTCCTGATGATGCGGAAGCAATAGCCTGATGACGACGAGGCTGCCAAGTGCGATCAGCCTCATCATCATCAATTAGGGTCTCCGCCTCACTACTAGCCCCCTCGGCTGCGTGTGGGTCAGGAGACAGACCTGTCTCTAGACCGGCTACCGAGCCACTCTCCTCGCCAGTACTTCTTCGCCTGGCTGCTGAAGAGGCGGATGTCTCCCCCCGTTCCTGACCGCCCTCTGTTAGCTCTTCCTCACTGTACAGTGGGGCTGAGCCCACAGCATGCGATACTTCGCTTGGTGAGGGAACACCAAAGGACAGGGGCAGGTAGAGGACACGTGATTTCAGTGGGCTTGCTCCCGGGCCATGCCAACTAACGGTTGTGTCTGACGTACCCACCGACTGTTGGCTGTAGGTGTCAGAGGTGACCTGGGAAGAGGAAGACGACCGAGCCAACCAATCGATGATGGCAGGGTTGTCGGTGGAGACACGACCGCTGGATGACACCGGGAGCACTGGCCTCTGGCTGCGACTAGTGCTGCCTCGACCCCTTCCTCTGCTGCCACGTCTGCTCGCTCCTGAAACATTGCCTCCGCTGCCACTCCTCTGCGTGTTGTCTGACATACTCTTTAATTCAACGATTCTGTGTCCCTGAGTAACGTTTCTGTGTCCCTGAGTAACAATTCTGTGTCCCTGAGTAACGATTCTGTGTCCCTGAGTAACGATTCTGTGTCCCTGAGTAACGATTCTGTGTCCCTGAGTAACGATTCTGTGTCCCTGAGTAACAATTCTGTGTCCCTGAGTAACAATTCTGTGTCCCTGAGTAACAATTCTGTGTCCCTCAGTAACAATTCTGTGTCCCTCAGTAACAATTCTGTGTCCCTCAGTAACAATTCTGTGTCTGTCCCTGAGTAACAATTCTGTGTCCCTGAGTAACAGTTCTGTGTCCCTGAGTAACAGTTCTGTGTCCCTGAGTAACAATTCTGTGTCCCTCAGTAACAATTCTGTGTCCCTGAGTAACAATTCTGTGTCCCTGAGTAACAGTTCTGTGTCCCTGAGTAACAGTTCTGTGTCCCTGAGTAACAATTCTGTGTCCCTAAGTAACGATTCTGTGGCCCTAAAGTCTCTTTGGCCCTAACTCTGTCCCTAATACAGAGAGGTCTGTCTCTCTTGAATGACCGGAGGCTAATGGAGAATTCTAAGATGGCCGCAATTTATAGCTCGACCATTACACAGTGCTGGCTGGCTGGCTGCTGATTGGCTAATGCTATCACATGTCATGAATGAATGCATTATGGGTCAGCGCGCCTTGTCTGCGCGCCTTCCCAGAGATCCCCGCTCCGTCGCCACACATGTCGCCGCCATTTTTGGAAAATTTCGATTCGCGCATCCGAAGTCTGCTAATTTTCGGATTCGGCGCGAATCCGAAACGAATTCCACTTCGCCAAGTTCGATTCGCTCATCTCTAGTGACAACCAATAGGTTGTATCAACATCATGAAGGCGGTGACATAGACTACTAAAGGAGGATGCCTCCTTCTGCACACAGAAGAAGAGAGAAGACATGGGACTGGATGGTCACAAGGCCAGAAATGTAGGTGGCAACCAATAGGTTGTATCAACATCATAAAGGCGATGGCATGGACTACTGAAGAAGGATCCCTCCTTCTGTACACAGAAGAAGAGAGAAGACATGGGACTGGATGGTCGAATGGCCAGAAATTTAGGTGGCAACCAATAGGTTGTATCAACATCATGAAGGTGGTGATATAGACAAGCAAAGAAGGATCCCTCCTTCTGTACACATGGGACTGGATGGTCATATAACCACAAATTTAGGTGGCAACCAATAGGTTGTATCAACATCATGAAGGTGGTGACATAGAATACCAAAGAAGGACCCCTCCTTCTGTACACAGAAGAAGAGATAAGATATGGGACTGGATGGTCACAAGGCCAGTAATATAGGTGGCAACTAAGAGGGTGTATCAACATCATGAAGGCGGTGACATAGACTACTAAAGAAGGATCCCTCCTTCTGTACACAGAAGAAGAGAGAAGACATGGGACTGGATGGTCACATAACACATTTAGGTGACAATCAATAGGGTGTATCAACATCATGAAGGCGGTGATATAGACTACCAAAGAAGGATCCCTCCTCCTGTGCACAGAAGAGAGAAGACATGGGACTGGATGGTCACATGGCCAGAAATTTAGGTGGCAACCAATAGGTTGTATCTACGTCATGAAGGCGGTAACGCGGACTCCCAAAGAAGGACCCCTCCTCCTGTGCACCGAAGAAGAGAGAAGATATGGGACCAGATGATCACATGGCCACAAATTTAGGGGACAGCCAATAGGTTGTATCTACATCATGAAGGTGGTAACGTGGACTCCCAAAGAAGGACCCCTCCTCCTGTGCATAGAAGAAGAGAGAAGATATGGGACCAGATGATCACATGGCCACAAATTTAGGGGACAGCCAATAGGTTGTGCCAATGTCATGAAGACGGGGACATGGACACCCGTAGAAGGACCTCTTCTGTGCACAGAAGAAATGGGATCAGATGATCACATGGCCACAAATTTAGGTGATTAAAAAGTGAATGTACTTTTTTTTTAAATAACACAGCCATGTGACCACCATGTAAGCTCTGACATGGTTATTAAAAGGCTCTGTTGCTGAGCAAAGCCGTGTACGTACGTGCTATAGCTTTGTTAATAAAGTTCCAGAGTGCCAGATACCACGTCAGTGACAGATGCCACTATATATCTTACTAGGTGCACTTAGAAGGTGCATTTTGTTTGTATGAAAGGTTAGGGTTAACATTAGGGTTCCTCTGTTTTTAGTATTTAATATCATGTTCTCAAGGGGCCAATTTCTGGCACAAGGTTAGCTGGAGGGAGCATATGTAGCTCTCAGGGATGCGTTGACGGCCTATTCAACTCTTGAAAACCTCTGAAACCACCTTAATTTCTCGTTCACCATTGATTATTGCTTTTCTGACAAAAGTGATGTCATATTACTGAAATGTCTTGCTTTTCACCAATATTCTCAATTTTTGCTAATCGGTAATATACAGTAAATGAACAAGAGGAGTATCAATTGTCCAATTAATTAGTGTGTGTAGCGCTTACCCTCACAGGAGCCGCTTGTATGATGGGTCCTCTACTCTCTGCCATGACTCTGTAAACCTCTTTGTCTGATTTGACACACCTGGTTATATAATAGCATGCTGCAAGAACCTATAGTATATTAGCTCAGGCATTAGAACACCACTTACAACTGTGGATACTGTATATAGTAAATAAATCCCCCTGTGCTGTGTGGAAGAGCTGTGGCAGTCTCAGGACAGGATGGACAGAAATACAAATCCTTTGGTAGGTAAAACAGTTTCCATATACAGTGAAGGAAATAAGTATTTGCTCCCCTGCTGATTTCGAATGTTTGCCCACTCACAAATGATCGGTCTAAAAATGAAATGTTCGGTGTATTGTAACACTGAGAGACAGAATGACAGCAAACAATTCAGCAGAATTGCATGTCTAACAAATGATGACTGATCTGCATGTTCATGAGGGAAATAAGGATTTGATCCCCTATCATTCAGCAGGATTTCTGGCTACCAGGTGTCTTTCATGCAGGTAGCAAGCTGAGATTAGAAGCAGTCTCTTAAAGGGAGTGCTGCTGATCTCATTTTGTTACCTGTATAAAAGACACCTGTCCACAGGAGCAAACAATCTGATTCCAAACTCTCCACCATGGCAAAGACCAAAGAGCTGTCCAAGGATGTCAGGGACAAGATTGTAGACCTACACAAGTCTGGACTGGGCTACCAAACTATCGCCAAGCAGCTTGGTGAGAAGGTGACAACAGTTGGTGCAATCATTTGCAAATGGAAGAAACACAAAACAAGTGTCAGTCTCCCTAGGTCTGGTGCACCATGCAAGATCTCACCTCGTGGAGTGTCAATGATCATGAGAACAGTGAGGAATCATCCCAGAACTACACGTGAGGATCTTGTCAATGATTTCCAGGCAGCTGGGACCACAGTCACCAAGAAAACAATTGGTAACACACTACGCCGACAAGGACTGAAATCCTGCAGTGCCCGTAAGGTCCCTCTGCTCAAGAAAGCACATGTCCAGGCCCGTCTGAAGTTTGCCACTGAACATCTGAATGATGCAGAGGAGGACTGGTGGAAAGTGTTGTGGTCAGATGAGACCAAAATCCAGCTCTTTGGCATCAACTCAGATCGCCGTGTTTGGAGGAGGGAGGAATGCTGCCTATGACCCCAAGAACACCATCCCAACTGTCAAATGTGGTGGTGGAAACATTCTGCTTTGGGGTGTTTTTCTGCTAAGGGGACAGGACAACTGCACCACATCAAAGGGACGATAGACGGGGCAATGTACCATCAAATCTTGGGTGAGAACCTTCTTCCCTCAGCCAGGGCATTGAAAATGGGTCGTGGATGGGTGTTCCAGCATGACAATGACCCAAAACACACGGCCAAGGCAACAAAGGAGCGGCTCAAGAAGAAGCACATTAAGGTCCTGGAGTGGCCTAGCCAGTCTCCAGACCTTCATCCGATTGAAAATCTGTGGAGGGAGCTGAAAGTTCGAGTTGCCAAACGTCAGCCACCCAACCGTAATGACTTGGAGAGGATCTGCCAAGAGGAGTGGGCCAAAATCCCTCCTGAGATGTGTGCAAACCTGGGGGCCAACTCCAGGAAACGTCTGACCTCTGTGATTGCCAACAAGGGATTTGCCACCAAGTACTAAGTCATTTTTTGTGAAGGGGATCAAATCCTTCTTTCCCTCATGAACATGCAGATCAGTCATCATTTGTTAGACGTATTTCTGCTGAATTTGTTGTTGCTATTCTGTCTCTGTGTTACAATACACCGAACATTCAATGTTTAGACCGATCATTCCTTTGTGAGGGGCAAACATTCATAATCAGCAGGGGAGCAAATAAGCATTTCCTTCACTGTATGTAATTTACTGGCATCCAGTCTTAGAGACGAGACAGGTAGACGTTCCTCTTGCCCTCCTTTAAGGATGTTTCACATTCACTTGGCTAGGCAAGTGGTGTTTCAAACAGACCAGAGTCAAGGAAAGGGATAGCAAACACCAGATTAGCCTGATGGCCTCCAGCTACCTTTGAGAACAGAATCCTGGGAAAGCCTCATTGTGCCCCTTCTTTGTTTCTAGGGGTTCCTTTCTCTGAAACCTAAAGGCAACCATACACTATACAATCGGATTGTACAATTTCCTTTAGATCTACCATAAACTATGTAGTGCAAGGGCCTGCTTGATTTGATACTGACCAAATTGAGTGTTTAGGGGTGTCTTTATGTTACTTAGTTTTGGTTAATATAAAATGAGATTATACAGACATTGTACATTCAGATTGCATAGTGTATGGGCAGCCTAAGTCTAATGCTCCCCTCCAGGTCCCCAGAATCTGCATGCAGCCCCCGTGGCTCTCAGCTGAACCTCTGCTCAGATATTATAAACTCCTCTGTATTTTTGTACACGAAGCCCGCTCTGCTTTCAACGCTTTGACTACTTAATGACGGTTAATGTCGGATCAGCGAGGCAGAAAATAGCCGAGAAAATGACTGAAAATTCCGTCAGGAATTACAGATATGGTGGGTGGATAATGGTGGGTTTACGGCTGTCATTTCCTCCGTTGGAATGGGTTGCAGCCCCCCACCCCCCACCCCCCCAGCACCAAGTGATCGAAAGGCACCTGCCATGGGGCTGGGCACAGCGCGCAGCTCGCCACTTTTCCGCACGGCTCGCAGGGTCCCCCGGGGCCAGCCTCGTGCTGATTTTATGGCACCATCCAATTAGAGGAAAGTGTCTGAACACAAAAGAGCAGGAGTGGAAGCCACGAAGAAAATGGTTATTAGCTCTAGAGCCGTAATTGTGCCATTTACTGTACTGTCCTGCCAACTCTATAAACTGGCATCGCTCGGCCTCGCCCCCGGATAGCGAGCGATTGGAAGACCGTTACCTCTTATATGGCCGGGCGCTGGAAGAAAAAGCGTAACCAAGAAAGGTCGTTCTGATGTTAAAGGGGACATTCATGTCTGTATTGTGCTGAGCCAGTAAGAACACTCCGTAATCTGCGACCAAAACTGAAAATAAGGCCTTGAAGAACACATGGAGAACACTCCCTCCATAGCACTGGGGTTCTGCTTTTTATCAGTGCATAGCTTCCCATATAGAAGAAAAATATATTTGAAAGATATTTTAAAAATATTCTTCCCAAATATATTGACATGTTTTTGAAATGCTACAATTGTGGCCATATTCAATATATTTCAATAAATAAATAATAATAATAAATATATATATATATATATATATATATATATATATATATTTATATTTATACTGCATGTTGAAATGCGTTTTTATAACAAAATATATATTTTTTTTAAAAATACATTTCAAATATACTGTATGTCTTTAAAAATACAAATCTGCATTCTTGGAATGCATTTACAAATATATGTAAAGATGACTTTTTTATATGTTAAATAAAAAATCTAAAGAATGTATTTTCAAAAAACATATTTTTAAAAATATTTTTCATATACTTTGTAATATATAAAAAATGCATTTCAACATGCAGTATACTGTGTATGTGTATGTATATATATATATATATATATATATATATATATATATACATACATATGTGTGAGTGTATGTATGTATATATATATACATATATATATATTTTTTTTTTAATATATTGAATATGGCCAAAATTGTAACATATATATATATAAATATATATATATATATATATATATTTATATATATTCTGCATGTTGAAATGCGTTTTTATGAAACATATATGAAAAATATTTTTAAAAATACATTTCAAATATACTTTATGTCTTTAAAAATACAAATCCACATTCTTGGAATGCATTTACAAATATATGTAAAAATATACGTTAAAATTACTTTTTTATATGTTAAAAAAATCTGAAGAATATGTTTTAAAAAAATATATTTTTAAAAATATTTTTCATATATTTTGTATTATATAAAAAACACATTTCAACATGCAGTATCTATCTATCTATCTATCTATCTATCTATCTATCTATCTATCTATCTATCTATCTATCTATCTATCTATCTATCTATCTATCTATTATCTATCTATCTATCTATCTATCTATCTATCTATCTATCTATCTGTCTGTCTGTCTGTCTGTCTGTCTGTCTGTCTGTCTGTCTGTCTGTCTGTCTGTCTAGCAATCTATCTATTGAAATATATTTTGAAATATTTTGAATCCGGCCAAAATTGTAGCATTTCCAATACGTCAATATATTTGGGAAGAATATTTTCAAAATATATCTCAAATATATTTTTCTTCCATATGTGTAAAACCCCTCAAGACATTAAAAAGACCAAAAAGGATAGATTTAGGAAAATGATTACCGATGTCATAGATGGGTAGGGAACTGGTGACTTTTTAAAAAATATATTTCAAATATATTTTTCTTCCATGTGGGTTGAAAGCCCCCCACCCACTGATACTTGCCTTCGCAGATCAAACCCATTCTCAAAGCCCTCAAAAATATCCTGCAGGACGGCATTAGAAGATGGCGTGCATATGTGCACCAAGGCACAGAACAAACTAAATTGCAGCAGGTTGCATATGCATTCACATTTCCATGACAGAGTCAATTTACACGAGCAAGCTAATGCATGCAGGCACGTTGCACAGACGTAGGTGTGCGCAGGCACATGGGCAAGTGCGCATTCCCAATTTTAGTGCCAAATGGCCCATTTAAGGAACAGAGCTGAGACAGGAATTTTCCAGGACCTTCTTCAGTTGTTACTCTGCAACCCGAACCTGTTTCTGAGTTTTTCCTTGCTGTTGCTGACCCGGCCTGCTCTTGGACTTTGTTTTGCCTTCCTTCCACTGAAGTCAGCTAGTTCCTGACCACAGATTGTCTCTGCTGATTCTTGACTTAACATTGGCTACTTTCTGATGATAGCATTATTCCTGTTGATTCCCAATTTTGACCTGGGCTTGACCGTGACTATGGCTTGTCTCTGCGAATTCCTGGCTTGACCTTGTCTAATCCCTGACCATGGCTTTTTCCTGTTCATTCCTGGTTTTGACTTCAGCTAGACCTTGACCTTAGCTTGTCTCTGCCTATTTCATGGCTTAACATTGCTTAGTTCCTGACCAGAGCTTATTCCTGTTAATTCCTGGTTTTGACTTCAGCTAGAACTTGCCTACAGCTTTTCTCTGCCTACATTTTCACTTGACCTTGGCTAATCCATGACTACAGCTCATTTCTGTTGATTCCTGGTTTTGACCTCAGCTAGACACTGACTACAGCTTGTCACTGCCTATTTCCCAGCCTGACCTTGGCTAGTTCCTGACCACAGCTTGTCTCTGCTGATTCTTGTCTTAACCTTGGCTACTTTCTGATGATAGCATTATTCCTGTTGATTCCCAGTTTTTACCTGGGCTAGACTGTGACTATGGCTTGACTCTGTAAATTCCTGGCTTGACCTTGTCTAGTTCCTGACCATGGCTTTTTCCTGTTCATTCCTGGTTTTGATTTCAGCTAGACCTTGACCTCAGCTTGTCTCTGCCTACTTCCTGGCTTAACATTGCTTAGTTCCTGACCATTGCTTATTCCTGTTAATTCCTGGTTTTGACTTCAGATAGAACTTGCCTACAGCTTTTTCTGCCTATATTTCCACTTGACTTTGGCTACTCCAGGACCACAGCTTGTTTCTGCTGATTCCTGGCTTGATATCGGCTCGTCCCTGACCACAGTTCATTTCTGTTTAGACACTGACTAGCGCTTGTCACTGCCTATTTCCCAGCCTGACCTTGGCTAGTTCCTGACCACAACTTGTTCCTGTTGATTCCTGTTTTTTTTAACTCAGCTAGATCCTGACTATGGCTCACTGATTCTTTGGTGTGAATTCGGCTTTTCTCATGATCACCAATCTGGCTGCTACCCTGCCTGCTGTACGTCATCTCAGTTGCTGACCACTACCTGTCCAAACTATGCTTTTGACCTTCTGTGTGTTCCACCCAACTGCTTTACTGCTGTTTTACATGAACATCTCACAGACAAGCCTGCCTAAAGAAGGAAGCCTCTGTGGACTGGAACTGTGGCACCTGTGCCATGGTGTGTGTTTTTGCTCCCTGTGCTCCATTATAGGGTTTTTGGACCAGAGGTATAAGGGAAGTCATCTAGTTACTGTATCTTGGCCTCCAACCAGGTACATTGTACTCCTCCTCCTTCCAGGATCCCTGAGCATCCATTTGCCAGGGCCAGTCACTGATACGTGCGGGAGGGTAGAAGGTCATTAGCCCTATTTAAGATCTGAGACCACCCAACACAGAGTTGAGAAGCAATGGTTAGGGAGAGGGGCTATTAAAAGGGTTAGTGTACCCTTAATTGGCAAAATGACAGATTCTCTCACTGGCTGTGTACAGTGACTCTAAGTACTGCAGTCAGAGGAGAAGGCGATTAGCATTTTCAGCAAGAGCAACCATCGTATTTCCCTCTGCATAGGTTCCCTTTAATTTTAGATAATGTTGTATTTCAATGTATTAAAAAATGGCAATGAACTGCCCCTTCTCAACTCTTCTGCCTCACTATTGGTTACTGAGCCCATCAATCATGGTTAGGAACCATGAGTGAGATAGGAGAGGTGGGCATGTCATCTACTTATGAATTCCAAGCTGGTATTTGCATATCAGAGCGCCTAAGTGTTCAGGGTTCCAGAATGCGCAAGAAGACATGCAGAGCTATGTGCAAGCATATTAGGAGGGTTCATTTTTGTTAACTTCCTGAGCTGGTCAGACACCACAGCCCTTCTCATTACACCTATGAGCATTGATATTTGAAATAGTACTTCATACACAGATACATAGACTTATCTCTCTGAATTAGCTCATCCTGGAGTTGAGATTTTGGGGCTGCAAGCTGGCCGCATAGATCCTGCATGCTGTTGGTGCGCAGCCTTCTGACACAAAGCAAGGTTCGTATGCAGCAGCATAAGTGTTAATTATTGTTAGGGATTAGTATAGTGCTCAGGTTTACTTTAGGTTTAAGGGTTCAGTGTTAGGGAGGGGGGCATTAAGGGTTCAGTGGTGATGTTGGTGGGGTCACATTAGGGGATTCAGTGGTGATGTTGGTGAGGTCACATTAAGGGATTCAGTGGTGATGTTGGTGGGGGTCACATTAGGGGATTCAGTGGTGATGTTGGTGAGGTCACATTAGGGGATTCAGTGGTGATGTTGGTGGGGTCACATTAGGGGATTCAGTGGTGATGTTGGTGGGGTCACATTAAGGGATTCACTGGTGATGTTGGTGGGGGTCACATTAGGGGATTCAGTGGTGATGTTGGTGGGGGTCACATTAGGGGATTCAGTGGTGATGTTGGTGAGGTCACATTAAGGGATTCACTGGTGATGTTGGTGGGGTCACATTAGGGGATTCAGTGGTGATGTTGGTGGGGTCACATTAGGGGATTCAGTGGTGATGTTGGTGGGGTCACATTAGGAGATTCAGTGGTGATGTTGGTGGGGGTCACATTAGGGGATTCAGTGGTGATGTTGGTGGGGGTCACATTAGGGGAGTCAGTGGTGATGTTGGTGGGGTCACATTAGATGATTCAGTCATGATGTTGGTGGGGTCACATTAAGGGATTCAGTGTGATGTTGGTGGGGTCACATTAGGAGATTCAGTTGTGATGTTGGTGGGATCACATTAGGGGAGTCAGTTGTGATGTTGGTGGGGTCACATTAGAGGATTCAGTGGTGATGTTGGTGGGGTCACATTAGGGGATTTAGTAGTGATGTTGGTGGGGTCACATTAGGGGATTCAGTAGTGATGTTGGTGGGGTCACATTAGGGGATTCAGTGGTGATGTTGGTGAGGTCACATTAGGGGAGTCAGTGGGGATGTTGGTGGGGTTACATTAGGGGATTTAGTGGTGATGTTGGTGGGGTCACTTTAGGGGATTCAGTGGTGATGTTGGTGGGGGCACATTAGGGGAGTCAGTGGTGATGTTGGTGGGGTTACATTAGGGGATTCAGTGGTGATGTTGGTGGGGTCACATTAGGGGAGTCAGTGGTGATGTTGGTGGGGTCACATTAGGGGATTCAGTGGTGATGTTGGTGGGGTCACATTAGATGATTCAGTCATGATGTTGGTGGGGTCACATTAAGGGATTCAGTGTTGATGTTGGTGGGGTCACATTAGGGGATTCAGTCGTGATGTTGGTGGGATCACATTAGGGGATTCAGTGGTGATGTTGGTGGGGTCACATTAAGGGATTCAGTGGTGATGTTGGTGGGGTCACATTAGGGGATTCAGTGTTGATGTTGGTGGGGGTCACATTAGGGGATTCAGTGTTGATGTTGGTGGGGTCACATTAGGGGATTCAGTGGTGATGTTGGTGGGGTCACATTAGGGGATTCAGTGGTGATGTTGGTGGGGTCACATTAGATGACTCAGTCGTGATGTTGGTGGGGTCACATTAGGGGATTCAGTGTTGATGTTGGTGGGGTCACATTAAGGGATTCAGTGGTGATGTTGGTGGGGGTCAAATTAGGGGAGTCAGTGGTGATGTTGGTGGGATCACATTAGGGGATTTAGTGGTGATGTTGGTGGGGTCACATTAGGGGATTCAGTCATGATGTTGGTGGGATCACATTAGGAGATTCAGTGTTGATGTTGGTGGGGGTCACATTAGGGGATTCAGTGGTGATGTTGGTGGGGTCACATTAGGGGATTCAGTGGTGATGTTGGTGGGGTCACATTAGGGGATTCAGTGGTGATGTTGGTGGGGTCACATTAGGGGATTCAGTGTTGATGTTGGTGGGGTCACATTAGGGGATTCAGTCGTGATGTTGGTGGGATCACATTAGGGGATTCAGTGGTGATGTTGGTGGGGTCACATTAGATGATTCAGTCATGATGTTGGTGGGGTCACATTAAGGGATTCAGTGTTGATGTTGGTGAGGTCACATTAGGGGATTCAGTCGTGATGTTGGTGGGATCACATTAGGGGATTCAGTGGTGATGTTGGTGGGGTCACATTAAGGGATTCAGTGGTGATGTTGGTGGGGTCACATTAGGGGATTCAGTGTTGATGTTGGTGGGGGTCACATTAGGGGATTCAGTGGTGATGTTGGTGGGGTCACATTAGGGGATTCAGTGGTGATGTTGGTGGGGTCACATTAGGGGATTCAGTGGTGATGTTGGTGGGGTCACATTAGATGACTCAGTCGTGATGTTGGTGGGGTCACATTAGGGGATTCAGTGTTGATGTTGGTGGGGTCACATTAAGGGATTCAGTGGTGATGTTGGTGGGGGTCACATTAGGGGAGTCAGTGGTGATGTTGGTGGGATCACATTAGGGGATTTAGTGGTGATGTTGGTGGGGTCACATTAGGGGATTCAGTCATGATGTTGGTGGGATCACATTAGGAGATTCAGTGTTGATGTTGGTGGGGGTCACATTAGGGGATTCAGTGGTGATGTTGGTGGGGTCACATTAGGGGATTCAGTGGTGATGTTGGTGGGGTCACATTAGGGGATTCAGTGGTGATGTTGGTGGGGTCACATTAGGGGATTCAGTGTTGATGTTGGTGGGGTCACATTAGGGGATTCAGTCGTGATGTTGGTGGGATCACATTAGGGGATTCAGTGGTGATGTTGGTGGGGTCACATTAAGGGATTCAGTGGTGATGTTGGTGGGGTCACATTAGGGGATTCAGTGTTGATGTTGGTGGGGGTCACATTAGGGGATTCAGTGGTGATGTTGGTGGGGTCACATTAGGGGATTCAGTGGTGATGTTGGTGGGGTCACATTAGGGGATTCAGTGGTGATGTTGGTGGGGTCACATTAGGGGATTCAGTGTTGATGTTGGTGGGGTCACATTAGGGGATTCAGTGGTGATGTTGGTGGGGTCACATTAGGGGATTCAGTGGTGATGTTGGTGGGGTCACATTAGGGGATTCAGTGTTGATGTTGGTGGGGGTCACATTAGGGGATTCATTGGTGATGTTGGTGGGATCACATTAGGGGATTCAGTGGTGATGTTGGTGGGGTCACATTAGGAGATTCAGTGGTGATGTTGATGGGGTCATATTAGGGGATTCAGTCGTGATGTTGGTGGGGTCACATTATGGGATTAAGTGTTGGAGTTGGTGGGGGTCACTTTAGGGAGTTCTTTGGTGGTGTTGGTGGGGTCACTACCACTTGCCCTCCTTAGGATTCCCCCCCCCCCCTTATTTCCTGACCAGGCCATTTTTTGCGTTACTGCGCTGCGTTACTTTAACTGACAATTGCGCAGTCATGCAACGCTGCACCCAAATAAAATTTACGTTCTTTTTTCCCACGAATTGAGCTTTATTTTGTTAGTATTTGATCGCCTCTGCATTTTTTATTTTTGTGCTATAAAAAAAAAAGACCAACAATTTTGAGAAAAAAAACAATATTTTTGACTTTTTGCTATTAAACATGTCCAGTAAAAAAATGTAAAAAATCAAATTTCATCATAAATTTAGGACAAAATGTATTTGCTAAAAAAATCCCAATAAATTAATTGGTTTACGTGAAAGTTATAGCATCTACATATGTGGTATATATACTGGAATTCTTTTTTTAATACTAGTAATGGTGGCTCTCAGTGACTTATAGCAGGACTGTGGGATTGCAGCAGACATTCTGACACTGGGGGGAGGGGGACTGACTTGGTGTTACTGACATCCCCAGTGACACCACTACAGTGATCACTGCTAAAAAAAAAAACACTGACACTGTACTAATGGCCCTGGTCAGGAAGGGGTTAACATGAGGGGCGATCAAAGGGATAACTGTGTGCAGGGAGTGGTTTACTAGGGGGCGGTGTGTTGGTGCTTTCACTATTTTTGTATCTGATTCACATGTGAATGTGTTGTGAATTTTATGTGCTTGTTGTTTTAGGGGTTTAAGCACTTTTCTCTTTGTTTTATGATTATCCCGCATTTGGGATTCACTGTTTATACACTGTGTGTATGCTTATTATCCCGTATTTTGGGATTGGGATGTTTGTTATTTTATTTTACCATACATTGGGTCCAAATTCAGGACCAAGTTGATTGTCTCACAATATTCACTATATGGCACATAGTACTATATTTTAGATTGATGAAGGATCTTATCACTACAATGTTTTTTATGAGTAATTTATTGTATACGTTGTTTTAGCGCTGCACTATATATTTGAACATACGCTGATGTGACTTCAGGACCTCAGAGAGCGACAACATACATTGATGTCACTTCAGGATCTTGGAGAGTGACCACATACATTGATGTGACTTCAGGACCTCAGATAGTGACCACATACATTGATGTCACTTCAGGATCTTGGAGAGTGACAACATACATTGATGTGACTTCAGGACCTCAGATAGTGACCACATACATTGATGTCACTTCAGGACCTCAGAGAGCGACAACATACATTGATGTCACTTCAGGATCTTGGAGAGTGACCACATACATTGATGTGACTTCAGGACCTCAGATAGTGACCACATACATTGATGTCACTTCAGGACCTCAGAGAGCGACAACATACATTGATGTGACTTCAGGACCTCACAGAGTGACCACATACATTGATGTCACTTCAGGACCTTGGAACGTGACCACATACATTGATGTGGCTTCAGGACCTTGGAGAGCGACCACATACATTGATGTGACTTCAGGACCTCAGAGAGCGACAACATACATTGATGTGACTTCAGGACCTCACAGAGTGACCACATACATTGATGTGACTTCAGGACCTCAGAGAGCGACAACATACATTGATGTGACTTCAGGACCTCACAGAGTGACCACATACATTGATGTGACTTCAGGACCTCACAGAGTGACCACATACATTGATGTCACTTCAGGACCTCGGAGAGTGACCACATACATTGATGTGACTTCAGGAACCTTGGAGAGTGACCACATACATTGATGTGATTTCAGGACCTCAGAGAGCAACAACATACATTCACTTGATTAGATATTGATGTAGCGCTGAAATATTCTCAAAAGTCAATCCGAAAAAAATGCTCAGTAAATATCATATATACATCCAAAACAGGTATGGTGGCTTTTAACCATGAGCGGTGCACTATGTGTTGAGCTTAAATTCCTGCAATTCAGCTATATTGCGACACACAGTGATTCACTCTATGGAGTATAGGTCGCCTCTTATCAATGATTATAGTAACAGTGATAATAAAATGTCCACAATATTCAGTGTGAATTATACTTTGTTGAACACACTAGAAGCGATGAGAACACATGCTTCTGTGCCGGTGCAGGTGCTAGGTGATAATCCTTATGTGGCTAGCATGCAGGATAGAGTCATGGTGATTTTCCCTGGTATTTATAAGGGGATCCTGCAGTCAATTGGTTAATCCTTATGTCAGTCAACGCGGCCATTTTGTTGAAGTCCCGATGCTCTGGGACACTTTACCGCAGCCATTTTTTCGTGGTTCCTATGTGTATATGTCAATATGGTACGCTGTATACACCTTAGCAGCTATATTCTATAATTTTGCCGATATATACAGCGACCTTATGTTTGTAATACAAACTTAAATACATATACTAATTGTATGTCTGCTGCTGTAAACACAATACTTTGTATTCTGTTTGGTAGATTTTGAATTAATGATGTTGTTATTCTAAGTAAATGAAGGGTGATTAAAAATTAATAAATAATTCAAAATAAAACCAAATTTATTGAGTATTATTAAAAAAAGGTTATATAAACCAAAGAATATACATACATTGATGTGACTTCAGGACCTTGGAGAGTGACCACATACATTGATGTGACTTCAGGACCTTGGAGAGTGACCACATACATTGATGTGACTTCAGCACCTCAGAAAGCGACCACATACATTGATGTGACTTCAGGACCTTGGAGAGTGACCAAATACATTGATGTGACTTCAGGACCTTGGAAAGCGACCACATACACTGATGTCACTTCAGGACCTTGGAGCGTGACCACATACGCTGATGTGACTTCAGGACCTTGGAGAGTGGCCACGCCCCTCGTAGCTTCATCAGGATAGAGTCATGGTGATTTTCCCTGGTATTTATAAGGGGATCCTGCTGTCAATTGGTTAATCCTTATGTCAGTCAACCCGGCCATTTTGTTGAAGTCCCGATGCTCTGGGACACTTTACCGCAGCCATTTTTTCGTGGTTCCTATGTGTATATGTCAATATGGTACGTTGTATACACCTTAGCAGCTATATTCTATAATTTTGCCGATATATACAGCGACCTTATGTTTGTAATACAAACTTAAATACATATACTAATTGTATGTCTGCTGCTGTAAACATAATACTTTGTAGATTTTGAATTAATGATGTTGTTATTCTAAGTAAATGAAGGGTGATTAAAAATTAATAAATAATTCAAAATAAAACCAAATTTATTGAGTATTATTAAAAAAAGGTTATATAAACCAAAGAATATACATACATTGATGTGACTTCAGGACCTTGGAGAGTGACCACATACATTGATGTGACTTCAGGACCTTGGAGAGTGACCACATACATTGATGTGACTTCAGCACCTCAGAAAGCGACCACATACATTGATGTGACTTCAGGACCTTGGAGAGTGACCAAATACATTGATGTGACTTCAGGACCTTGGAAAGCGACCACATACACCGATGTGACTTCAGGACCTTGGAAAGCGACCACATACACTGATGTCACTTCAGGACCTTGGAGCGTGACCACATACGCTGATGTGACTTCAGGACCTTGGAGAGTGGCCACGCCCCTCGTAGCTTCATCAGGATAGAGTCATGGTGATTTTCCCTGGTATTTATAAGGGGATCCTGCTGTCAATTGGTTAATCCTTATGTCAGTCAACCCGGCCATTTTGTTGAAGTCCCGATGCTCTGGGACACTTTACCGCAGCCATTTTTTCGTGGTTCCTATGTGTATATGTCAATATGGTACGTTGTATACACCTTAGCAGCTATATTCTATAATTTTGCCGATATATACAGCGACCTTATGTTTGTAATACAAACTTAAATACATATACTAATTGTATGTCTGCTGCTGTAAACATAATACTTTGTAGATTTTGAATTAATGATGTTGTTATTCTAAGTAAATGAAGGGTGATTAAAAATTAATAAATAATTCAAAATAAAACCAAATTTATTGAGTATTATTAAAATAGGTTATATAAACCAAAGAATATACATACATTGATGTGACTTCAGGACCTCGGAGAGTGACCACACACATTGATGTGACTTCAGGACCTTGGAGAGTAACCACATACATTGATGTGGCTTCAGGACCTCAGCAGGGCGGACTGACAACTCATCAGGCCCCCGGGCAATAGGGGATCATGGGGCCCCTGTGTCATTGCCCAAACTCAAAAAAGCCTATGAAAAGGTACCAGGGGCATCTCATGGGGCCCCCTACTGACCCCGGGCCCTTGGGCAGTGCCCGAGTTTCCAATTGGTCAGTCCACCCCTGAGTGCCACTGTTGCCCACCCCTGCCTTAGAGCTCAGATAGTGACCACATAGATTGATGCTACTTCAGGACCTCAGAGAGCGACAACATACATTGATGTCACTTCAGGATCTTGGAGAGTGACCACATACATTGATGTGACTTCAGGACCTTGGAGAGTGACCACATACATTGATGTGACTTCAGGACCTTGGAGAGTGACCACATACATTGATGTGACTTCAGGACCTTGGAGAGTGACCAAATACATTGATGTGACTTCAGGACCTTGGAAAGCGACCACATACACCGATGTGACTTCAGGACCTTGGAAAGCGACCACATACACTGATGTCACTTCAGGACCTTGGAGCGTGACCACATACGCTGATGTGACTTCAGGACCTTGGAGAGTGGCCACGCCCCTCGTAGCTTCATCAGGATAGAGTCATGGTGATTTTCCCTGGTATTTATAAGGGGATCCTGCTGTCAATTGGTTAATCCTTATGTCAGTCAACCCGGCCATTTTGTTGAAGTCCCGATGCTCTGGGACACTTTACCGCAGCCATTTTTTCGTGGTTCCTATGTGTATATGTCAATATGGTACGTTGTATACACCTTAGCAGCTATATTCTATAATTTTGCCGATATATACAGCGACCTTATGTTTGTAATACAAACTTAAATACATATACTAATTGTATGTCTGCTGCTGTAAACATAATACTTTGTAGATTTTGAATTAATGATGTTGTTATTCTAAGTAAATGAAGGGTGATTAAAAATTAATAAATAATTCAAAATAAAACCAAATTTATTGAGTATTATTAAAATAGGTTATATAAACCAAAGAATATACATACATTGATGTGACTTCAGGACCTCGGAGAGTGACCACACACATTGATGTGACTTCAGGACCTTGGAGAGTAACCACATACATTGATGTGGCTTCAGGACCTCAGCAGGGCGGACTGACAACTCATCAGGCCCCCGGGCAATAGGGGATCATGGGGCCCCTGTGTCATTGCCCAAACTCAAAAAAGCCTATGAAAAGGTACCAGGGGCATCTCATGGGGCCCCCTACTGACCCCGGGCCCTTGGGCAGTGCCCGAGTTTCCAATTGGTCAGTCCACCCCTGAGTGCCACTGTTGCCCACCCCTGCCTTAGAGCTCAGATAGTGACCACATAGATTGATGCTACTTCAGGACCTCAGAGAGCGACAACATACATTGATGTCACTTCAGGATCTTGGAGAGTGACCACATACATTGATGTGACTTCAGGACCTTGGAGAGTGACCACATACATTGATGTGACTTCAGGACCTTGGAGAGTGACCACATACATTGATGTGACTTCAGGACCTTGGAGAGTGACCACATACATTGATGTGACTTCAGGACCTTGGAGAGTGACCACATACATTGATGTCACTTCAGGACCTCGTAGACGACATAGAGTGACCACAAAACTGATTTGACTTCAGGACCTCGGAGAGCTTCACTGACTCTCATATTTAAATGGTATTGAGCAGAATCTTTTTAAATGTATTTAATCCGAAAGTCTGGAGTTTTCTCATCCTCTTTATAGATTTTGTTCAGAACACGCTATGGTTCTGTTAGTCCTTATACAATACACTCTCTGAAACCCACATCTCTATACACAGAACAACACACGGATACAAAGGACTGCAGCTGTTCTCTCCCCGACACATGGATGATGGAGTATAATTAAACTCCAAACTTTCTGCTTTTCTCAGGGAGTTACACAAGGCAACAATCTGCGTATATGTGCATTAGAAGCTGCAGCAAATCAGAACCCACCTCATTTCCTGGCTGGAGGACATCCAGCATCATCAAGCCCTTTCCTCTGCAGCTTAGCTGCTCCTGTCCCGCCCCTTCCATTCATTTGATTTCAGTTCTTTCAATTCCCACATGCAGAGCACTTATCCAAAGCTAAGGGGCTCATCTATAAAACAAATGTACAGCATTTGCACAGTTGTCAAGAATAATCCCCTAAAGCGAGCTTCACCCAAAAGGGGAAGTTCCGCTTTAAGCCTTTGTCCCCTGCTCCTTTGAGGGGCGGGAACGGATACCTGAATTTGAAATCGCCTGGGCGATCGGAAGCAGAAATTGTCCTCCCCCTCTCCCTCTCTGGGACATGTGAGAGGTCCCAGAAGACTAATGGACCATTCACAAAGTGCAGCGCTTCTCACACATGTGCAGCCGGGTGCCCACACTGAATATCCCGGAGCCAGGGAGAGAAGACGGTGGGTGAAACCAGTGGCAGTGAAGACACCGCGGGAATGGGGGACAGATAAGTGGCTGTACTTTAAAAGTCAGTAGCTACAGTTTTTGTAGCTGTTGACTTTTATTTATTTATTTTTTTAGGCGGAACTCCACTTTAAGGTGTCTACTTTGTGTAATTCCTATGATCATCAGCTCCATCTAGTGGCCATAATGTGGTATTTCCTAGGAAACCTCATTCAGAAAAATACCACATTCTGGCCACTAGATGGAGCTGGTGACCCTGGGTAATAAACGTATTAGACACATGACAGGGATTATTTGTGATGGCTGTGTGAATGCTGAGATATATGCATAGCAAATGTTTTTTTTTTATAAATATACTCCCTAGCGTTTGCTTTTTTATGTAACTCATTTAATACTGTTGCAATGCATCTGAGTCTATTCCTCTGTTTACACACACTGCTAAAAACAGCTTAAAGCCCAATTCCAGCTTGGCTCAAACATAATCAAATGGATTTCCTGGCAGCATTATAAAATGAGAGAAATGCATCTCCAGCTACTATAGTCACCTGATCTCTGGAGCTGTCTTCTGCGTCCAGCAATGCTCCTTTTCCAGGTTGAATGAAGCCTGCGGCCATCATTCATTGCTTTTCTTCACCTTTTTCTCTGGACTTATAGGAAAATGTTTTGGCATTTAGGATCCACCTACTGTCATGCATGGCTGGATCTAGGGGCGTGCTGGGGTGGGCTGTGCCCAGGGGCGGACTGACCATTTGGAAACCCGGGCACTGCCCGAGGGCCCGGGGTCAGTAGGGGGCCCCATGAGATGCGCCTGGTACCTTTTTCATAGGATTTTTTGAGTTTGGGCAGGGACACAGAGGCCCCATGATCCCCTATTGCCCGAGGGCCCCATGAGTTGTCAGTCCGCCCCTGGCTGTGCCCCCCAGGATTTCAGTTGTG
The DNA here is from genome assembly GCF_062004578.1 of Staurois parvus. NCBI lineage: Eukaryota > Metazoa > Chordata > Amphibia > Anura > Ranidae > Staurois > Staurois parvus. The sequence goes on from NW_028318224.1 coordinate 216,184, forward strand.
CCGGATGCCCCCTCCTCCTACGTACTTTGTGCCATGCCCGCTGAACTCCTTTCCTTCCCCTGCACTCACAGCTGGCCACATCTAAAGTGATCAGTCCCGACAGGAGCGGCAGAGAGGAGAGAGCAGGAGGAGATGCCGGCTCTCTGTGATCGACCCCACCTGTCATACCAGCGATCCTCCATACAGCAGGTTACATAGGATCACTATTACATCCGATGGTACACGGCTCTATTACCCCCCATCCACATTTCCACGAGTTGAGCACTCTTTGGAGGAGATGGGGGGGGAGTAATAAAGCCATCATCTGTAATAGTGATCCTATGTAACCTGCTGTATGGAGGATCGCTGGTATGACAGGCGGGGGAGATTGCAGAGAGCCGGCATCTCCTCACTACTCTTGTTGTTCCCACATGAAAGATTGGGGGAGGGGAAGTCGTGGAGGAGGGGTGGGGGGGTTATTTGTACTGGGAAGGGTAATTGGGGAAGGGATGTGTTAGGAGGCAGGATTGGGGAAGATTTGTGCTAGGAGCGGGGAATGGGGGGGTGGGGGGATTGTGCTAGGAGCGGGGAATGGGGGGGGGATTGTGCTAGGAGGGGGATTTAGGAGGAGTATTTGTGTATTTGTGCTAGGAGGGGAGAATTGAGGGGGGGATTAATGTTAGGTGGGGGGAATTGGGGGTGATATACAGTGGGGCCAAAAAAGTATTTAGTCCGCCACCAATTGTACAAGTTCTCCCACTTACAAAGATGAGAGAGGCCTGTAATTGGCATCATAGGGAGACCTCAACTATGAGAGACAAAATGAGAAAACAAATCCAGACAATCACATTGGCTGATCTGGAAAGAATTTATTTGCAAATTATGGTGGAAAATAAGTATTTGGTGAATATGAAAAGTTCATCTCAATACTTTGTTATATATCCTTTGTTGGCAATGACAGAGGTCAGACGTTTCCTGTAAGTCTTCACAAGGTTGGCACACACTGTTGCTGGTATGTTGGCCCATCCTCCATGCAGATCTCCTCTAGAGCAGTGATGTTTTGGGGCTGTCGCTGGGCAACACGGACTTTCAACTCCCTCCAAAGGTTTTCTATGGGGTTGAGATCTGGAGACTGGCTAGGCCACTCCAGGACCTTGAAATGCTTCTTACGAAGCCACTCCTTGGTTGCCCGGGCGGTATGTTTGGGATCATTGTCATGTTGGAAGACCCAGTCACGTTTCATCTTCAGTGCCCTTGCTGATGGAAGGAGGTTTGCACTCAAAATCTCACGATACATGGCCCCATTCATTCTGTCCTGCTGAACTTGCATCCTCTGCCCCCCCGACATTTTTACTGCACCCCCAAATTAGACAGGCTAGATCCGGCCCTGCCGTCATGACCAGAGCAAAAATACCTGCAAAAAGACATGTATTGATTCTTTTTTAAAGGTGCGCAAATGTCTCCGCATTCACGCAACCTGCATGTATAACCCTCGTAATGTGTCTAATATATAAAAATCCTGCGATTATCAGCTTCATCTAGTGGCCATATTCTCCTGAAATACCTCAATCTGGAAAATACCACATTATCCCTCATATTCCTTCTGTACTGAAATGTATTGTAATTGTACTGTCTCCCTTAAATTGTAAAGCGCTGCGCAAACTCTTGGCGCTATATAAATCCTGTATAATAATAATAATAATCACCACTAGATGGAGCTGATGATCATAGGAAATACACATATTAGACACATTGCGGGGAATAGTCAGGACAGCTGTGTCAATGTTGAGATATTCGCACAACAAATTTTTATTATCAACAGAAAAGTATTTACTATTCACGTCTAAGTCATTTCATGCGATTGCATTGTGTCTACGTCTATTCCTTCTTTTTACATGCAAAACTTATACTAACAACTCACGAATACTTGCTAAAATATGTGATCGTTTCCCTGGATCAGTTTTTTTTTTCTTTTTGAAGGCAAACCACATTTTTACAGCCTTTTTTTTTTCGTTTGAAAAAACAAATAATCCCCCCTCCCCCCAATCTCTAGACCCTCTCTGGCTCCTCAGGGGGCCGCCTTGTAAACATAAAAAAGATGGCAAATGGATACATTTAAAAAAAAAAAAAAGTCCAGCATTTGCATATATCTCTTTCATATAGCCTTGGCGTTTATGGATATTTTTTTTTTCTTTTATTTCCCTTTTCAACGCTCAGATTTCAAAGCGCGTTCAGAGCAATTAATTACACCCTAGCAGCGGCTATAGGAAATCGCAGCTGTCATTATCCACTCAGCAATATTGCACTTACAGCTGTGAATATTTGTCTTTGTGGCAATTACTCGGAGCGGGTGCTAATTGACAAAAGTCGGGTCATGTGACCCCGGCTGGCTTCCAAACGTAACCTTCCCCATATATAATAATTAGGATAATATCTTAAATCGCAGGCTTGTCTGTTATTGTGGGGCTGTCGGCTGGTCTTACTGTATACGTTGATTATGTAATTTAAAGACTTTCCTTGGGGGTCATGGATGTCATTAAAAGTGGAGCGATTATGCAGAGCTGGAAAAATTCCCATTAGCAGTAATTCCTGTGTAATAAAAAAAAATACGTGGTTATGGGGGAACTCCAGTTGGGCTACAAAATGTATATATGGGAATGGCTACAAAAGACTTTTTGTAATATGTTATTAAAACAAATTTCCTCACTTCAGTCCAGGGGCGGACTGACCATTTGGAAACTCGGGCAATGCCCGAGGGCTCGGGGTCAGTCGGGGGCCCCATGAGATGCCCCTGGTGCCTTTTTCATAGGCTTTTTTGAGTTTGGGCAAGGACGCAGGGGCCCCATGATACCCTATTGCCCAGGGGCCCCATGAGTTGTCAGTCCGCTCCTGCTTCAGTCTTTAGTTAGCTGTGGTTTTCTAATGACCAAAAAAAAAAAATCCAAATTTCTCTTCTATTTAACAATAGCCATTATTATTATTATTATACAGTATTTATAAAGCGCCAATAGTTCGCTCAGCGCTGTACATTACAATGGGGGACAGAACATGTGACAGAACAATACCAATACAATGCAAAACATGAGGGGATCGAGGGTCCTGCTCCTTGGAGCTTACAATCTAGGAGGGAGGGGATGGTGGCACAGGAGGAGATAGCTGTGGGGGATGGAGTGGTGGGAAGGGTGGAGGAGGTCGGCAAGTTAGCAGGGGGTGGGGTAGGCTTCCCTGAAGAGGTGGGTTTTCAGGGTGCGCCTAAAGGAGAGGAGAGTAGGTGATAATCTGATGGGTTGGGGCAGGGAGTTCCAGAGGATGGGTGACACCCTGGAGAAGTCCTGGAGGCGGGCATGGGAGGAGGAGACCAGGGAACTAGAGAGAAGGAGGTCTTGTGAGGAGCGGAGTGTGCGTGTTGGGCGGTACTTGGATAATAGGTCAGTGATGTAGTTCGGGGCAGTATGGTGGACAGCTTTGTACGTCAGTGTTAGGATTTTGAATTTGATCCGTTGTGCAATCGGAAGCCAGTGGAGGGATTGGTAGAGGGGGGTGGCGGAGATGGAGCGGTTGGAAAGGTGAATGAGTCTGGCAGCCGTATTCAGGATGGACTGAAGCGGGGATAGCCAGTGGCGAGGCAGGCAGCTTATGTGGCTGCTATAGGCTTGGTGGTGGAAAGGGGCCCCATTAGGTTGGCTTTTTAAATACTCAAAATATGTGTCACCAGTCACAAATTCCCTTTTCAGGCTGCGATGTAAGGAGAATTATCTTAGCTTTCTTAGTAGTGTAGCTATATTGCCCTTAGAGCAGGGGTGGGCAACTGTGGCCCTCCAGCTGTCGGTGAACTACAAGTCCCATCATGCCTCTGCCTTTGGGAGTCATGCTTGCAACTCAATTTTGCAATGCCTCATGGGACTTGTAGTTCTACAACAGCTGGAGTGCCACCAGGGGCAGACTGACAACTCATGGGGCCCCCGGGCAATAGGGGATCATGGGGCCCCTGTGTCCTTGCCCAAACTCAAAAAAGCCTATGAAAAAGGTACCAGGGGCATCTCATGGGGCCCCCTACTGACCCTGGGCCCTTGGGCAGTGCCCGAGTTTCCAAATGGTCAGTCCACCCCTGAGTGCCACTGTTGCCCACCCCTGCCTTAGAGCTTCTGATCATCCTGGCCAGCACTGAAATTAACCCTTTGTGTCTAACACAGTCTTCTTCATGCTTTAAAAACTCCAGAGAGTCTCTATAGGTAAAAAAATGTTGTAGCTTGTATTAGGATTATACACTATATTGCCAAAAGTATTGGTCGCCGGCTTTTTTACTCACATGAACTTTAATGGCCCCCCAGTATTAGTTTGTAGGGTTCAGTACTGAGTTGGCCCCGCCCTTTGCAGCTATAACAGCTTCAACTCTTCTGGGAAGGCCGTCCACAAGGTTTAGGAGGGTGTCTATGGGAAGGTTGGACCATTCTTCCAGAAGCACATTTGTCAGGTCAGGCACTGATGTCGGGGGAGGAGGCCTGGCTCGCAGTCTCCACTCTAATTCATCCCAAAGGTGTTCTATGGGGTTGAGGTCAGGACTCTGTGCAGACCAGTCAAGTTCCTCCACCCCAAACTGGCTCCTCCATGTCTTTATGGACCTTGCTTTGCACTGGTGCGCAGTCATGTTGGAACAGGAAGGGGCCATCCCCAAACTCTTCCCACAAAGTTGGGAGCATGAATTTGTCCAAAATGTCTTGGTATGGTGATGCCTTAAGAGTTCCCTTCACTGGAACTAGGGGGCCAATCCCAACCCCTGAAAAACAACCCACACCATAATCCCCCCTCCAACAAATTTCACACTCGGTACAATGCAGTCAGACAAGTACTGTTCTCCTGGCAACTGCCAAACCCAGACACATCTATTGGATTGCCAGACAGAGAAGCGTGATTGGTCACTCCAGAGAACACATCTCCATTGCTCTAGAGTCCAGTTGCGGCGCGCTTTACACCACGGCATCCGACGCTTTGCATTGCACTTGGTGATGGAAGGTTTGGATGCAGCTGCTCGGCCATGGAAACCCATTCCATGAAGCTCTCTACACACTGTTGTTGGGCTCATCTGAAGGCCACACCAAGTTTGGAGGTCTTTGGCTATTGACTCTGCAGACAGTTGGTGACTTCTGCGCACTGTGCGCTTCAGCATGCGCTGACCCTGCTCTGTCATGTGACGTGGCCTACCACTTGGTGGCTGAGTCGCTGTTGTTTCCAGTTGCTTCCACTTTGTTATAATCCCACTAACATTTGAGCGTGGAATATTTAGTAGCCAGGAAATGTCACGGATGGACTTATTGCACAGGTGACCACCTATCACGGGACCACGCTTGGAGTCACTGAGCTCCTGAGAGCGACCCATTCTTTCACTAATGTTTGTAGAAGCAGTCTGCATGCCTAGGGGCTTGATTGTATACACCTGTGTCCATGGAGGGGATTGGAACATTAATTTAATGATTTGATGAGACTGTCCCAAAACTTTTGGCAATATAGTGTATATTAATCATATGCAGGAATACAAACAATTATGTCATAATATGAAATATTGGCCATTATTACTGGTACTACAACTTTTGTTCTGAAGACATGTTGGTATAGGGCCCCAGGATCTGTAGTTATGCTCCTGGATGGGGGTTGCATCTTCCCGCTCAGCCATGAGTCTACTAACAACTGGAAGTCTATGCCACAGATAAAACTACAGGTTGCAAGGGATATGGCATCCCCAGTTATATTCTTGAGCAGCCTTTTGCTTAAGAGGAACCTTTCAAATTATTTTCCGATCTAAGGGAACCCCTGATAAAACCAATTCACTGGAGGGGTCAATGGGAAAATGCCCCTTACATTGGTGGTCAGTGGAAAGAACGTCGCCCTTACAGATAGCAATTTATATTATTGGGGTCATGTCAATAGCTCTGCCAAGTGGCAATGGCCCCAGAAGCATACAGGCACTGCAAATTGGAGGTCAATCAGCTACAGCTCAAGAAACCCTTAGCAACCTCTGGAGTGATGCCAGGATTCCATGGAACCCTGGCTGAGAATGGCTGGCTTAGAGTGTACTAAGTCAAATAAAAGAGAATGAAACACAACCAGGGACGGACTGACCATTTAGCCCAGGCATGTCCAAAGTCCGGCCCGCGGGCCAATTGCGGCCCGCGTTCCGGACTGAAACGGCCCCACAGGTGAGCTACCCAAATACATAACTTACGGCCCCCGGTAGTGATTCCCTGAAAGCTACTGAGGACTCCAGCGATCTCTTGACATCATCAGCTGGTGCAGGAAGGAGAGCCCAAATCTCGCGACGTCCGAGATCTCATGAGATTTCTGCTTTCCTTCTCTGTGTGCCGGCTGATGACGTCAATTCCCGCTCGACAGATCCCTGGAGTCCTCAGTGGCGTTCGCAGAATCACTAGTGGAGGGCCGTAAGTTATATATTGGGCAGCTCATCTGTGGGGTCCGGAACGTGGGCCGAGTGATCCCAGGTGGTGCGCAGGGAATTACTACTGGGGCTACCATTTACCATTATTTACTGTGTCCGCAGTCTCTGGTCATCTCCTGTACTATGTCCGCAGTCTCTGGTCATCTCCTGTACTGTGTCCGCAGTCTCTGGTCATCTCCTGTACTATGTCCGCAGTCTCTGGTCATCCCCTGTACTGTGTCCGCAGTCTCTGGTCATCCCCTGCACTGTGTCCGCAGTCTCTGGTCATCTCCTGTACTGTGTCCGCAGTCTCTGGTCATCTCCTGTACTATGTCCGCAGTCTCTGATCATCCCCTGTACTGTGTCCGCAGTCTCTGGTCATCTCCTGTACTGTGTCCGCAGTCTCTGGTCATCCCTGTACTGTGTCCGCAGTCTCTGGTCATCTCCTGTACTGTGTCCGCAGTCTCTGGTCATCTCCTGTACTGTGTCCGCAGTCTCTGGTCATCTCCTGTACTGTGTCCGCAGTCTCTGGTCATCTCCTGTACTGTGTCCGCAGTCTCTGGTCATCTCCTGTACTGTGTCCGCAGACTCTGGTCATCCCCTGTACTGTGTCCGCAGACTCTGGTCATCCCTTGTACTATGTCTGCAGTCTCTGGTCATCCCCTGTGCTGTCCGCAGTCTCTGGTCATCCCCTGTACTGTGTCCGCAGACTCTGGTCATCCCCTGTACTATGTCCGCAGTCTCTGGTCATCTCCTGTACTGTGTCCGCAGTCTCTGGTCATCTCCTGTACTGTGTCCGCAGTCTCTGGTCATCTCCTGTACTGTGTCCGCAGACTCTGGTCATCCCCTGTACTGTGTCCGCAGTCTCTGGTCATCTCCTGTACTGTGTCCGCAGTCTCTGGTCATCTCCTGTACTGTGTCCGCAGTCTCTGGTCATCTCCTGTACTGTGTCCGCAGACTCTGGTCATCCCCTGTACTGTGTCCGCAGTCTCTGGTCATCTCCTGTACTGTGTCCGCAGTCTCTGGTCATCTCCTGTACTGTGTCCGCAGTCTCTGGTCATCTCCTGTACTGTGTCCGCAGTCTCTGGTCATCTCCTGTACTGTGTCCGCAGTCTCTGGTCATCTCCTGTACTGTGTCCGCAGTCTCTGGTCATCTCCTGTACTGTGTCCGCAGTCTCTGGTCATCTCCTGTACTGTGTCCGCAGTCTCTGGTCATCTCCTGTACTGTGTCCGCAGTCTCTGGTCATCTCCTGTACTGTGTCCGCAGTCTCTGGCCATCTCCTGTACTGTGTCCGCAGTCTCTGGCCATCTCCTGTACTGTGTCCGCAGTCTCTGGCCATCTCCTGTACTGTGTCCGCAGTCTCTGGCCATCTCCTGTACTGTGTCCGCAGTCTCTGGCCATCTCCTGTACTATGTCCGCAGTCTCTGGTCATCTCCTGTACTATGTCCGCAGTCTCTGGTCATCTCCTGTACTGTGTCCGCAGTCTCTGGTCATCCCCTGTACTATGTCCGCAGTCTCTGGTCATCTCCTGTACTATGTCCGCAGTCTCTGGTCATCTCCTGTACTATGTCCGCAGTCTCTGGTCATCTCCTGTACTGTGTCCGCAGTCTCTGGTCATCTCCTGTACTGTGTCCTCAGTCTCTGGTCATCTCATGTACTGTGTCCGCAGTCTCTGGTCATCTCCTGTACTATGTCTGCAGTCCATTGGTTCAGAATTTTTTTTTCCTGTTTTTCGCCTCTAAAACCGAGGTGCGTCTTATGGAGCGAAAAATACGGTATCAATTTGGGCTATAATGGATTGGTGCTCAGGATCGCTTGACGTCATCAGACAGTGCAAGGAGAAACAAAGCCCAAATCTCGCGACCTCCGAGATCTCGCGAGATTTGGGCTTTCCTTCTCCCTGTGCTGGCAGAGTGATTTAACACCTGTTTAGATTTGTCATCCAAGTCACAAAATGAAAAGTATGCCGTTTTCAATAAACTTTTGCATAAAATAGTTCATTTGCATTTAATGTTAATGGTTCATCAGAATGTCGGGCAAAATGGTCGGCCCTCGCACATGTTCACTTCATCAAATCTGGCACTCTTCCAAAAAAGTTTGGACACCCCTGATTTAGCCACTTGGGCACTGCCCTAGTTCCCGGGGCCAGTAGGGGGCCCCATGAGATGCCCCTGTTACCTTTCATAGGCTTTTTTAGGTGTGGTTTGAGTGTGGGCAAGGACAAAGGGGCCCCATGATTTCCTATTGCCCGGGGGCCCCATGAGTTGTCAGTACGCCCCTGAACACAACACTCCAAGAAAACAGCCCAGGGGTATAGAAGAGTAATGGTGGCTTCAACCCAACTTCTCCAAGGCCACGCCCTGACGCATTTCGCCCCACCAACAGGGCTTAGTAAAAAACATTTTGTTAATGTTTTGCATAGAGTAGGTAAGGTTTAAAACTCTATGTTGTCCATGTGTCTCATTGGGAAGGTTTTCCTTTATTCCTGTCTCAAAAAACATAACAGGACGTAGGTAGAAATCCCTCCAGATTAGGTAAATCCATTCTTAGGCAGTTGTGTTGTCCTAACAAGTCTTCCCGTTGTAAGATTTCTCCTCTGTTCAAAAATGTTCCCTGACTTTCAGCCACAAAGATGAATAGAGACAATGAATATCCCCAACGGGGACACAGACAGCAATAAAAGCCTGATAGAGAGTCTAACTATTCCCCATTCCATCCAAAACGAAAAAAGAAATGGCTTTAGATACAATTTAAAGGCAGAAACTTCTATTGACTTTACATTTTGAAAGTTCTGTTTCAATATTTTTATTGAGAAAGTTTTGTTTTAGGAATACATCACACTCAAAATACGCCCACGCAGGGGCAGAGCAGAACAATAACACATAAACAGAGACATCCTGCTGACTTGTATTAGTCAAATAACAAAATGTCCAATGTCGTCAAGAAAGGACGGCAAAAAGCCGAACCAAATAGCAACAGTAATCTAACATAATATCGGAAAGAATTGGAAAGAAAAAAGGTTAGAAAAAAGGAAAAAGAAAATAAAACAAAAGGAAATCAGAAAGAAAACATGAAAGAAGGGAAACTAGAGGGCTCACGGATCCGGGGCTGGCATAGGCAGCGACTATAGGAGGCCATAACTAGTAGGAGGCAGGGATGGCAAGGAATAACATATCCAAGGTTCCCAAACCTTAAGGAATCTGCGATGAGAATTATTAAGAATGCTAGACATCTGTTCATTGAACAACACAGCATTCATTCGGGTCTTCACCCCCTGGAAGACAACCGAAGGGGTTCTCCAAGCTTGAGCTATAACACGTTTGGCCGAAATACATTTTGAAAGTTCTTAGCACGTCTATCCCATTATCTTCTCATGCAGAATAAGGTAAGACTCTGCAATGACGTGCGCTAAGATCCTTAAATATAGCGAGAAAGGCTGAACGAGGAAAGCTAAAGCAGCCATCAAATCTAGGGACTGGTGAGCTTCAATATATAAACTTTTTGTTCTTGGGTTTAAACACACTTTAAAGCTGAACTCCAGAATATGAAAATATTATCTAAATCCATTCATCATGCGTATTCATCCTGGAAACATGATGTGCTTTGTGTATTTCTTCCAGATCTGGGCAGTAATCCAGTGTGAGACTTTATTTTGTGTAATAAAGACTGGTCACTGCTGCTCTCTCTCATTGTGCAGGGTGATTGGATGACTTGTCTTCTCCCCCTTCTGAAGACAGCCTGTAGTGGGTGGAGCTTCTGGACCCCTCCCACAACTCTGCTCTCTGCACAGGCTAAGTAAGGCACAGAGATGGCATCACCACTACTTTTACAAGCTAATAGCTGGATTTGCAAAGGCATTTGGTGCTCACAAAGTGGATTCATATCCTTTATGGCAATTGATGAATTTATTTCAGATTAAAAAGTGTGTGCCCGAATTTCAGCTTTAAAACTAGCCCCTATTGCCCTCTGTAGCTGAAAGTACTGTGGAGTAATTCATTCTCAAAGATTACAGGAAACATACTCTTTTTCATTTATCTGAACTGCTTTTTTTTGCTCCTCCCTCCAAGCAGTAACTTATCAGCTCAGCTCTTCCTGCTTCACCCCTCCCACCAGTGACTCAGCAGCTCAGATCCTCCTGCTCCACCCCTCCCAGCAGTAACTTAGCAGCTCAGATCCTCCTGTTCCACCCCTCCCACCAGTGACTCAGCAGCTCAGATCCTCCTGCTCCCCCCCTCCTACCAGTGACTCAGCAACTCAGATCCTCCTACTTCACCCCTCCCACCAGTGACTCAGCAGCTCAGATCCTCCTGCCCCACCCCTCCCATCAGTGACTCAGCAGCTCAGATCCTCCTGCTCCACCCCTCCCAGCAGTAACTTAGCAGCTCAACTCAGATCCTCCCGCTCCACCCCTCCCAGCAGTAACTTATCAACTCAGATCCTCCCGCTCCACCCCTCCTACCAGTGACTCAGCAGCTCAGATCCTCCTGCTCCACCCCTCCCACCAGTGACTCAGCAGCTTAGATCCTCCTGCTCCACCCCTCCCACCAGTGACTCAGCAGCTCAGATCCCCCCTGCTAAACCCCTCCCACCAATGACTCAGCAGCTCAGATCCTCCTGCTCCACCCCACTCACCAGTGACTCAGCAGCTCCACCCCCTGAAGCTCACATCTCCCTTCTTCCACACCCAGCCATGGCTCAGCAGCTCACCTCCCCTTGCTCAACCCCTCTCAGCAATGACTCAGCAGATTATCTCCCCTACACCCAGCAGTGACTCAGAAGTTCAGTTTCCTCTCTCAACAGTGACTCAGAAGTTCAGTTCCCTCTCTCAGCAGTGACTCAGAAGTTCAGTTCCCTCTCTCAGCAGTTCAGTTTTTCAGAAACTCAACAGCTGAGCTCTCTCTGATCTACTCCTGCAAGCAGTGACTCGAGCAGCTTTCCAATCTCTTATGTTAACAAGAGGGGAGAGAGCAGAGTGCTGAGACCTGACTTGAATGCCTTTGCTTAAAGGCTAAGTCTGAAAAATAAAACAATACATACAGCCATATTTTCAGGATAAAAAAAAGTTGCATTTATTTATTTCCATTGGAGCCTGCAAAGAATTGCACTTGTGATTGGTGGATGGCAGGAGCAGCTGCAGACTGTTCCTCCAGCTCTCTGTCCAAACAGAGCTGCAGGCTTTCTTTTGGAGACTGGAGGAAGCGTCAATGGACTATGAGTGCCGTGAATATCACACCTTGTGTTCCATTGTGAACTGCAACTGCGACTGGTTAGAGGGTGGGAGGAGTCACATTTGCAACTTGACAGAAGCGCAACTCCAAGAAAGGGTACAGACCCTCTCCCCCCTGGTCCTTGAGTGTAGACTCACACATCCAGTAATGGCAATGACAAGCATCCGAGATGCCGCTCTTCCATCTGACCTTTATGAGGCATGCTATACGGCCTCAGCCAGTGATAACTCCACTGACATGTTTCACCCCACCAACTTAGCCAGTAAGTCCCAGTGGGCAGACTGAAACGCATCAGTGGTTGAGGTCACTGGTGTAGTGCTGGCTGAGGCATGCCTCATATGTATCGGATGGGTGAGCGGTGTCATGGCCACTTCAGGGGTCACACTTGCACCATGTTCCATATTAAACTATTCCCCCCAGCCCGCGCCCCCCCCCCCCCGACTTCTCCATCAAGATCAATAACACAATCATCAGTCCCTCCCCTCATGCCAGGGTACTAGGTGTCATCCTAGACTCCCATCTGTCCTTTCACCCCCAAATCCAATCACTGTCCACATTTTGTAGACTTCACCTCCACAACATCTCCAACCTCCGCAACATCTCCAACCTCCACAGCATCTCCAACCTCCGCAGCATCTCCAACCTCCGCGACATCTCCAACCTCTGCAACATCTCCAACCATCCGCAGCATCTCCAACCTCCGCAACATCTCCAAGATACGCCCGTTCCTAACCTCGGAAACCACTAAGCAACTTATTCCCTCCCTGGTTATATCTCGCCTTGAGTATTGTAACTCCCTCCTCATTGGCCGACCTCATCGCAGGCTATCCCCTCTTCAGTCTATCATGAATGCTGCTGCCAGACTCATCCACCTTACTAACCGTCCTGTATCTGCCACCCCTCTCTGCCAATCCCTCCACTGGCCTCCACTCACTGTCCTCCACCCCTCTCTGCCAATCCCTCCACTGGCCTCCACTCACTGTCTTCCACCCCTCTCTGCCAATCCCTCCACTGGCCTCCCCTCAGTGTCCTCCACCCCTCTCTGCCAATCCCTCCACTGGCCTCCCCTCAGTGTCCTCCACCCCTCTCTGCCAATCCCTCCACTGACCTCCACTCAGTGTCCTCCACCCCTCTCTGCCAATCCCTCCACTGACCTCCACTCAGTGTCCTCCACCCCTCTCTGCCAATCCCTCCACTGGCCTCCACTCAGTGTCCTCCACCCCTCTCTGCCAATCCCTCCACTGGCCTCCACTCAGTGTCCTCCACCCCTCTCTGTCAATCCCTCCACTGGCCTCCACTCAGTGTCCTCCACCCCTCTCTGTCAATCCCTCCACTGGCCTCCACTCAGTGTCCTCCACCCCTCTCTGCCAATCCCTCCACTAACCTCCACTCAGTGCCCTCCACCCCTCTCTGCCAATCCCTCCACTGACCTCCACTCAGTGTCCTCCACCCCTCTCTGCCAATCCCTCCACTGGCTTCCCATTGCCCAATGGATAAAATTCAAAACATTAACAATAACATATAAAGCCATGTCTAACTCCGTCCCAAACTACATCACCAATCTTGTCTCTAAATATCACCCAAACCGTACTCTCCGCTCCTCGCAAGACCTCCTGCTCTCTAGCTCCCTTGTCTCCTCCTCCCATGCTCATCTCCAGGACTTCTCCAGAGCCTCCCCCATCCTCTGGAACTCTCTACCCTAATTTATCAGACTATCACCTACTCTGCTCACTTTTAGGCGATCTCTGAAAACCTCTCTCTTCAGGGAAGCCTATCCTGCCCTCAGCTAATAATGGATTCTTCTATTCCTCCTACCAGTCCATCCCCCACAGTTACTACCTTTTGTACCACTAGCCCCTCCCTCTTAGATTGTAAGCTCCCAGGATCAGGGCCCTCCTATCCCTCTTGTATTGAACTGTATTGTTGCTGTATTGTCTCCCGTTATATTGTAAAGCGCTGAGCAAACTGCTGGCGCCATAAATCCTGTATAATAATAATAATAAATATGGATGAAACATGATGCAAAATGTGGAGTTACCCTTTAAGCACAGTTCCATTGTCAGTTAGGCAACATAGGCAGTTCCACAATTGTATCTCTGCACCTGGAGTTCCTGTTTCAACTTTGTTTAGCATCTATAGTAGAAACGGCCATTGATCTTCCGTCCGATCGGTTTAAAGGTCGACCAGCCCACAGCTCCGGCGTTGTCAAAGACGCCCGCAATGATGCCGAAATGAAACCGTAAATACATAAATAAATATAATGTTCCTTATTGATATAGAGCTGGCAGGATTCCTCATCCTCCAGGGAGGCCATCTGGAGCGCACAATACGACTGTCAGAACTTTATTGTCCATCACAAGTTTTACAGCAGGACCATAAAAAGTGTCACGATAAAATTCCCATTTTTTTTTACTGCAAGTTTAATCAGCAAATTGTCACTTTAGACTTGGTCTGGGTGTTTGATCGCAGAGGGGGGAAAAGAGGAAAGGATAAAGGATGACTATAGCGGGCGCACTGTCCCGTCCCTAATGGAGCTCTCTGTCAGTTAAAGGGCTTATTTAGATGGAAAAATGCAGATTGCTTTCCGCTACGTTCAGCTTGTGATAGAGATCAGTTTTAAAGAAGAGCTAAAGGCTCCTTTATGGCGGTCCAAATGCAGTTCCTATGTGAGGCATGTGACGGGAGTCACTTTGGGTGGGGGGCCCATGGAACACAGCCCCCTTTGGAGAGGTAGGGAGACCCCTGTCTCAGCTCCCCATATCCCTATTATGTGTAAGTCACCCTGTGCTTGTTAGGGGTACAGGGTGGAATGTTCTAATATTTGGGTGGGTGGGGGGTGTTCATTGTTCACTGCTATGTGGCTGCATCCCATTGTTCTATTGTGTGTCTTGCTTGGGAGCAAACTATTATGGGATGTATGGGTTTGTGTATTGTCTACTGCCACCTGGTGTATCCCATTGTCCTATTGTGTGTCTTGCTCAGGGGCGGACTGACCATTTGGAAACTTGGGCATTGCCCGAGGGCCCAGGGTCAGTAGGGGGCCCCATGAGATGCCCCTGGTACCTTTTTCATAGGCTTTTTTGAGTTTGGGCAAGGACACAGGAGCCCCATGATCCCCTATTGCCCGGGGGCCCCATGAGTTGTCAGTCCGCCCCTGGTCTTGCTTGGGAGCAAACTATTTTGGGATATATGTGTTTGTTCTGGCTTGGTGGGGGGTGTTTCCGGCAGCCCTTCACCCTGATGGGACGGCCTGCTGATGTGTTTCCTGTTACTGGGTGTATCTCCCATCCCTGTGTATGTATCTTGTGTCTATGTTAAAATAAAGCAGTCTATTTCCTGTTTTAATACAAGTCTGGTGCTGTCTCGTCCTGTATGGTCAGCGGTGGTGTCCGTGGATCTGTGTTCGGACAGGGAAGCAGAAGTCTAATGGAATTACCCTAGTGCAGTCGGGTCCGGTTCCGTTACAAGGCACAAACCTCACAAAGCAAGACAAAAACTTACTTTACTGAGCCAAGTCCTCCTTCATTTGCGTCTCATGCGCTCACCCCACTGGGCACTGCAGGTCACAGTGGGAGGGTGTCAGTAAGAGAGACAGTGCTGTCAATCCAGAAAGTAATGGGCAGAACAAGGTGTGGTCAGATGCTGTTTGACAAGATGCACGACCCCTACAGGTTCTTATTGCAATGCAGCTCCCTGGGATTCAAGGTACCTTGGCTGGTGGAGTCTGGTGGCACATTACGTGGCACATTACGTGGCACCAGCTCAGAAATGCATTGCGGAGGTTAGAGAAGTGTAATAGGAACTGTTATCTATAGTGTGCAGTGTATGATCCAAGGAACTGGACCGCACAATCCAAAACTACTGGGTGAAGAGATGCTGCTCATTACAGGAATGACGGATTAACATCAATATTGTGTTTCAGCATATGCCTCTGTCAGCCACTAGGGGCGTAAGCGTGCGCTCCTCCCTGTCCCCATCTGAGCACTGCCCACAGGCACATCTCCCCAAAACTGTTCCGTAGATGAAGGAGAGTTCAACCCACCGAAAGTCTTTATTGGTGAGATTCTGTGCCGAGTTTCTGCCTCTGCACACTTTCTGTGCCCATTGTGAGGGGTTCCCATCATCCCTGTGCTGAGTTCTCAGGTCTACACACCTGCTGTGCCCATTATGAGGGGTTCTCACCATCCCTGTGCTGAGTTTCTGTCTCTGCACACTTGCTGTGTGCATTATGAGGAGCTCCTACCATCCCTGCACTGACTTCCCAGGTCTGCACACCTGCTGTGCCCATTATGAGGGGTTCCCACCATCCCTGTGCTAAGTTTCCACCTCTGAACCCCTGTTGTGCCAATTATGAGGGATTCCCACCATCCCTGCACTGAGTTCCCAGGTCTGTACACCCGCTGTACCCATTATGAGTGGTTCCCAACATCCCTGCACTGACTTCCCAGATCTACACACCTGCTGTACCTATTATGAGGGGTTCTCACCATCCATTCACTGAGTTTCTGGGTCTGTACACCTGCTGTGCCCATTATGAGGGATTCCCACCATTCCTGTGCTGAGATTCCGACTCTGTACACCCGCTGTGCCCATTATGAGGGGTTCCCACCATCCCTGTGCTGAGTTCCCAGGTCTGTACACCCGCTGTGCCCATTATGAGGGGTTCCCACCATCCCTGTGCTGAGTTCCCGACTCTGTACACCCGCTGTGCCCATTATAAGGGGTTCCCACCATCCCTGTGCTGAGTTCCCGACTCTGTACACCAGCTGTGCCCATTATAAGGGGTTCCCACCATCCCTGTGCTGAGTTCCCGGCTCTGTACACCCGCTGTGCCCATTATGAGGGGTTCCCACCATCCCTGTGCTGAGTTCCCAGGTCTGTACACCCACTGTGCCCATTATGAGGGGTTCCCACCATCCCTGTGCTGAGTTCCCAGCTCTGTACACCCGCTGTGCCCATTATGAGGGGTTCCCACCATCCCTGTGCTGAGTTCCCAGGTCTGTACACCCACTGTACCCATTATGAGGGGTTCCCACCATCCCTGTGCGGAGTTCCCAGCTCTGTACACCCGCTGTGCCCAGAGCTCCTGTCCCTGGGCATGTCCACTCTCAGGCAGAAGTTTTCCTTTTAGAGTCGAACTCTCGGGCTCCTCTTTAACTCGAAGCGAGAAAAATCAGAAATGCGCCGCGAGTCAGAAAGTGTGAAAAAGGTCAACTCTCCTTTAATGGGGGCGACCTTCATCTTGACGTTCCTGTAGGATGCGAAGGCTACAATTCCACATCATGGATGTTGGTACGTGCGGACACACCGGGACGTCTGGCAGATACTACGTCGGGGGAGGGGTGAAGAACAATCCAAGAAACGCAGGACGGCCGGGAGCCGGTAGACCGCGGCGTGCAGAAAGGTCACGGTAGAGGTCACTTTCATTATGTGGAGCAGATGCAGCTTTAACGAGATCTCAGGACACCGTTGCCGTTTAGAATCTCCTGGATTGTTAAACATTATTAAAAGCCTGAGTAGGTAGACATTACCGCCCAATTACCAAAGCAGAGCGGGCGATAAAAACGGTTATCATAACACCGAAGTGGAGGCCATATGTGAGGAGAAGCACTTTGGTTCTCAGTCATATCTAGAGGCCCCCTGACACCGACTCTATACGACAACTCCTACCTTCTGCCCGTCCTTTCTCCTCCTGCCTTTCTCCACACCTGCCGTCATGGCCAAAAGTATTACCCCCCCCCCCTGCATTTCTGTCAGATCACGCACCACTTTGCACAGATAATTGTGGCAATGACAACCTAATTCAGGAAATAACGGAGGGTAATATCTAAAAGGACCCAGAGACAGATCTCTTTTATGGTGTTAAACTTTCAGTCAAAGAATAGAAGAACTCAGGTTTATGCCGGCCATAGGAGGGTTGAAAATTGGCCGATTTTCGCACCCTTAGTGGGTTAATTGGTCAGCCGTTTTTCAGGCTTTATACGCATTTTTTTTTATTGGGCATGTTGGAAAATTCGTGGCCGATTTTGATGATTGGACGATTTTCCTGGCAATGATGGGCAAATCGGCCAATCATTTTTCCGATAAAAAAATCTGTGCATGAGCTGTGACCTGGAAGAAGAAGAGGAAGAGGAAGAAGAAGAGAAAGAAGAAGAAAAAAGCAGCAGAAGAAGAAAAAGAAGAAGAAGAAAAGCAGCAGAAGAAGAAGAAGAGGGAGAAGAAAAAGCAGAAGAAGAAGAAGAAAAAGAAAAGCAGAAGAAGAAGAAAAAGAAGAAAGAGCAGAAGAAGCAGAAGAAAAAAAAGAAGAAAAGCAGAAGGAGAGGAAGAAAAGAGAAGAAGAAGAAGAGGAAGAAAAAAAAGAAAAAGCAGAAGAAGAAGAAGAACACAGAAGAAGAAGAGGAAGAAGAAGAGGAAGAAGAAGAAGAAAAAGAAGAAGAAGAAGAAGAAGCAACAGAAGACGAAAAGCAGAAGAAGAAGAAGAAGAAGAAGAAGAAAAGCAGAAGCAGAAGAAGAAGAAGAAGAAACAGAAGAAGAAAAAGCAGAAGAAGAAGAGGAAGAAAAGAAGAAGAAAAAGCAGAAGAAGAGGAGGAAGCAGAAGAAGAAAAAGAAGTAGAAAACCAGAAGAAGAGGAGGAAGAAGAAGAAAAAGAAGAAGAAAACCAAAAGAAGAGGAGGAAGGAGAAGAAGAAGAAAAAGAAGAGGAAAAAGCAGAAGAAGAAGGAGAAGAAGAAATGGTGACACTGTACTACTTGTGGAGGGTGATGACGATTTTTTTTTTTTTACACTGATTGCTTTTGCACCCATAAAGGCTGTAAAAGCAATCATTTCTCCTTCTCTCTGGCTGCATTCTTGCAGCCATTGAGAACTACTGTGTGAGATGTGATTGGTCACAGCTTGTCACATGGTACAAGGCTGTTGTGAATAGCCCTGTACCATGTGATCTCTGTGATCATTCACAGATTTCACACGTAGTAAGCAATGATGTCAGAAGTGACATCATTGCTTACTACTCTGCATGTGATCACTGATTGGCCAATCTGTGATCACATGATTTAGGACCTCGCACAGAGGTCCCGTACAACGATCGATGTTCCACTGTGTCCGGAGGACACAGCGGGCACCGGATCGCGGTGCTGCGCACTCCCAGGGAGCGCGCACAAGCAGGGGGCGGGGAGGCTGTTTATAAACATCCACCCGACCCTGCACTGCCACCGTCCGGCCGTTTATATGCAACGGCCGAACAGGAAGTGATTAACCTCCCTGGTGGTCTAACTAATCAATATTTTTGAATGTCAAAGCGGTACATTGTGCTTCTGTGTCCTCCAGTGACCCCTGCACTCCTGTATCCTCCAGTGACCCCTGCACTCCTGTGTCCTCCAGTGACCCCTGCACTCCGGTGTCCTCCAGTGACCCCTGCACTCCCGTTTCCTCCAGTGACCCTTGCACTCCCGTTTCCTCCAGTGACCCCTGCACTCCCATTTCCTTCAGTGACCCCTGCACTCCTGTTTCCTCCAGTGACCCTTGCACTCCCGTTTCCACCAGTGACCCCTGTCCTACAGTGAATCCTGCACTCCCTTTTCCTTCAGTGACCCCTGCACTCCTGTTTCCTTCAGTGACCCCTGCACTCCCGTTTCCTCCAGTGACCCCTGCACTCCCGTTTCCTCCAGTGACCCCTGCACTCCCGTTTGCTCCAGTGAACCCTGCACTCCCGTTTCCTCCAGTGAACCCTGTCCCCCTCTTTCCTCCAGTGAACCCTGCACCCCTGCATCCATCAGTGAACCCTGCACTCCTGTGTGCTCTAGTGAACTCTGCACTCCTGTATCTTCCAGGGACCCCTTCACCCCTGTGTCATTGGTAACTCTTTGACTCCTGTACACTTCAGTGAGCCCTGCATTCCTATTTCACAAGTGACCCCTGGACTTCTGTTCCTCCAGTGACACATGTGATCCTGTGTCCTCCAGTGAACCCTGCACCCCTGTGTCCTCCAGTGACCCCTGCACCCCCTTGTCTTCCAGTGACCCCTGCACTACTGTGTCTCCAGTGACCCCTGCACTCCTGTGTCCTCCAGTGACCCTGGCAATCCTGTGTCCTCCAGTGACCCTTGCACTCATGTGATCTTCAGTGACCCCTGCATCCCTGTGTCCTTCAGTGACCCTGGAACTCCTGATTCTCCAGTACCCTGCACTCCTGTGTTCTCAGGTAACCTCTACACTCCTATGCCTTCAGTAACCCTTGACCCCCTGTACATTCCAGTGACCCCAGCGCTCATGTGCCGCCAAGTGATTGTAAAGGAAAAAATTGTATTCTTTTAAAATAACAAACATGTCTATACTTCCCCCCTCTCCCACATGGAAGAAAAATATATTTGAAACATATTTTAAAAATATTCTTCCTAAATATACTGACATATATTTGAAATGCTACAATTTTGGCCGTATTCAATATTTTCAATATATATATATACTGCATGTTGAAATGCATTTTTATATATTAC
The DNA here is from genome assembly GCF_062004578.1 of Staurois parvus. Taxonomy (NCBI): domain Eukaryota; kingdom Metazoa; phylum Chordata; class Amphibia; order Anura; family Ranidae; genus Staurois; species Staurois parvus. Next base: position 236,315 of record NW_028318224.1, read on the forward strand.
AAACTATATGAAAAATATTTTTGAAAATATATTTGTTTTAAATATGTTCTTCAGATTTTTTTAACATAAAGATGTCAATTTAACATATATTTTTACATATATTTGTAAATGCATTCCAAAAATGTAGATTTGTATTTTTAAAGACATGCAGTATATTTGAAATTAATTTTTAAAAATATTTTTCATATATTTTGTAATAAAAACGCATTTCAACATGCAGTATATATATATATATAATATGGCAAAAATTTCAAATATATGTCAATATATTTGACATATATTTCAACATGCAGTGTATATATATAGAATATGGCCAAAATTTCAAATATATGTCAATATATTTGGGAAGAATATTTTAAAACTATATTTCAAACATATTTTTCTTCCATATGGGCTATGCAGTGACTTTGCACAGAGCAGCCTGGATCCTCCTCTTCTCGGGTCCCCTGATGATGCTTCTGGCTCTCCCTTCCTGCCCAGTGTCCCCATAGTAAGCCGTTTGCTCCTATGCCCTGGACACACAGAGTGTGGCTTGTCCCCTCCCTCTGCAGTGCGCAGAAGTCACCATCTGTCTGCAGAGTCAATAGCTAAAGACCTCCAAACTTGGCGTGGCCTTCAGATGAGCCCAACAACAGTGTGTAGAGAACTTCATGGAATGGGTTTCCATGGTGGAGCAGCTGCATCCAAGCCTTACATCACCAAGTGCAATGCAAAGCGTTGGATGCCGTGGTGTAAAGCACGCCGCCACTGGACTCTAGAGCAGTGGAGACGAGTTCTCTGGAGTGACCAATCATGCTTCTCTGTCTGGCAATCCGATGGACGTGTCTGGGTTTGGCAGTTTCCAGGAGAACGGTACTTGTCTGACTGCATTGTGCCAAGTGTGAAATTTGATAGAGGGGGGATTATGGTGTGGGGTTGTTTTTCCAGGGGTTGGGCTTGGCCCCCTAGTTCCAGTGAAGGGACTCTTAAGGCGTCAGCATAACAAGACATTTTGGACAATCTCCTGCTCTCAACTTTGTGGGAAGAGTTTGGGGATGGCCCCTTCCTGTTCCAGGCCTCCTCCCCCGACATCAGTGCCTGACCTGACAAATGTGCTTCTGGAAGAATGGTCCAACCTTCCCATAGACACCCTCCTAAACCTTGTGGACGGCCTTCCCAGAAGAGTTGAAGCTGTTATAGCTGCAAAGGGCGGGGCCAACTCAATATTGAACCCTACGGACTAAGACTGGGAGGCCATTAAAGGTCATGTGTGTGGAAAGGGCGAGGCCAACTCAATATTGAACCCTACGGACTAAGACTGGGGGGCCATTAAAGGTCATGTGTGTGGAAAGGTCGGCCGAATAACACTTTTGGCAACAGTGTATAATGCCATCAATTTACGCAGCACTTTACATATATATTGTACATTCACATCAGTCCCTAACCCTCAAGGGGCGTACAATCTAAGGCCCCTAACTCACATTCATACATACACATACTAGGGCCAATTTAGACAGGATACAATTAACCTCCCAATATGTCTTTGGAGGTGCGAGGAAACTGGAGTACTGGGAGGAAACCCACACAGGCAGAACATGCAAACTCCAGGCAAGTGGAGCTGTGGTTGGGATTTGAACCACCAACCCTAGTACTGCCAGGCAGAGGTGCTAGCCACTGTGCTGCTCCAAATGGCAGAGGACGAGGCAGAGGACAGAAAAGACACCTAATGCTTTGGATAGATACAACTGCAAACTGTAGAGGGATATGCTTTGTCCATATTTTATGCCTGAGGTTTACAAACACTTTAAGAACCATGTCATACTAGGGATTCTTCAGCTGGTGATACCTCTGTATCAGGGGAAGTATTGAAGCAAGAGGATCAACAAGACAAGCAATTTCAGAAGACAAAAGAGGTCAGCAAAGCAAGCCTGCCCATTGTTTACTGGCTCCAGAAAGTGTCTAGATTATTTAATACATTAAAGCGGTGTTCCACCCAAAACTGGAGGCTCCATTTTTCTGTCTCCCCCCCTGCTGCCATATTTGACACCTTTTGGGGGGAGGGGGGAGCAGGGTCAGGGGCGGACTGACAACTCATGGGACCCCTAAGCAATAGGGGATCATGGGGCCCCTGTGTCCTTGCCCACACGCAAACCACCCCCAAAAAAGCCTATGAAAGGTACCAGGGGCATCTCATGGAGCCCCCTATTGCCCCCGGGCCCTCAGGCAGTGCCCGAGTGCTGGAATGGTCAGTCCACCCCTAAGCAGGGTACTTGGTTTTGATAGGTACCTGCTCCCACTTTGGAATTTCGGCACCCCCTGTGGCCCCCTGGGACACTTCCAAGGTCCCAGAGGACTGCAGCCCATTCACAAAGCATGGCGCGCATATGCAGTAGGAAACTGGTGGTAAGGCCGCAAGGCTTTACTGCTGGTTTCCCTTAGTCAAGATGGCGTCGCCAGCACCCGACTGCTAATTGAAGAATCGGCTCGGGGTCAGAACACCGCTAGATGCCTGGGCTGGTAAGAGACCTAATATTAAAAGTCAGCAGTTACAGTATTTGTAGTTGCTGACTTTTTTTTTTTTTTGGGAGGTGGCGGGGGCCGCAATTCCAATTTAAGAGGAGAAGCACGACATATCGTATCTATGATGCACTATGAGGAAAACCAATCCTGGTGACCAGGGGCGGACTGACCATTCGAGCACTCGGGCGCTGCCTTAGGGCCCAGGGTCAGTAGGGGGCCCCATGAAATGCCCCTGGTACCTTTTTATAGGCTTTTTTGGGTGTGCTTTGAGTGTGGGCAAGAACACAGGGGCCCCATGATCCCCTATTGCCCGGGGGCCCCATGAGTTGTCAGTCTGCCCCTGCTGGTGGCAAATAAAAGTCCTGCTTTATGCTGCACTCCTTCCTATTGGTAGAAAGAACGGAATGAATAAAAATGGATGACAGGGCAGCAGACGTCCACACGCATGTCCCTTTATGGAATCTGAACATTTACTGAACAGGCTAAATTAACATTCCCCCTCCAATGGGTTTATCTGTGAATGGACATATCAGAAGGTCATCACCGTTCCATCTCTGTGGGACATCAATTGCAGTTTCCTGAAATAAGCGCGATGTGCGATTAAGTGGTGTTTTGATTAAATGATAAATTGCAGATGGAAACGTATAATTTGCGGCAAAGGAAGCGCCATTACGAGCGCCCTGTCTCCAGGGTCACACAAACAAATCATAGAAGCCTCCAGACCTTGTTTGTTTGCTTGGCTAGAACGCAAGTGAAAATTGTCATCATCGCTACTTCTTATCAGTCAGCTACATGCGTTTCTGTATTTCCCGTCTACGTTGGATTGCTCAATGGTTGTTGGAGGCAACACAGATATCTGTAAACAGTACAAAAATGTGTATGCTGCTTATTCAGATTTTGGTTATATCTTTTTTTCTAGCTATGAATTGATCCGAGCAGCCGCCATTTTTGTTGCATGTGGTATGGGCGCACACTGGGGGTCTTCGGCTGACCAGGGGCGGACTGACCATTTGGAAACTCGGGCACTGCCCGAGAGCCTGGGGTCAGTAGGGGGCCCCATGAGATGCCCCTGGTACCTTTTTCATAGGCTTTTTTGAGTTTGGGCAAGGACACAGGGGCCCCATGATCCCCTATTGCCCGGGGGCCCCATGAGTTCAAGTCTATTGGGGCCAAAACACTTGACTATGCCCTAAATAAAAGCTAATGCCATTTCAAGCATCAAGAGACACTACCCCTAAGCATGGCTGGATCTAGGGAGGCTTGGGGTGGGCTATGCCCCCCCAGATTTTAGTTGTACCCTCCCCCCCCAAAGCCAACCCTAACCTGCCACTATACTGCCCTAACCTGCTACTGTGTTGCCCTAATCTGACATTATACCACCCTAATCTGATACTTTACCGCCCTAGTTTGACACTATACTGCCCTAGCCTGACAATATACTGATCTCAGCTATGCATTGTGTGAGGGGGACTAGCTCTACTACCTGTGCCCAGGCTGTGAACAGTACAGGGATGGGGGAAGCAGCCATGCCCCTGTCCTCTGCCCTGCCAGCAGTGACCCCTGTCCTCTGCCCTGCCATCAGTGACCCATTTACTCTGCCCTGCCAGCAGTGACCCCTGTCCTCTGCCCTGCCAGCAGTGATCCCTGTCCTTTGCCCTGCCATCAGTGAGCCCTGTCCTCTGCCTTGCCAGCAGTGACCCATGTCCTCTGCCCTGCCAGCAGTGACCCTTGTTCTCTGCCCTGCCAGCAGTGACCCCTGTCCTCTGCCCTGCCATCAGTGACCCCTGTCCTCTGCCTTGCCAGCAGTGACCCCTGTCCTCTGCCCTGCCATCAGTGAGCCCTGTCCTCTGCCTTTCCATCAGTGACCCCTGTCCTCTGCCCTGCCATCAGTGACCCCTGTCCTCTGCCCTGCCATCAGTGACCCCTGTCCTCTGCCCTGCCATCAGTGACCCATGTACTCTGCCCTGCCATCAGTGATCCCTGTCCTCTTCCCTGCCAGCAGTGACCCTTGTTCTCTGCCCTGCCAGCAGTGACCCCTGTCCTCTGCCCGGCCATCAGTGACCCCTGTCCTCTGCCTGGCCATCAGTGACCCCTGTCCTCTGCCCGGCCATCAGTGAGCCCTGTCCTCTGCCTTGCCAGCAGTGACCCATGTCCTCTGCCCTGCCAGCAGTGACCCCTGTCCTCTGCCCTGCCATCAGTGAGCCCTGTCCTCTACCCTGCCAGCAGTGACCCTTGTTCTCTGCCCTGCCAGCAGTGACCCCTGTCCTCTGCCCTGCCAGCAGTGACCCCCGTCCTCTGCCCTCCCAGTAGTGACCCCTGTCCTCTGCCCTGCCATCAGTGACCCCCGTCCTCTGCCCTGCCATCAGTGAGCCCTGTCCTCTGCCCTGCCAGCAGTGACCCCTGTCCTCTGCCCTGCCAGTAGTGACCCCTGTCCTCTGCCCTCCCAGTAGTGACCCCTGTCCTCTGCCCTGCCAGTAGTGACCCCTGTCCTCTGCCCTGCCAGTAGTGACCCCTGTCCTCTGCCCTAACTGTCAAATCCTGACCAAAGGTTTCATATTTAATCCACATATGAATAAAATAGTAAATACAATGAAATAATACATTGTTTACTCTGTATTAAGCGTGATGTGTCTTTTTACAAAGGGGCGCCTGCTGTAATTTCCTGTAATAGTGGTGGGGGAACAGAACTGAGCATAGGAGGTACGTCCTAGAAAATTGAATGACATTTTTTTGAGGGCATGTTTTCAATGCTCAAAGTCCTCAATGGATTAAAGCACCCAGGCACAAAAATCAATGGCTATAACCATATTGTGATTTCTCAGCACAGACATCTCCCCGGTAGAGGTAGTCTAATGCAGGCCATAGACGGGTCGAAAATCGACTGTTTTTTTATAGAAAAAATGAAAAATCGGTCGTTCGATTACCACCATTGGTAAAAAAAAAATCGGCCGCTTTTTGTCCTGTCTATGGCCAGCATTTAATTACTTCTGTCCCTTGCAGAGAGCTCCGCTATTATATTTGACATAAAAAAGTATTGCGGTTGCAACAATGTATCCATTTGTATCCATTTCGGATACAGATGTTTTTATTTGGATACAAATGGATAAATTGTTGCAACGGCAAGACTTTTCATATAAAATATAATAGCGGACTGGAATTCTTTTTCTTCTTCTTTTCTTCTTTTTCTTCTCCTTCTTTTCTTCTTTTTCTTCTCCTTCTTTTTCTCCTTCTTTTTCTTCTTTTTCTTATTCTTCTTTTTCTTATTACTTTTCTTCTTTTTCTTATTCTTCTTTTTATTCTTCTTGCAGGTCACGGCTCATGCGCAGATTTTTTATCAGTAAAACGATCGGCCGATTTGCCCATCATTGCCAGGAAAATTGGCCGATCGTCAAAATCGGCCACAAATTTTCCAACTTGACCGATAAAAAAAAAGTGACAAAACCCTGAAAAATGGCCGACCAATTAACCCACTAACGGTGTGAAAATCAGCCGATTTTCGACCTGTTTATGGCCTACATAGCTCTCCAACACCTTCCAAACTTTAAAATATAGTTTTTTGGTCGGTATGGCCATTTATTTCTGACACCTTTTACAAATCAATTTGTGGGGGTGTACCCTGGCACATGCCATAATTGTCCAGCAATCACATGTTTCAGATTTTCTAATGTATTCCCATCGTGTGACTTGGCCAACTATTCAGCATCCTTCACTCTGCAGTTGCTACACGGCAGCTAAATGCGGCAGTTTATCACGGTGACAGTTCCATGTATATGGTGTCCTCTTGGTCTCCCGGTTAATTTTCTTCACTATATTACTGTCATTTTTCCAGGCATGTAAAATTCACACAATTTAATCATGTTCTAACATGTCCTTTAAATATCACATGCCTTTGTCCATTACTTGGAATGTGTCATATTTTATTTCACACTAGTGCACATTATCTGTCTCCTGGCGTTACCATGAAACGACGCTTCATCATGTCTGCCAGCAATGGACACATCTCCCAGAAGAGAGATAGCACATAGACGCTGCAAAGTAATGGCACCAGCTAGGGAAAACAAAAAAGGGAATTAAAACACTGAAGGGCCATATTTTATTTAAATTAGTGAATCCCCTGAAAAAAATAGGATGCAAGTAAGAGCAAAACTATTCTCAGACCCCCTTCATAGGCATTCTGCAACATATTTAACCACTTCCAGTCCGGACACTTTCCCCCCCTTCCCGTCCGGACACTTTCCCCCCCTTCCAGTCCGGACACTTTCCCCCCCTTCCAGTCCGGACACTTTCCCCCCCTTCCAGTCCGGACGCTTTCCCCCCCTTCCAGTCCGGACACTTTTCCCCCCTTCCAGTCCGGACACTTTCACCCCCCCTTCCAGTCCGGACACTTTCCCCCCTTCCAGTCCGGACACTTTCCCCCCCTTCAAGTCCGGACACTTTCCCCCCCTTCCAGTCTGGACACTTTCACCCCCCCTTCCAGTCCGGACACTTTCCCTCCCTTCCTGTCCGGACACTTTCCCCCCCTTCCAGTCCGGACACTTTCCCCCCCTTCCAGTCCGGACACTTTCACCCCCTTCCAGTCCAGACACTTTCCCCCCCTTCCAGTCCGGACACTTTCACCCCCTTCCAGTCCGGACACTTTCACCCCTTTCCAGTCCGGACACTTTCACCCCCTTCCTGTCCGGACACTTCCCCCCCCCCTTCCAGTCCGGACACTTTCCCCCCCTTCCAGTCCAGACACTTTCTCCCCCTTCCAGTCCGGACACTTCCCCCCCCCCTTCCAGTCCGGACACTTTCACCCCCTTCCAGTCTGGACACTTTCACCCCCTTCCAGTCCGGACACTTTCCCCCCCTTCCAGTCCGGACACTTTCCCCCCCTTCCAGTCCGGACACTTTCCCCCCTTCCTGCCCAGGCCAATTTTCAGCTTTCAGCGCTGTCACACTTTGAATGACAATTGCGCGGTCATGCAACACTGTACCCATATTACTTTTTTAGCATTTTTTTGAGACAGATAAAGCTTTATTTTGGTGGTATTTATTCACCACTGGGATTTTTAAATTGTTTTGCTATATAAATGAAAAGTAAAAACATTTTGAAAAAAAGTGTTTTTCTTGTAACATTTCGCAAATAAATAATATTTCATCATACATTTTGGCTATAAAATTAATTCTGTTATCTTTTTAGTAAAAAAAAATAACCCAAATTAGTTTATAACCAAAAATTATAATTTTTTTATTTTTTTTTTTACATTTTTACTTTATTTTTTTATATTATTAATATTATTATATTTTTTTTTTACATACTGTCACCCTAGCAGTACAGTGTCACCACAGTGACACTGTACTACTTGTGGGGGGTTATGAAGATTTTTTTTACACTGAAGGGCCATATTTTATTTAAATTAGTGAATCCCCTGAAAAAAAAATAGGATGCAAGTAAGAGCAAAACTATTCTCAGACCCCTTTTATAGGCATTCTACAACATATTTAACCACTTCAAGTCCGGACACTCTCACCCCCTTCCAGTCCGGACACTTTCACCCCCTTCCTGTCCGGACACTTTCCCCCCCTTCCAGTCCGGACACTTTCCCCCCCTTCCAGTCCGGACACTTTCACCTCCTTCCAGTCCAGGCCAATGTTCAGGTTTCGGCGCTATCACACTTTGAATGACAATTGCGCAGTCATGCAACACTGTACCCATGTGACTTTTTTAGCATTTTTTTGAGACAGATAAAGCTTTATTTTGGTGGTATTTATTCACCACTGGGAGTTTTATTTTTTTTTGCTATATAAATGAAAAAGTCCAAAAATTTTGAAAAAAAGTGTTTTTCTTATAACATTTTGCAAATAAATAATATTTCATCATAAATCTTGGCCAAAATTTATTCCGTTATCTTTTAAGTAAAAAAAATAACCCAAATTAGTTTATAACCAAAAATTAAAATGTTTTAAATTTATTTTACATTTTTATTTTATTTTTTTATTTTAATATTTATGTTTTTTTTTTTTTGTTGTTTTTTTTTTACATACTGTCACCCTAGCAGTACAGTGTCACCATAGTGACACTGTACTACTTGTGGGGGGTGATGATTTTTTTTTTACACTGATTGCTTTTAGACCCATAAAGGCTGTAAAAGCAAACATTTCTCCTTCTCTTTGGCTGCATTCTTGCAGCCAGTGAGAAATACTGTGTGAGCTGTGATTGGTCACAGCTTGTCACATAGTACAAGGCTGTTGTGAATAGCCCTGTACCATGTGACCTCTTTGATCATTCACAGATTTCACATGTAGTAAGCAATGATGTCAAAAGTGACATCTTGCTTACTACTATTCATGTGATCACTGATTGGCCAATCAGTGATCACATGATCGGGACCTCACACAGAGGTCCCGTACAATGATTGGTGTTCCACTGTGTCTGGAGGACACAACGGGCACTGGATCGCGGTGCTGCGCGCTCCCTTTATAAACGGCCACCCGCCCCTGCACTGCCACCATCTGGCCATTTATATACAATGGCTGGATGGGAAGTGGTTAAAGCTGAACTCTAGACAAACAGCTAAATACACTGATAAAATACATACAGTATAACAGAGAAGTTTCACCTGCCAAAGGATTTTTATTTCTGTTCATCCGGTCCTGAGAATTGCACAGCTCCGCTATACCACACATACTTATCTGGAAAGCAGGAGACCTGGTTGCTTCCTGCTGCAGTTACACTAACACTTACAGATCTTGTGATTACCCTAGCCAATGATTGGACATTACATGAAGAAGCAGCAGACTGATGAACTCATCTCTTTGTTACCCTGCCCTCTCAGCATGATTCTTGTTAGTGTAGCGCTACCCCTGAAGGAGTCACTGGTGATGATAGGTCCTCTGCCACGACTCTCTAAACTGCTCAGTCATTTACTAAAGCTGTTTGCACCACCATTCAAATAATACTGCACAGAAATCAAACCACTTAAGGGTAAAGTGATAGAATGTGTTAAGGCAATGCAAACAAACATGGGGTAACTCAATAAATACTGTTTGTGGTTATGCAGACTTAAGAGTGCTATACCGTGTGAAATCATCTATAACACACTAGCTGAAACGTAAAGATTTTAGCAAGACTAAACTGACCTACAATCGGGTAACCAGAGTCTCTAAACAACCTCAACCAGTTCAGAAGAATCAAAAAGGGTCCTGGTATACAACTAACAAATACAACTCTAACAGCAGGCAGGTGTATGTGTCTGTAGTGGATGAGGTACCCCTTGACATGTTTGAAAGTCCCTGATGCCTGGTATTTAACATTGGCTGGCTTTCGGTGGGGCCCTTCTTTGGGTGATGCACTATCCCTTTAAGAGTTTAGTGGAATGATTGGGGACAGGTTGCTAAGTAGGACAGTCTCTATTTGGACTAAAAGTGTTTGGTGGGCTGTAATAGTTTGTGTCTTTAATACCTGGTTGACGTCTATATTTAAAATGGACCTAGCATCAGACATATTTGAGGTGTGTGCATGTCAAGTAGAGTGTTTAACAATTCTAGATATTTATTACTACTTACAGAGATCATGATATGTGGCGATAGTGATATCTGGAGTGGAGTGTAGAGAATAGAGGAGCAATACTGAACACAGCGCCAACCTCATTTACCCCAAAATCAGGAAAAAGCCAATCAGATTAAAATTCCATGTCTGTGCCGAGGCAGCTGTGCTCAAGCCATTTGCTGCCAGGCATATTTTTGCGGGTTTTTTTGCACACATTTAAAAAATAAATATAGTTAAAAAACCCAAAACATTATATATTTTCTGAAAGCAGAGATCCATGAGAATAAAATGCTGGCAGTTCCAATTTTTTTTATATCACATGATATTAGCGCAACTGTTTATCAAGCGCAAATTTTCAGTAATTTTAGGACACGCAAATGCAATATATTACTTATAAGTGATCTTACGCTACAACCTTCATATTCTTTCATTTAAATGGGACATGTTGTTGTGTATTATTGCAAATGGCGATATGCAGTAGGCACATGGGTATGTAGTATATATAGTTACATAGTTAGTTAGTCTGGCTGAAAAAAGACAAAAGTCCATCCAGATTTATGATTTGATGCACAAGATAGGGTTGCTTTATTTACATTTAGGGAAGGAAGAGGGAAATATTTGGGTTTCTAGAGCATTGGGCTGACTTTTCATTGGGGTACAACCTATATGCTAGAGATGGTCTGCACCTAAATGGAAGGGGTCTGCTGTGCTGGGGGAGAGGTTTATGGGAAGGCTGGAGGAGTATTTAAACTAAGATGGAGGGGGGGAGGTACAATTAGATTATAAAGGGGGAAAACAGATCAGACAGGGGTCAGTACTTATTGGTGGGTGGAATGGGGAAAGATGGGGGGAGGGCTATGGTAGATGATAAGACAGTTCCCATGTTACAAACAACCACTGGAATTGGTACCGTTTGTATGAAAATAAAAAAAATATGCAAAATACGTGTGCGCGAGGTGTCACATTAAAATGAATTAAAGTGTTCACCAATGCCAGAAGTCTGCCAAGCAAAATAGATGGAAGATTTGGTGCATGAAGAGAACTATGATTGAATTGGTATTGCTGAATCTTGGCTTCATTCTTCACATGACTGGGCCATTAATATTCCTGGCTATGTTCTCTTTCACAGAATCAGAGTAAAAAGGAAAGGTGGTGGTGTCTGTCTCTATGTGAGAAGTGATCTCAGAGTGAGTGTGAAAGAGGACCTCATTGATGGAGAGTGTGATGAGGCTGAAGCATTATGGGTGGAACTGCAATGGGGGTGCGTACTACAAAGGTAATCATTGGAGCTTGTTATAGGCCTCCCAGTGTTAATGAGGAGGTGGAAACTCAGCTCCCTGCATAGATCAAAAGGGCTGCAAGGGCTGGGACAGTGATAATAATGGGGGATTTTAACTACCCGGAAATTGACTGCAGTAGTGTCACTGCAGGAACAGTCAAAGGGCAAAAATGTATAAAACTACTACAGGACAATTTTACGGTACAGTTCATAGATGCCCCAAATAGGAATAATGCTGTGCTGGACCTGGTCATCTCCAACCATGCAGAGCTTATTACGAATGTCCATATAAAAGAACATCTGGGTAGCAGTGACCATAACATGATTTAATTTATTGTTAGCTGTAAACAACAAACACACACTGAAAAAATAAAAATGCTCAATTTAAGAGAGCTAATTTTCCAAGGCTGAGAGCTGCTCTCCAAGACTTAGACTGGGAGGGAATATTGGCATCGATGAACACCACACAGAAATGGGAGTTCTTCAAAAAGACTGTATGTGAATACACTGCAAAATATATTCCAATGGGCAACAAGTTTAAAAGGCTAAAAATCAAACCTATGTGGCTTATGGCCAAAGTTAAAAAGGCTATAGATAATAAGAAAAGAGCTTTTAATAAATATAAAAATGAAAGAACGCTATCATCGTTTAAACATTACAACGAATATAACAGAGTATGTATAAAAGAAATCAAAGCCGAAAAAATTGAAACCGAATGAAAGATTACTAATGATAGCAGGACCAACCCCAAAAAATTAATCTACATATTAATAGTAAAAAGATCCGGTCCGATCATGTAGGCCCTTTACAGAATAATCTAGAGTGGGTGACTGGGGACAAAGAGAAGGCAAATTTATTAAATCCCTTCTTCAGCTCTTTGTATACAAAGGAGCATGGCGGAGCTCTTGTCCATAATGGACATGGTACTGACACAGCTCCAGATGATCCACATTGGCTCACAATTGATATGATCCAAAAATATTTAGACAGAATAAAGGTGAATAAAGCCCCTGGACCGGATGGCATACACCCACGGGGCCTTAAAGAATTGAGCTCTGTCATTTCAAAGCCATTGTTTTTCGATTTTAGGGACTCTTTAATGACTGGCATAGTACCACTGGATTGGCGTAAGGCCAATGTGGGGCCAATATTTAAAAAGGGGTCAAACTCTTTACCAATTATAAACCTGTTAGTGTAACTTCTATAGTTGGGAAGATACTGGAGAGTTTAATAAAAGATCACATAGAAGAGTTCTTGCTGGAAAAAAATATTTTAAGCAACAGACAGCATGGATTCATGAAAGTGGCTGTGGATGTGATATACTTGGACAGAGGGGTGGCGGTGGATGTGGTATACTTGGACAGAGGGGGGGCTGTGGACGTGGTATACTTGGACAGAGGGGTGGCGGTGGACATGGTATACTTGGACAGAGGGGTGGCGGTGGATGTGGTATACTTGGACAGAGGGGGGGCTGTGGACGTGGTATACTTGGACAGAGGGGTGGCGGTGGACATGGTATATTTGGACAGAGGGGTGGCAGTGGACGTGGTATACTTGGACAGAGGGGGGGGGGGGGCTGTGGACGTGGTATACTTGGACAGAGGGGTGGTGGCGGACGTGGTATACTTGGACACAGGGGTGGCAGTGGACGTGGTACACTTGGACAGATGGGTGGCTGTGGACATGGTACACTTGGACAGATGGGTGGCGGTGGACGTGGTATACTTGGACAGAGGGGTGGCAGTGGATGTGGTATACTTGGACACAGGGGTGGCAGTGGAGGTGGTATACTTGGACAGAGGGGCGGCGGTGGACATGGTATACTTGGATTTTGCAAAAGCGTTTGATACCGTTCCCCACACACGGCTAATGTGTAAGGTAAAGCCTACAGGCTTGGAAAAATCTGTATGTAAATGGATAGAAAACTGGCTAAAAGATCGTATTCAGAGAGTAGTGGTTAATAATTCATACTCTGAATGGTCTAGGGCAGTGGTGGGCAACCTTTTTTTTCAACTGAGCCAAATCTCGCCAAAACCACGACTAAAATTTATTTTGAGAGCCACATTTTTAAAACTGAAAATACATAGGATGGTACACTGTTTTTAGCTTCAATAAGTTTTTATAGTAATTCATCCCCCATAGTAATTCATCCCCCATAGTAATTCATCCCCCATATAGTAATTCATCCCCCATATAGTAATTCATCCCCCATAGTAATTCATCCCCCATATAGTAATTCATCCCCCCATATAGTAATTCATCCCCCATATAGTAATTCATCCCCCATAGTAATTCATCCCCCATATAGTAATTCATCCCCCATATAGTAATTCATCCCCCATAGTAATTCATCCCCCATATAGTAATTCATCCCCCATATAGTAATTCATCCCCCATATAGTAATTCATCCCCCATAGTAATTCATCCCCCATATAGTAATTCATCCCCCATATAGTAATTCATCCCCCATAGTAATTCATCCCCCATATAGTAATTCATCCCCCATATAGTAATTCATCCCCCATAGTAATTCATCCCCATATAGTAATTCATCCCCCATATAGTAATTCATCCCCCATAGTAATTCATCCCCCATATAGTAATTCACCCCCCATAGTAATTCATCCCCCATATAGTAATTCATCCCCCATATAGTAATTCATCCCCCATAGTAATTCATCCCCCATATAGTAATTCATCCCCCATAGTAATTCATCCCCCATAGTAATTCATCCCCCATATAGTAATTCATCCCCCATAGTAATTCATCCCCCCTATAGTAATTCATCCCCCATAGTAATTCATCCCCCCTATAGTAATTCATCCCCCATATAGTAGTAGTAAGTAAGTAGCAAGTAGTAAGCCAAGTCCCCCCTGTGTCAATTCACTTACCTTTGCTCCGCGCGTTCCTCTCGCCGTGTTCCTGCGCCGTTCCGGTCTTCAGGGCGGACTGTGAGAGGAGCCTAGCTCCCCTCACGTTCGTCACGCTGCCCCGCCTACACACATCCTGACAGCCAATCACTGGCTATCAGGATGTGAGTGGCAGCGAGACTGGCCAATCATTGCATTTGAGCGCGCTGCCCTGGCTGTTTTTTTTTTGGATCACGCTGCAGAGTCCCTGCCGCCTGAGAGGAGGGAGGGGAGCGAGCGCCCGGCACACAAGAGCCGCATTAAAGCATGTAAAGAGCCGCATGTGGCTCGCGAGCCGCGGCTTGCCGACCACTGGTCTAGGGGTGTCAGTGGTATACCCCAAGGTTCAGTGTTGGCATCCTTACTTTTTAATACATTTATAAACAGTATAGGGTCTGGGATTATAAATCCCATTTCAGTCTTTGCAGATGACACCAAGCTGTGCCGGGGAATAACGTCCTTACAGGATGTCTCCAACTTACAAGCCGACCTCAATGTTCTGTGTAATTGGGCAACTATGTGGCAAATGAGGTTTAATGTTGATAAATGTAAGGTTCTGCACTTGGAGGCTAAGAATATGCATGTATCATACATACTAGGGGGGTACAACTGGGGGAATCAATGGTGGAAAAGGATCTGGGGGGGTCAATGGTAGAGAAGTATCTGGGTGGGTCAATGGTGGAGAAGGATCTGGGGGTTCTGGTAGATCACAAGCTTAAAAATGGCATGCAATGCCAAGCTGCGGTTTTCTAAAGCGAGCAAAATCCTCCCTTATATTAGGAGAGGTATAGACTCCAGAGAGAGATATATAATTTTCCACGGTACAAAACAGTAGTAAGACCTCATCTGGAAAATGCAGTTCAGTTTTGGGCACCAATTCACAAAAAGAACATTGGGGAACTGGAGAAAGTACAGAGAAGGGCAACTAAACTGATAAGAGGCATGGAGGAGCTCAGCTATAAGGAAAGATTAGAGGAACCTTTAAGGAGGAGTGGGCTCCCTCAGGTCCACCTGCCCTTGGTTATCCATTACAGCAGACTTCCACTCACCCTGTGAAAAAATAAAAGTCAGCAGCTACAAAAAAAGACTTACCTGTCCCTTGGTCCCCCGCAGCCCGTTTCATTGGCCGTCCTGTGTTCCAGGCGCAGGCATCTTCAGTGTGGGCACCCGGCTATGATAGCTTGCGGCTTCACAGCCGGGTACCCATTGCACATGTGCGTATAGCGCTGCGCTTCATGAATGGTCCTGCAGTCTTCTGGGACCTGTCACGTGTCCCAAAAGACTACATGGAGGGAGGACACCTTCCGCTTCCAGTCGCCTTGGCGATGGGACCGGAAGTGGGAGCGGGTACCTGTCAAAGGTGCCAATCCTTAATGGGGAGCAGGGGAGCAGTCTTTAAAGCGGAACTTCACCTTTTGGGTGGAGCTCCTCTTTAAATACATGTGTCTGTACTATGGGGGCTCGCAACATTTGTAGAGTTAGGTACTGCACAATATCGGGGTGCCATGACGAGGCTCTGTGGCTTACGCATGTATTTCAAATGTGTGCTAACTAAACCTCTGGTTTTAATGCATACTGTTAGACGGGTTAATTCTATTTGTTTGCAGGCTGGTTGGCAAGCTGAGCTGGGAATGTTTCTCTTTTGTTGTTTGATATGTGTCGCCCTTCCATGTGCTCCTTGCTGTGAAGGCCAGTTATAGACTGGGGCAGCGGCCATATTTTGTACTATGTAGCTATGTAACATTTAGCACTGCATATTTTATAAATGCACAAATGCACTATATTTACCTAATCCTTTACTTACTCATTTATGTGCATATTGATTTTAATTGTAACTCCTGACAATACATCGGGTTTATTTACCACTAACCAGTCTGATGTTTGCTTTGTGATACTGAATAGAGATGAGCGAAGTATTCAAAAATTCGATTCGACTGATTCGGCGAATTCGTGGAAAAATTTCGATTCGAGTCGAATATATTCGCTGCAAATTTACCTTATAAAAGGGTGTTTCTAGGCTTCAGAGAGACTTTATATTAGTGCAGAACACTGTACCTTTAATTTAAATGCCCTTGGAGTCTGCTGGGGAAGAGAAATAATACTGACAGTCAGTATGACATGCAGATGAGTGCCGTCGATCTTAGAATCACCTCACACTTCACTCATTTGGGCAGTCACGGGGCCAAAACCAGAGTGTGGAGCCACAGTGTGGCGGTGGAGGCAGCAGCAATGGGAGGCCATACAGCACCCTATGACAAAAATGGAAACCACCAGCAGTGTGAGGAGACCTGAAAGTGGCACATGGCAGAGTGTGGCGATGGAGACAGCAGCAATGGGAGGCCGTACAGGGACCCATGACACACTCTGGACCTGGCAGCAGCATGAGGAGGCGGTACAGGGGCCCATGACAGATTACGGGCCTGGCAGCAGCATGAGGAGTCGGTACGGGGGCCCATGGCAGATTACGGGCCTGGCAGCAGCAATGGGAGGCCGTACAGGGACCCATGACACACTCTGGACCTGGCAGCAGCATGGGGAGGCGGTACAGGGGCCCATGACAGATTACGGGCCTGGCAGCAGCATGAGGAGTTGGTACGGGGACCCATGACACACTCTGGACCTGGCAGCAGCATGAGGAGGCAGTACAGGGGCGCATGACAGATTACGAGCCTGGCAGCAGCAACTTGGACAGGAGGACGTTCAGCTTCTGCACCGTCGGGTGCGTGCTCGCAAACTGTTGTCTCTTGGAAACGGATTCCAAGAAAGACTGCTGACGGAATCCGTGAAGAGGAGTAGCAGGAGAAGGAGCATCTGAACGAGCGGAATATGCCAACAAGCGACAACAGGGGCCCATGACAGATTACGGGCCTGGCAGCAGCATGAGGAGTCGGTACGGGGGCCCATGGCAGATTAGGGGCCTGGCAGCAGCTATGGGAGGCCCGTAATCTGCCAGCACCCTATGACAAAAAATGGAACCCACCAGCAGTGTGAGGAGACCTGAAAGTGGCACATGGCAGAGTGTGGCGATGGAGACAGCAGCAATGGGAGGCCGTACAGGGACCCATGAGAGACTCTGGACCTGGCAGCAGCATGAGGAGGCGGTATAGGGGCCCATGGCAGATTAGGGGCCTGGCAGCAGCTATGGGAGGCCCGTAATCTGCCAGCACCCTATGACAAAAAATGGAACACACCAGCAGTGTGAGGAGACCTGAAAGTGGCACATGGCAGAGTGTGGCGATGGAGACAGCAGCAATGGGAGGCCGTACAGGGACCCATGAGAGACTCTGGACTTGGCAGCAGCATGAGGAGGCGGTATAGGGGCCCATGGCAGATTAGGGGCCTGGCAGCAGCTATGGGAGGCCCGTAATCTGCCAGCACCCTATGACAAAAAATGGAACACACCAGCAGTGTGAGGAGACCTGAAAGTGGCACATGTTTGGGGCATGATTCATGGCGGATTTAGTCAGTTGTGTCAGGAACTGGTGGTTTGAAATCCAGACTAATCCACGCCTGATTCATTTTCACAAACGTCAGTCTCTCCACACTTTGGGTGGACAGTCGTGTCCTCCGCGGAGTTGCAATACCTCCTGCCGCACTAAACACGCGCTCCGATGCCACGCTACTGGCCGGGCATGACAGCCTTTCAAGGGCAAATTCAGCTAGTTGGGGCCAAAGGTCAAGTTTCGTTGCCCAGTAGTCAAGGGGATTGTCTACCTCGGTTGGCAGGGTGCTGACCAAGTAGGCCTAAGCCTGTTGTTTGAGGTCCTGCTCCAGGTCCACCTGATGCTGCTGCTGCTGCTGCTGCGGCTGGTTAGTAGTTTCCTCACTGCGCTGGTGAAGAAAGCTACTCATCATCGACTGCAGACTGAGGCAGCTGCTGCTGGTGGAGCTGCCACTGCTCCTACCACCCCACCCCTCCCCTGCTGCCATGGCAGCGGAACGCGAGCGCACAGGGCCCACAGTGTCTGAGGATGGACGTTGGCGCAGACAGGCAGAGACCAGCTGACTACATAGGTGGTTTTTATAGTACGTTATTTTGGCCTCCCTCTCAGCAGGTGTGAAAAAGGCCACCATTTATGAACGGTAGCGAGGGTCCAACAAGGTGGACAGCCAAAAGTCATCCCTCTGTCTGATGGTTATTATTCGGCTGTCGGTACGCAAGCAAGCGAGCATGCTATGGGCCATTTGTGCCAAGGAATGCGAGGGACTCCCTGCCTCCATCTCCACAGCATACTGCCACGGTGCGTCTGGGTCCTCTGTCTCCTCTTCCTCCTCCTCTACCAGATGCTCCTGCTCCTCCACTCCTGTCCGCTGAGTGGAAAAACCACCCATTTCACTCAATAATTCCTGAGCACCAATGTCCTCCTCTACCTCCTCCTCTTCTTCCTGTCCTGCCCCCACAGGGGTCATGTGGCGTTGAGATCTGTGCGCCACGTCTACCGCACCCTGACCAGCCATTGTTAACAGCATTTGTTCCAGGACATGCAACAGAGGAATGACGTCGTTCATCCCATAGTCCTGCCGACTCACGAATAGCGTGGCCTCCTCAAAGGGCCTGAGCAAGCGCAGGTGTCACGCATGAGCTGCCAATGGCTGACATCTAAGTTACACAGGGAGTACCTTTATCCGCTTTTAACATCAGGAAATCTGTGATGGCCTTTTGCTGTTCGTAAAGGCGGTCTAACATATGTAGGGTTGAATTCCACCTTGTTGCAACGTCACAGCATGAGGAGTCGGTACGGGGGCCCATGGCAGATTACGGGCCTGGCAGCAGCAATGGGAGGCACGTAATCTGCCAGCACCCTATGTCAAAAAATTCAACACACCAGCAGTGTGAGGAGACCTGAAAGTGGCACATGGCATGAGACACTGTGGACCTGGCAGCAGCATGAGGAGGCGGTACAGGGGCCCATGGCAGATTAGGGGCCTGGCAGCAGCTATAGGAGGCCCGTAATCTGCCAGCACCCTATGTCAAAAAATTGAACACACCAGCAGTGTGTGAGGAGACCTGAAAGTGGCACATGGCAGAGTGTGGCGATGGAGACAGCAGCAATGGGAGGCCATACAGGGACCCATGACAGACTTTGGACTTGGCAGCAGCATGAGGAGGCGGTATAGGGGCCCATGGCAGAATAGGGGCCTGGCAGCAGCTATGGGAGGCCCGTAATCTGCCAGCACCCTATGTCAAAAAATTCAACACACCAGCAGTGTGAGGAGACCTGAAAGTGGCACATGGCATGAGACACTGTGGACCTGGCAGCAGCATGAGGAGGCGGTACAGGGGCCCATGGCAGATTAGGGGCCTGGCAGCAGCTATAGGAGGCCCGTAATCTGCCAGCACCCTATGTCAAAAAATTGAACACACCAGCAGTGTGTGAGGAGACCTGAAAGTGGCACATGGCAGAGTGTGGCGATGGAGACAGCAGCAATGGGAGGCCGTACAGGGACCCATGAGAGACTCTGGACTTGGCAGCAGCATGAGGAGGCGGTATATAGGGGCCCATGGCAGATTAGGGGCCTGGCAGCAGCTATGGGAGGCCCGTAATCTGCCAGCACCCTATGACAAAAAGTGGAACACACCAGCAGTGTGTGAGGAGACCTGAAAGTGGCACATGTTTGAGGCATGATTCATGGCGGATTTAGTCAGTTGTGTCAGGAACTGGTGGTTTGAAATCCAGACTAATCCACGCCTGATTCATTTTCACAAACGTGAGTCTCTCCACACTTTGGGTGGACAGTCGTGTCCTCCGCGGAGTTACAATACCTCCTGCCGCACTAAACACGCGCTCCGATGCCACGCTACTGGCCGGGCATGACAGCCTTTCAAGGGCAAATTCAGCTAGTTGGGGCCAAAGGTCAAGTTTCGTTGCCCAGTAGTCAAGGGGATTGTCTACCTCGGTTGGCAGGGTGCTGTCCAAGTAGGCCTAAGCCTGTTGTTTGAGGTCCTGCTCCAGGTCCACCTGATGCTGCTGCTGCTGCTGCTGCGGCTGGTTAGTAGTTTCCTCACTGCGCTGGTGAAGAAAGCTACTCATCATCGACTGCAGACTGAGGCAGCCGCTGCTGGTGGAGCTGCCACTGCTCCTACCACCCCACCCCTCCCCTGCTGCCATGGCAGCGGAACGCGAGCGCACAGGGCCCACAGTGTCTGAGGATGGACGTTGGCGCACAAAGGCAGAGACCAACTGACTACATAGGTGGTTTTTATAGTACGTTATTTTGGCCTCCCTCTCAGCAGGTGTGAAAAAGGCCACCATTTTTGAACGGTAGCGAGGGTCCAACAAGGTGGACAGCCAAAAGTCATCCCTCTGTCTGATGGTTATTATTCGGCTATCGCTACGCAAGCAACCGAGCATGCTATGGGCCATTTGTGCCAAGGAATGCGAGGGACTCCCTGCCTCCATCTCCACAGCATACTGCCACGGTGCGTCTGGGTCCTCTGTCTCCTCCTCCTCTACCAGATGCTCCTGCTCCTCCACTCCTGTCCGCTGAGTGGAAAAACCACCCATTTCACTCAATAATTCCTGAGCACAAATGTCCTCCTCTACCTCCTCCTCTTCTTCCTGTCCTGCCCCCACAGGGGTCATGTGGCGTTGAGATCTGTGCGCCACGTCTACCGCACCCTGACCAGCCATTGTTAACAGCATTTGTTCAAGGACGTGCAACAGAGGAATGACGTCGTTCATCCCATAGTCCTGCCGACTCACGAATAGCGTGGCCTCCTCAAAGGGCCTGAGCAAGCGGCAGGTGTCACGCATGAGCTGCCAATGGCTGACATCAAAGTTACACAGGGGAGTACCTTTATCCGCTTGTAACATCAGGAAATCGGTGATGGCGTTTCGCTGCTCGTAAAGGCGGTCTAACATGTGTAGGGTTGAATTCCACCTTGTTGCAACGTCGCAGATCAGGCGATGATGTGGAATTCCGTTCTGCCGCTGCAGCTCAAGGAGGGTGTGCTTTGCGGTGTAGGAATGGCTGAAATGCATGCAAAGTTTACGTGACATTTTAAGGATGTCTTGCAGTGGGATGGTGGATTTTAGGAACCGCTTGACAACCAGATTGAACACGTGAGCCATGCATGGCGCATGGCACAACCTTCCTTGACGCAGAGCAGACACCATGTTCTTTCCGTTGTCGGTCAACATGGTTCCGATTTTCAGTTTGCGCGGAGACAGCCATCTGTCGATTTCTCTGTTCATTACACTCAGAAGTTCCTCCCCTGTGTGACTACGTTCGCCAAGGCATACCAGGTGCAGAACAGCGTGACACCGTTGCGCCCTGCACATGTGATATGCCGGTCGGGTAATGGGACTTGGCACGGGGGTGGCGGCTGAGGACACGGCGGAAGAAGAGGTGGTAGAGGCGGATATCTTTTGTGGACCAAGGACGTGCAAACGTGGAGGCAAAAGCGGCGTGACCTGTCCAAGTTGCTGGTGCGGCTGTGACGGCACCACGTTCACCCAGTGGGCCGTAAATGACATGTACTGTCCCTGACCGTAGTTACAGCTCCACACGTCGGCGCTGCCGTGCACTTTGGCAGAGACCGACATGCTCAAAGACTGGCCCACCATCTCTTCTACATGTGAATGCAGGGCTGGCACTGCCTTTTTGGCGAAGAAATGACGGCTTGGCACTCTCCACCGCGGCGCGGCACAAGCCATCATTTCTCGGAAAGGTGCTGAGTCCACCACTTGGAAAGGGAGGGACTGCAGTACCAGCAACTTGGACAGGAGGACGTTCAGCTTTTGCACCGTCGGGTGCGTGCTCGCAAACTGTTGTCTCTTGGAAACGGATTCCAAGAAAGACTGCTGACGGAATCCGTGAAGAGGAGTAGCAGGAGAAGGAGCATCTGAACGAGCGGAAGATGCCAACGAGCGACAACTCCCCTCAGCAGAGGTGTTGGAGCCTTGACTGGCTGATGGAGGGCGATTGACGTCGGGTGACGGAGCAAGTAACGGAGCGGGTGATGGAGCGGGGGCTGGGGCGGGCAGAAGCGCCGTATCTTTATCACGGTTTTCCCAGGCCACCAAATGGCGACGCTGCATATGCTGCCGCAACGCTGTAGTCCCAACATGGGCCCCCTGGCCACGCTTGACTTTCTGGCCACATAGTCGACATACGGCTACGTTTACTTCCTCGGGCGGCTTGACGAAAAATTGCCACACCGCCGAGTAGGAAACTTTGCCCCCGATACTCCTCACTGGCTGACTGCTGCTTCCTCCGTGCACACCGGCACCACTACTGGCCGTGGTGGTAGGCTGCAGTGGAGCTGGTGCTCTACTCCGTGACCGTTTGGCTCCACTGACACTGCTGCGACCCTGCTGCCTCCTGGGCAACCCACCAACTGTTTCGCTCGCTGCCAAGCTGCCACCCTCTTCTCCTGATGATGCGGAAGAAATTGCCTGATGACGACGAGGCTGACAAGTGCGATCAACCTCCTCATCATCAAGTAGGGTCTCCGCCTCACTACTAGCCCCCTCGGCTGCGTCTGGGTCAGGAGACAGACCTGTCTCTAGACCGACTACCGAGCCACTCTCCTCGCCACTACTTCTTCGCCTGGCTGCTGAAAAGGCGGATGTCTCCCCCCGTTCCTGACCGCCCTCTGTTAGCTCTTCCTCACTGTACAGTGGGGCTGAGCCCACAGCATGCGATACTTCGCTTGGTGAGGGAACACCAAAGGACAGGGGCAGGTAGAGGACACGTGATTTCAGTGGGCTTGGTCCCGGGCCATGCCAACTAACGGTTGTGTCTGACGTACCCACCGACCGTTGGCTGTAGGTGTCAGAGGTGACCTGGGAAGAGGAAGACGACCGAGCCAACCAATCGACGACGGCAGGGTTGTCGGTGGAGACACGACCGCTGGATGACACCGGGAGCACTGGCCTCTGGCTGCGACTAGTGCTGCCTCGACCCCTTCCTCTGCTGCCACGTCTGCTCGCTCCTAAAACATTGCCTCCTCTGCCACTCCTCTGCATGTTGTCTGACATACTCTTTAATTCAACGATTCTGTGTCCCTGAGTAACAATTCTGTGTCCCTGAGTAACAATTCTGTGTCTGTCCCTGAGTAACAATTCTGTGGCCCTAAGTAACGGTTCTGTGGCCCTCAGTAACAATTCTGTGTCCCTCAGTAACAATTCTGTGTCTGTCCCTGAGTAACAATTCTGTGGCCCTAAGTAACGGTTCTGTGGCCCTCAGTAACAATTCTGTGTCCCTGATTAACGTTTATGTGGCCCTAAGTAACGGTTCTGTGGCCCTCAGTAACAATTCTGTGTCCCTGAGTAACAATTCTGTGTCTGTCCGAGTAACAATTCTGTGGCCCTAAGTAACAGTTCTGTAGCCCTCAGTAACAATTCTGTGTCCCTGAGTAACAATTCTGTGGCCCTAAGTAACAGTTTTGTGGCCCTCAGTAACAATTCTGTGTCCCTGAGTAACAATTCTGTGGCCCTAAGTAACGGTTCTGTGGCCCTCAGTAACAATTCTGTGTCCCTGAGTAACAATTCTGTGTCTGTCCGAGTAACAATTCTGTGGCCCTAAGTAACAGTTCTGTGGCCCTCAGTAACAATTCTGTGTCCCTGAGTAACAATTCTGTGGCCCTAAGTAACGGTTCTGTGGCCCTCAGTAACAATTCTGGGTCCCTGAGTAACAATTCTGTGTCTGTCCGAGTAACAATTCTGTGGCCCTAAGTAACAGTTCTGTGGCCCTCAGTAACAATTCTGTGTCCCTAAGTAACAATTCTGTGGCCCTAAGTAACGGTTCTGTGGCCCTCAGTAACAATTCTGTGTCCCTAAGTAACAATTCTGTGGCCCTAAGTAACGGTTCTGTGGCCCTCAGTAACAGTTCTGTGTCCCTCAGTAACAATTCTGTGTCCCTCAGTAACAATTCTGTGTCTGTCCCTGATTAACGTTTACGTGGCCCTAAGTAACGGTTCTGTGGCCCTCAGTAACAATTCTGTGTCCCTGATTAACGTTTCTGTGGCCCTAAGTAACGGTTCTGTGGCCCTCAGTAACAATTCTGTGTCCCTCAAGAAACAATTCTGTGTCTGTCCGTGAGTAACAATTCTGTGGCCCTAAGTAACGGTTCTGTGGCCCTCAGTAACAATTCTGTGTCCCTGATTAACGTTTATGTGGCCCTAAGTAACGGTTCTGTGGCCCTCAGTAACAATTCTGTGTCCCTGATTAACGTTTCTGTGGCCCTAAGTAACGGTTCTGTGGCCCTCAGTAACAATTCTGTGTCCCTCAGTAACAATTCTGTGTCTGTCCCTGAGTAACAATTCTGTGGCCCTGATTAACGTTTATGTGGCCCTAAGTAACGGTTCTGTGGCCCTCAGTAACAATTCTGTGTCCCTGATTAACTTTTATGTGGCCCTAAGTAACGGTTCTGTGGCCCTCAGTAACAATTCTGTGTCTGTCCCTGAGTAACAATTCTGTGGCCCTAACTAACGTTTCTGTGGCCCTAAGTAACAGTTCTGTGGCCCTCAGTAACAATTCTGTGTCCCTGAGTAACGTTTCTGTGGCCCTAAGTAACAATTCTGTGGCCCTCAGTAACAATTCTGTGTCTGTCCCTGAGTAACAATTCTGTGGCCCTAACTAACGTTTCTGTGGCCCTAAGTAACAATTCTCTGGCACTCAGTAACAATTCTGTCTGTCCCTGAGTAACAATTCTGTGGCCCTAACTAACTTTTCTGTGGCCCTAAGTAACAATTCTCTGGCACTCAGTAACAATTCTGTCTGTCCCTGAGTAACAATTCTGTGGCCCTAAGTAACAATTCTGTGGCCCTCAGTAACAATTCTGTGTCTGTCCCTGAGTAACAATTCTGTGGCCCTAACTAACGTTTCTGTGGCCCTAAGTAACAGTTCTGTGGCCCTCAGTAACAATTCTGTGTCTGTCCGAGTAACAATTCTGTGGCCCTAAGTAACAGTTCTGTGGCCCTCAGTAACAATTCTGTGTCCCTGAGTAACAATTCTGTGGCCCTAAGTAACGGTTCTGTGGCCCTCAGTAACAATTCTGTGTCCCTGAGTAACAATTCTGTGTCTGTCCGAGTAACAATTCTGTGGCCCTAAGTAACAGTTCTGTGGCCCTCAGTAACAATTCTGTGTCCCTGAGTAACAATTCTGTGGCCCTAAGTAACGGTTCTGTGGCCCTCAGTAACAATTCTGTGTCCCTGAGTAACAATTCTGTGTCTGTCCGAGTAACAATTCTGTGGCCCTAAGTAACAGTTCTGTGGCCCACAGTAACAATTCTGTGTCCCTGAGTAACAATTCTGTGGCCCTAAGTAACAGTTCTGTGGCCCTCAGTAACAATTCTGTGTCCCTGAGTAACAATTCTGTGGCCCTAAGTAACGGTTCTGTGGCCCTCAGTAACAATTCTGTGTCCCTGAGTAACAATTCTGTGTCTGTCCGAGTAACAATTCTGTGGCCCTAAGTAACAGTTCTGTGGCCCTCAGTAACAATTCTGTGTCCCTGAGTAACAATTCTGTGGCCCTAAGTAACAGTTCTGTAGCCCTCAGTAACAATTCTGTGTCCCTCAGTAACAATTCTGTGTCCCTGAGTAACAATTCTGTGTCTGTCCGAGTAACAATTCTGTGGCCCTAAGTAACAGTTCTGTGGCCCTCAGTAACAATTCTGTGTCCCTGAGTAACAATTCTGTGGCCCTAAGTAACGGTTCTGTGGCCCTCAGTAACAATTCTGTGTCCCTGAGTAACAATTCTGTGTCTGTCCGAGTAACAATTCTGTGGCCCTAAGTAACAGTTCTGTGGCCCTCAGTAACAATTCTGTGTCCCTAAGTAACAATTCTGTGGCCCTAAGTAACGGTTCTGTGGCCCTCAGTAACAATACTGTGTCCCTAAGTAACAATTCTGTGGCCCTAAGTAACGGTTCTGTGGCCCTCAGTAACAATTCTGTGTCCCTCAGTAACAATTCTGTGTCCCTCAGTAACAATTCTGTGTCTGTCCCTGATTAACGTTTACGTGGCCCTAAGTAACGGTTCTGTGGCCCTCAGTAACAATTCTGTGTCCCTGATTAACATTTCTGTGGCCCTAAGTAACGGTTCTGTGGCCCTCAGTAACAATTCTGTGTCCCTCAAGAAACAATTCTGTGTCTGTCCGTGAGTAACAATTCTGTGGCCCTAAGTAACGGTTCTGTGGCCCTCAGTAACAATTCTGTGTCCCTGATTAACGTTTCTGTGGCCCTAAGTAACGGTTCTGTGGCCCTCAGTAACAATTCTGTGTCCCTCAAGAAACAATTCTGTGTCTGTCCGTGAGTAACAATTCTGTGGCCCTAAGTAACGGTTCTGTGGCCCTCAGTAACAATTCTGTGTCCCTGATTAACGTTTATGTGGCCCTAAGTAACGGTTCTGTGGCCCTCAGTAACAATTCTGTGTCCCTGATTAACGTTTCTGTGGCCCTAAGTAACGGTTCTGTGGCCCTCAGTAACAATTCTGTGTCCCTCAGTAACAATTCTGTGTCTGTCCCTGAGTAACAATTCTGTGGCCCTAAGTAACGGTTCTGTGGCCCTCAGTAACAATTCTGTGTCCCTGATTAACTTTTATGTGGCCCTAAGTAACAGTTCTGTGGCCCTCAGTAACAATTCTGTGTCCCTGATTAACGTTTATGTGGCCCTAAGTAACGGTTCTGTGGCCCTCAGTAACAATTCTGTGTCCCTGAGTAACAATTCTGTGTCTGTCCGAGTAACAATTCTGTGGCCCTAAGTAACAGTTCTGTGGCCCTCAGTAACAATTCTGTGTCCCTGAGTAACAATTCTGTGGCCCTAAGGAACAGTTCTGTGGCCCTCAGTAACAATTCTGTGTCCCTGAGTAACAATTCTGTGGCCCTAAGTAACGGTTCTGTGGCCCTCAGTAACAATTCTGTGTCCCTGAGTAACAATTCTGTGTCCCTGAGTAACAATTCTGTGGCCCTAAGTAACGGTTCTGTGGCCCTCAGTAACAATTCTGTGTCCCTGAGTAACAATTCTGTGTCTGTCCGAGTAACAATTCTGTGGCCCTAAGTAACAGTTCTGTGGCCCTCAGTAACAATTCTGTGTCCCTGAGTAACAATTCTGTGGCCCTAAGTAACAGTTCTGTGGCCCTCAGTAACAATTCTGTGTCCCTGAGTAACAATTCTGTGGCCCTAAGTAACGGTTCTGTGGCCCTCAGTAACAATTCTGTGTCCCTGAGTAACAATTCTGTGTCTGTCCGAGTAACAATTCTGTGGCCCTAAGTAACAGTTCTGTGGCCCACAGTAACAATTCTGTGTCCATGAGTAACAATTCTGTGGCCCTAAGTAACAGTTCTGTGGCCCTCAGTAACAATTCTGTGTCCCTGAGTAACAATTCTGTGGCCCTAAGTAACGGTTCTGTGGCCCTCAGTAACAATTCTGTGTCCCTGAGTAACAATTCTGTGTCTGTCCGAGTAACAATTCTGTGGCCCTAAGTAACAGTTCTGTGGCCCTCAGTAACAATTCTGTGTCCCTGAGTAACAATTCTGTGGCCCTAAGTAACAGTTCTGTAGCCCTCAGTAACAATTCTGTGTCCCTCAGTAACAATTCTGTGTCCCTGAGTAACAATTCTGTGTCTGTCCGAGTAACAATTCTGTGGCCCTAAGTAACAGTTCTGTGGCCCTCAGTAACAATTCTGTGTCCCTGAGTAACAATTCTGTGGCCCTAAGTAACGGTTCTGTGGCCCTCAGTAACAATTCTGTGTCCCTGAGTAACAATTCTGTGTCTGTCCGAGTAACAATTCTGTGGCCCTAAGTAACAGTTCTGTTGCCCTCAGTAACAATTCTGTGTCCCTAAGTAACAATTCTGTGGCCCTAAGTAACGGTTCTGTGGCCCTCAGTAACAATACTGTGTCCCTAAGTAACAATTCTGTGGCCCTAAGTAACGGTTCTGTGGCCCTCAGTAACAATTCTGTGTCCCTCAGTAACAATTCTGTGTCCCTCAGTAACAATTCTGTGTCTGTCCCTGATTAACGTTTACATGGCCCTAAGTAACGGTTCTGTGGCCCTCAGTAACAATTCTGTGTCCCTGATTAACATTTCTGTGGCCCTAAGTAACGGTTCTGTGGCCCTCAGTAACAATTCTGTGTCCCTCAAGAAACAATTCTGTGTCTGTCCGTGAGTAACAATTCTGTGGCCCTAAGTAACGGTTCTGTGGCCCTCAGTAACAATTCTGTGTCCCTGATTAACGTTTCTGTGGCCCTAAGTAACGGTTCTGTGGCCCTCAGTAACAATTCTGTGTCCCTCAAGAAACAATTCTGTGTCTGTCCGTGAGTAACAATTCTGTGGCCCTAAGTAACGGTTCTGTGGCCCTCAGTAACAATTCTGTGTCCCTGATTAACGTTTATGTGGCCCTAAGTAACGGTTCTGTGGCCCTCAGTAACAATTCTGTGTCCCTGATTAACGTTTCTGTGGCCCTAAGTAACGGTTCTGTGGCCCTCAGTAACAATTCTGTGTCCCTCAGTAACAATTCTGTGTCTGTCCCTGAGTAACAATTCTGTGGCCCTAAGTAACGGTTCTGTGGCCCTCAGTAACAATTCTGTGTCCCTGATTAACTTTTATGTGGCCCTAAGTAACAGTTCTGTGGCCCTCAGTAACAATTCTGTGTCCCTGATTAACGTTTATGTGGCCCTAAGTAACGGTTCTGTGGCCCTCAGTAACAATTCTGTGTCCCTGAGTAACAATTCTGTGTCTGTCCGAGTAACAATTCTGTGGCCCTAAGTAACAGTTCTGTGGCCCTCAGTAACAATTCTGTGTCCCTGAGTAACAATTCTGTGGCCCTAAGGAACAGTTCTGTGGCCCTCAGTAACAATTCTGTGTCCCTGAGTAACAATTCTGTGGCCCTAAGTAACGGTTCTGTGGCCCTCAGTAACAATTCTGTGTCCCTGAGTAACAATTCTGTGTCTGTCCGAGTAACAATTCTGTGGCCCTAAGTAACAGTTCTGTGGCCCTCAGTAACAATTCTGTGTCCCTGAGTAACAATTCTGTGGCCCTAAGTAACAGTTCTGTAGCCCTCAGTAACAATTCTGTGTCCCTGAGTAACAATTCTGTGGCCCTAAGTAACGGTTCTGTGGCCCTCAGTAACAATTCTGTGTCCCTGAGTAACAATTCTGTGTCTGTCCGAGTAACAATTCTGTGGCCCTAAGTAACAGTTCTGTGGCCCTCAGTAACAATTCTGTGTCCCTGAGTAACAATTCTGTGGCCCTAAGTAACGGTTCTGTGGCCCTCAGTAACAATTCTGGGTCCCTGAGTAACAATTCTGTGTCTGTCCGAGTAACAATTCTGTGGCCCTAAGTAACAGTTCTGTGGCCCTCAGTAACAATTCTGTGTCCCTAAGTAACAATTCTGTGGCCCTAAGTAACGGTTCTGTGGCCCTCAGTAACAATTCTGTGTCCCTAAGTAACAATTCTGTGGCCCTAAGTAACGGTTCTGTGGCCCTCAGTAACAATTCTGTGTCCCTCAGTAACAATTCTGTGTCCCTCAGTAACATTTCTGTGTCTGTCCCTGATTAACGTTTACGTGGCCCTAAGTAACGGTTCTGTGGCCCTCAGTAACAATTCTGTGTCCCTGATTAACGTTTCTGTGGCCCTAAGTAACGGTTCTGTGGCCCTCAGTAACAATTCTGTGTCCCTCAAGAAACAATTCTGTGTCTGTCCGTGAGTAACAATTCTGTGGCCCTAAGTAACGGTTCTGTGGCCCTCAGTAACAATTCTGTGTCCCTGATTAACGTTTATGTGGCCCTAAGTAACGGTTCTGTGGCCCTCAGTAACAATTCTGTGTCCCTGATTAACGTTTCTGTGGCCCTAAGTAACGGTTCTGTGGCCCTCAGTAACAATTCTGTGTCCCTCAGTAACAATTCTGTGTCTGTCCCTGAGTAACAATTCTGTGGCCCTAAGTAACGGTTCTGTGGCCCTCAGTAACAATTCTGTGTCCCTGATTAACTTTTATGTGGCCCTAAGTAACGGTTCTGTGGCCCTCAGTAACAATTCTGTGTCTGTCCCTGAGTAACAATTCTGTGGCCCTAACTAACGTTTCTGTGGCCCTAAGTAACAGTTCTGTGGCCCTCAGTAACAATTCTGTGTCCCTGAGTAACGTTTCTGTGGCCCTAAGTAACAATTCTGTGGCCCTCAGTAACAATTCTGTGTCTGTCCCTGAGTAACAATTCTGTGGCCCTAACTAACGTTTCTGTGGCCCTAAGTAACAATTCTCTGGCACTCAGTAACAATTCTGTCTGTCCCTGAGTAACAATTCTGTGGCCCTAACTAACGTTTCTGTGGCCCTAAGTAACAATTCTCTGGCACTCAGTAACAATTCTGTCTGTCCCTGAGTAACAATTCTGTGGCCCTAAGTAACAATTCTGTGGCCCTCAGTAACAATTCTGTGTCTGTCCCTGAGTAACAATTCTGTGGCCCTAAGTAACAGTTCTGTGGCCCTCAGTAACAATTCTGTGTCCCTGAGTAACAATTCTGTGGCCCTAAGTAACGGTTCTGTGGCCCTCAGTAACAATTCTGTGTCCCTGAGTAACAATTCTGTGTCTGTCCGAGTAACAATTCTGTGGCCCTAAGTAACAGTTCTGTGGCCCTCAGTAACAATTCTGTGTCCCTGAGTAACAATTCTGTGGCCCCAAGTAACAGTTCTGTGGCCCTCAGTAACAATTCTGTGTCCCTGAGTAACAATTCTGTGGCCCTAAGTAACGGTTCTGTGGCCCTCAGTAACAATTCTGTGTCCCTGAGTAACAATTCTGTGTCTGTCCGAGTAACAATTCTGTGGCCCTAAGTAACAGTTCTGTGGCCCTCAGTAACAATTCTGTGTCCCTGAGTAACAATTCTGTGGCCCTAAGTAACGGTTCTGTTGCCCTCAGTAACAATTCTGTGTCCCTGAGTAACAATTCTGTGTCTGTCCGAGTAACAATTCTGTGGCCCTAAGTAACAGTTCTGTGGCCCTCAGTAACAATTCTGTGTCCCTGAGTAACAATTCTGTGGCCCTAAGTAACGGTTCTGTGGCCCTCAGTAACAATTCTGTGTCCCTGAGTAACAATTCTGTGTCTGTCCGAGTAACAATTCTGTGGCCCTAAGTAACAGTTCTGTGGCCCTCAGTAACAATTCTGTGTCCCTAAGTAACAATTCTGTGGCCCTAAGTAACGGTTCTGTGGCCCTCAGTAACAATTCTGTGTCCCTAAGTAACAATTCTGTGGCCCTAAGTAACGGTTCTGTGGCCCTCAGTAACAATTCTGTGTCCCTCAGTAACAATTCTGTGTCCCTCAGTAACAATTCTGTGTCTGTCCCTGATTAACGTTTACGTGGCCCTAAGTAACGGTTCTGTGGCCCTCAGTAACAATTCTGTGTCCCTGATTAACGTTTCTGTGGCCCTAAGTAACGGTTCTGTGGCCCTCAGTAACAATTCTGTGTCCCTCAAGAAACAATTCTGTGTCTGTCCGTGAGTAACAATTCTGTGGCCCTAAGTAACGGTTCTGTGGCCCTCAGTAACAATTCTGTGTCACTGATTAACGTTTATGTGGCCCTAAGTAACGGTTCTGTGGCCCTCAGTAACAATTCTGTGTCCCTGATTAATGTTTCTGTGGCCCTAAGTAACGGTTCTGTGGCCCTCAGTAACAATTCTGTGTCCCTCAGTAACAATTCTGTGTCTGTCCCTGAGTAACAATTCTGTGGCCCTAAGTAACGGTTCTGTGGCCCTCAGTAACAATTCTGTGTCCCTGATTAACTTTTATGTGGCCCTAAGTAACGGTTCTGTGGCCCTCAGTAACAATTCTGTGTCCCTGAGTAACAATTCTGTGGCCCTAAGTAACGGTTGTGGCCCTCAGTAACAATTCTGTGTCCCTCAGTAACAATTCTGTGTCTGTCCCTGAGTAACAATTATGTGGCCCTAAGTAACGGTTATGTGGCCCTCAGTAACAATTCTGTGTCCCTGAGTAACGTTTCTGTGGCCCTAAGTAACGGTTCTGTGGCCCTCAGTAACAATTCTGTGTCCCTGAGTAACAATTCTGTGTCTGTCCCTGAGTAACAATTCTGTGGCCCTAAGTAATGGTTCTGTGGCCCTCAGTAACAATTCTGTGTCCCTGAGTAACGTTTCTGTGGCCCTAAGTAACAATTCTGTGGCCCTCAGTAACAATTCTGTGTCTGTCCCTGAGTAACAATTCTGTGGCCCTAACTAACGTTTCTGTGGCCCTAAGTAACAGTTCTGTGGCCCTCAGTAACAATTCTGTGTCCCTGAGTAACGTTTCTGTGGCCCTAAGTAACAATTCTGTGGTCCTCAGTAACAATTCTGTGTCTGTCCCTGAGTAACATTTCTGTGGCCCTAACTAACGTTTCTGTGGCCCTAAGTAACAATTCTCTGGCACTCAGTAACAATTCTGTCTGTCCCTGAGTAACATTTCTGTGGCCCTAACTAACGTTTCTGTGGCCCTAAGTAACAATTCTCTGGCACTCAGTAACAATTCTGTCTGTCCCTGAGTAACAATTCTGTGGCCCTAAGTAACAATTCTGTGGCCCTCAGTAACAATTCTGTGTCTGTCCCTGAGTAACAATTCTGTGGCCCTAACTAACGTTTCTGTGGCCCTAAGTAACAGTTCTGTGGCCCTCAGTAACAATTCTGTGTCTGTCCCTGAGTAACAATTCTGTGGCCCTAACTAACGTTTCTGTGGCCCTAAGTAACAGTTCTGTGGCCCTCAGTAACAATTCTGTGTCTGTCCCTGAGTAACAATTCTGTGGCCCTAAGTAACGTTTCTGTGGCCCTAAGTAACAATTCTCTGGCACTCAGTAACAATTCTGTCTGTCCCTGAGTAACAATTCTGTGGCCCTAATAACGTTTCTGTGGCCCTAAGTAACAGTTCTGTGGCCCTCAGTAACAATTCTGTGTCTGTCCCTGAGTAACAATTCTGTGGCCCTAACTAACGTTTCTGTGGCCCTAAGTAACAGTTCTCTGGCACTCAGTAACAATTCTGTCTGTCCCTGAGTAACAATTCTGTGGCCCTAACTAGCGTTTCTTTGGCCCTAAGTAACGATTCTGTGGCCCTCATTAACAATTCTGTGTCCCTGAGTAATGCTTCTCTGTCCCTAAGTAACGTTTCTCTGTCCCCAAGTAACGTTTCTGTGGCCCTAACTCTGTCCCTAATACAGAGCGGTCTGCCTCTCTTGAATGACTGGAGGCAAATGAAGAATTCTAAAATGGCCGCTATTTATAGCTCGACCATTACACAGTGCTGGCTGGCTGCTGATTGGCTAATGCGATCACATGTCATTAAGGAATGCATTATGGGTCAGCGCGCCTTGTCTGCGCACCTTCCCAGACATCCCCGCTCCGTCGCCGCACATGTCCGCCGCCATTTTAGGAAAAATTTCGATTCGCGCGTCCGAAATTTTCCAATATTCGACTCGAATTCCACTTCGCCTACTTCGATTCGCTCATCTCTAATACTGAACCTTAGTTTTATATCTATATTTGTGATCTAGTAGCAGTGCGGTATCCATTTGCTTAACCTGTTGTGTCAGCAGGGCTGAGATTGCTCTCAGAGGAAGAAGAACAGAGAATCCAATCTACCAAGTGGCTCCTGCGGGAGTAAGTCTACATGAACATTTAAACAATATGCTACTGTTGTATGGACAGCTTAAATCTTTAAGGTAAATCTCTGAATACTGTGACTAGAAATGAAAGAACTTTGCTGCCGTAGTGTGAAAGCTGTTACATTCCTGTCTGAGTGTGGCAGCAAATGCTACAGTCAATTTTTAAAGGTCAGAATTGCAACAGGGGATGCAGTAAACCATGTGTGTCTCTTTTAAAACACATGGGGGGCTGACTACTTAGTTGCTCAGTTGACCTGCCCCAGTGATGATCAGTTCCACCCAGCTGGTGCTTAGATTGTTGCCCGCAAGCAGAAAAATCTCTGTGCAGGGTGAAGTTGAGAGTGTGTACAGGAACATTTAAGCAATATTCTACTGTTGTATGGACAGCTTAAATCTTTAAGGTAAATCTCCGAATACTGTGACTAGAAATTAAAGAACTCTGCTGCCGTAGTGTGAAAACTGTTACATTCCTGTCTGAGTGTGGCAGCAAATGCTACAGTCAATTTTTAAAGGTCAGAATTGCAACAAGGGATGCAGTGAAATGCGTATGTCTCCTTTAAAACACATGGGGGACTGACTACTTAGATGCTTAGTTGACTTGCCCCAGTGATGATCAATTCCACCCTGCTGGTGCTTAGATTGTTGCCCGCAAGTGGAAAAATCTCTGTGCAGGGTGAAGTTGAGAGTGTGTACATGAACATTTAAGCAATATTCTACTGTTGTATGGACAGCTTAAATCTTTAAGGTAAATCTCCGAATACTGTGACTAGAAATTAAAGAACTCTGCTGCCGTAGTGGGAAAACTGTTACATTCCTGTCTGAGTGTGGCAGCAAATGCTACAGTCAATTTTTAAAGGTCAGAATTGCAACAAGGGATGCAGTGAAGAGCGTGTGTCTCCTTTAAAACACATGGGGGGCTGACTATTATTATTATACAGTAGTTATATAGCGCCAGAAAGGTTTGCTCAGCGCTGTACGTTATAGTGGGGGACAGAAC
The DNA here is from genome assembly GCF_062004578.1 of Staurois parvus. Lineage (NCBI taxonomy): Eukaryota > Metazoa > Chordata > Amphibia > Anura > Ranidae > Staurois > Staurois parvus. The sequence continues at coordinate 271,097 of NW_028318224.1, forward strand.
ATGAGACAATGCAGTAACAAAACAATACACGAGGGGTTCGAGGGCCCTGCTCTTTCGAGCTTACAATCTAGGAGAAATGAAAGAACTCTGCTGCCGTAGTGTGAAAACTGTTACATTCCTGTCTGAGTGTGACAGCAAATGCTACAGACAATTTTTAAAGATCAGAATTGCAACAAGGGATGCAGTGAACTGTGTGTGTCTCCTTTAAACACATGGGGGGCTGACTACTTAGTTGCTCAGTTGACCTGCCCCAGTGATGATCAATTCCACCCAGCTGGTGCTTAGATTGTTGCCCACAAGCGGAAAAATCTCTGTGCAGGGTGAAGTTGAGAGTGTGTACATGAACATTTAAGCAATATTCTACTGTTGTATGGACAGCTTAAATCTTTAAGGTAAATCTCCGAATACTGTGACTAGAAATTAAAGAACTCTGCTGCCGTAGTGTGAAAACTGTTACATTCCTGTCTGAGTGTGGCAGCAAATGCTACAGTCAATTTTTAAATGTCAGAATTGCAACAGGGGATGCAGTGAACTGTGTGTGTCTCCTTTAAAACACATTGGGGACTGACTATTATTATTATACAGTATTTATATAGCGCCAGAAAGGTTTGCTCAGCGCTGTACGTTATAATGGGGGACAGAACATGAGACAATGCAGTAACAAAACAATACACGATGGGTTCGAGGGCCCTGCTCTTTCGAGCTTACAATCTAGGAGAGATGAAAGAACTCTGCTGCCGTAGTGTGAAAACTGTTACATTCCTGTCTGAGTGTGGCAGCAAATGCTACAGTCAATTTTTAAAGGTCAGAATTGCAACAAGGGATGCAGTGAACAGCGTATGTCTCCTTTAAAACAGATGCGGTGCTGACTACTTAGTTGCTGAGTTGACCTGCCCCAGTGATGATCAATTCCACCCTGCTGGTGCTTAGATTGTTGCCCGCAAATGGAAAAATCTCTTTGCAGGGTGAAGTTGAGAGTGTGTACGTGAACCCCCCCTCGAAAATCTCATAATCTGCTTATCTCTCCAGAAGGACACCTCCATCTTGTTCAGGTCCTCTCCAGGGTCATCATATACTGAATTGCCTAAGATGCCAGCTCAAAGTCATGTATATCCTCGTTCACCTTGCAGTTCTTGGCTGTGATCAGGCGCGGACTGACCATTTGGAAACTCGGGCACGGCCCGAGGGCCTGGAGTCAGTAGGGGGCCCCATGAGATGCCCCTGGTACATTTTTCATAGGGTTTTTTTGAGTTTGGGCAAGGACACAAGGGCCACATGATCCCCTATTGCCCGGGGGCCCCATGATTTGTCAGTCCGCCCCTGGCTGTGATCATCAATGTCTTAAACAGATCAGCCCCCGTTGCAGCTGCCCACCTGGTGTCCTTGTTACAAAGTTACAAATTACAGTCTGAACACTGGAGGAGAGGAGACTCAGGAAATTCCACCTCCTTCCTGCAGCAGACTTATGACCTGATCTCAACCTTGTCACTAGACTAGATGACTTTTTATGACAAGACTGTTCTGAAAAATGATACTGTTGCCGTATTTTGTGATGTGTAACCAAAAATCGCAGACTTATAAAGTCACTGGCCCACTTTCAGCTCATTTAAAGTATTATACTTTTGAAATTCGGCGTCAGCCTGTGCCGGCATGATCGGGCCCCGGCACTGTGCCCCCGGAGACCAGGAGAGGCTTTCCTGCCCTTTGGTGTTTCCTCTGATTGGCAAAGTGACATTCTTCCACTTGTGTGACTGTTGGGCGTCGCGGTCGTGCGGCATTAACTCCCATTCCGAAATGAGAGCGCGCTGTTAATATTGGCACGGGCCATTATGCTGTACTTTTATGCAGACATGCTTCATTGGCAGAAATTGAAGCTGCATACTGGGTCACAGTGTACGGCAGGTTCCTTTATGATATATTAAGAAATCCAGTCAGCTAGAAAAGACCAGAGCCGTATTTTATTGGACGACAGGTGAATAATAATCCTGATGAAGCCTCCAGCGGACTGTTTTATTCCACATACACGGAAAATACTTTACAAAGATCTGTGCGCTTTACACTGAAAAATCAATCAGGCCCCCAAAGCAGAAAAATCTCAACAGGAAAGTGTACATCCAGGATGGAGAAATCAGCCTATTCATTGGCTAGTCCCCGGGGACCGTTTACCAGGTGTGGCACCCCTGCATTTCTTTTGGTAGCAGGAGCAGTTGTTGGGTTGGAGGTGCATTCACATAAATGGAAACTTGCGGAAATGCATTAACCAGGTAATACAGTAGGGGGCGACTCTGAGTCAAAAATGGAATGGCTACTTCCATTGCTGTGGCAAAATGATGGAATAGTCATGAAGTGGTGAGATTAAAGCAGATCTAAACCCAACAAAAATGTAAAGTATATGTAAACCTTGTAAAACAAGACATTTAATTACATAGTTACATAGTTAGTCTGGCTGAAAAAAGACAAAAGTTCATCCAGTTCAACCATAAAAAAAGTTATAATCCTACACCCACAGTTGATCCAGAGGAAGGCAAAAAACCCAGCAAAGCACGATACAATTTGCTCCTGCTGGGGAAAAATTCCTTCCTGATCCCCCGAGAGGCAATCGGATATTCCCTGGATCAACTTTACCTATAAATGTTATATCCAGTTATATTCTGTGTATCCAAGAAAGAATCCAGGACTTTCCTACAGCAATCCACTGAGCTGGCTGGATATCATATCCCCCTTATGTATTATACATGGAGATCATATCCCCCTTATGTATTATACATGGAGATCATATCCCCCTTATGTATTATACATGGAGATCATATCCCCCCTTATGTATTATACATGGAGATCATATCCCCCCTTATGTATTATACATGGAGATCATATCCCCCCTTATGTATTATACATGGAGATCATATCCCCCTTATGTATTATACATGGAGATCATATCCCCCCTTATGTATTATACATGGAGATCATATCCCCCCTTATGTATTATACATGGAGATCATATCCCCCCCTTATGTATTATACATGGAGTTCATATCCCCCTTATGTATTATACATGGAGATCATATCCCCCCTTATGTATTATACATGGAGATCATATCCCCCCTTATGTATTATACATGGAGATCATATCCCCCCTTATGTATTATACATGGAGATCATATCCCCCCCTTATGTATTATACATGGAGTTCATATCCCCCTTATGTATTATACATGGAGATCATATCCCCCCTTATGTATTATACATGGAGATCATATCCCCCCTTATGTATTATACATGGTGATCATATCCCCCCTTATGTATAATACATAGAGATCATATCCCCCCCTTATGTATTATACATGGAGATCATATCCCCCTTTATGTATTATACATGGAGATCATATCCCCCCTTATGTATTATACATGGTGATCATATCCCCCCCTTATGTATTATACATGGAGATCATATCCCCCCTTATGTATTATACATGGAGATCATATCCCCCCTTATGTATTATACATGGAGATCATATCCCCCCTTATGTATTATACATGGAGATCATATCCCCCCTTATGTATTATACATGGAGATCATATCCCCCTTATGTATTATACATAGAGATCATATCCCCCCCCTTATGTATTATACATGGTGATCATATCCCCCCTTATGTATTATACATGGAGATCATATCCCCCCCTTATGTATTATACATGGTGATCATATTCCCCCTTATGTATTATACATGGAGATCATATCCCCCCTTATGTATTATACATGGAGATCATATCCCCCCTTATGTATTATACATGGAGATCATATCCCCCCCTTATGTATTATACATGGAGATCATATCCCCCCCCCTTATGTATTATACATGGAGATCATATCCCCCCTTATGTATTATACATGGAGATCATATCCCCCCCTTATGTATTATACATGGTGATCATATCCCCCCTTATGTATTATACATGGAGATCATATCCCCCTTATGTATTATACATGGTGATCATATCCCCCCTTATGTATTATACATGGAGATCATATCCCCCCTTATGTATTATACATGGAGATCATATCCCCCCTTATGTATTATACATGGAGATCATATCCCCCCTTAATCTCCTCTTCTCATAGAGAATACATTCAGTTCCTCTAATCTTTCCTCATAGCTGATCTCCTCCATGCCTCGTATCAGTTTGGTTGCCCTTCTCTGTACTTCCTCCAGTTCCCCAATGTTCTTTTTGTGAATTGGTGTCCAAAACTGAACTGCATATTCCAATTAAAACAGAAATGAAAGGCAAAACTTTTGTGTACGAGGTGTTACAATTAAATTCCAGCAACGGACTAAAAAAAAATGTTCTTACCTATTCACTAGCGGCTTTTGTTACCTTCAAAGTAGTCCTCTTGTGAAGCTGCGCACTTTTCTAGACTACTGTGTCACTGACAGAAACATTCCTGTGATTTGTTTTCCGGAGCGCTGCGCAGTATTTTTAAGGCAGTTTGCTAAGTCAGAGGAATAAGGTGGTTGGTCGAGTTTCGGAATGGATTTCTGGGCCAGGAGCTCATGAACGCTTGGCGCATCTTGTGCAGGAGCATTGTTGTGGTGGAGAAATCACTTGTCAGGCCAGAGTTCTGGTCTTTTCCTCTGAACAGATTCCTGTAACCTTTTCAGAATTTCCAAGTAACAATGTTGGTTGACCGCTAGTACCACTTTTATGTGTTATTGTGGACATCTTCCCACCCTTGTAATGATAACTTTTTTTTCTATAAAATAATAAACATGTTATACTTATCTGCTCTGTGTAATGGTTTTAGAATTGAGTAGCTTCGATCTCCCTCTTCTCGGGTCCCCTACCGGTGCTCCTGGCCTCTCCCCCCATAAAATGCCCCCACATCAAGCCGCTTGCTATGGGTGCACTCTAATTTGCTTGCTTCTGAGCCCCTCTCTGTGTGTCTATAAGACACAGAGGGTGGTTCAGCCCGCTCCCCTTCACTGGCTGTGATTGACAGCAGTGGGAGCCACTGCTCTGTCTCAGCCAGTGAGGAGAGAGAGACCTGGGAGAGCCACTGCTCTCATGCACATCTCTAAATTGATATTGGGCTCAGGTAAGTATAAGGGTGCTGGGGGCTGCACACTGAAGGTAAAAAAGCCTTCAGTCCTTAGAACCACTTTAAACCACATATGCCTTTCAAAAACACTTGATTTCTTCATAAAATATTCACCATAAGCCTGTTGTAATAGAGCTAAAGTTTCAGTCGCATTTTTGCCAATTTTCACACAAAATTTGATGTAAATCCGCTGACCCGGATTTCTGTCACTCATTTTCCACCATCAGCACAACGCACACGCATGGTGTTTCTTCTAATACTCCATAAAGATGAAGTCAACTGGTCTGCAACCCAGGCGTGTGCAAGTTACACCATGGGAATTCTGCTAATTAATTTGTCACTATATATATTTCTTAAAAGTGATCATAAAATCTCTATACTCTTTTCATAAATGGCTTAGAGAGGTGGAGGTGGAGAAACAGGAGGACACTGATCTTCCCAGTCAATGGCTGTGCAGTGGGGAAGGCATGTTGGTACAAGTCTGACCCTTGGAGGACAGTCAGGCTATGCTCCCTGCACAGCCCGAAAACTATGTCTAGCACGGTCATTTGTAATGGTAAGGAACGTGTGTACTGCTGGAGAAGGGTCAACCTGTAATGGTAAGGAACGTGTGTACTGCTGGAGAAGGGTCAACCTGTAATGGTAAGGAAAATATGTACTGCCGGAGAAGGGTCAACCTGTAATGGTAAGGAACGTGTGTACTGCTGGAGAAGGGTCAACCTGTAATGGTAAGGAAAATATGTACTGCTGGAGAAGGGTCAACCTGTAATGGTAAGGAAAATATGTACTGCCGGAGAAGGGTCAACCTGTGATGCTAAGGAACGTGTGTACTGCTGGAGAAGGGTCAACCTGTAATGGTAAGGAACGTGTGTACTGCTGGAGAAGGGTCAACCTGTAATGGTAAGGAACGTGTGTACTGCTGGAGAAGGGTCAACCTGTAATGGTAAGGAAAGTATGTACTGCTGGAGAAGGGTCAACCTGTAATGGTAAGGAAAATATGTACTGCCGGAGAAGGGTCAACCTGTGATGGTAAGGAACGTGTGTACTGCTGGAGAAGGGTCAGCCTGTAATGGTAAGGAACGTGTGTACTGCTGGAGAAGGGTCAACCTGTAATGGTAAGGAACGTGTGTACTGCTGGAGAAGGGTCAACCTGTAATGGTAAGGAAAGTGTGTACTGCTGGAGAAGGGTCAACCTATAATGGTAAGGAACGTGTGTACTGCTGGAGAAGGGTCAACCTGTAATGGTAAGGAACGTGTGTACTGCTGGAGAAGGGTCAACCTGTAATGGTAAGGAACGTGTGTACTGCTGGAGAAGGGTCAACCTGTAATGGTAAGGAAAGTGTGTACTGCTGGAGAAGGGTCAACCTATAATGGTAAGGAACGTGTGTACTGCTGGAGAAGGGTCAACCTGTGATGGTAAGGAAAGTGTGTACTGCCAGAAAAGGGTCAACCTGTAATGGTAAGGAACGTATGTACTGCTGGAGAAGGGTCAACCTGTAATGGTAAGGAACATATGTACTGCTGGAGAAGGGTCATCCTGTAATGGTAAGGAAAGTGTGTACTGCTGGAGAAGGGTCAACCTGTAATGGTAAGGAAAGTATGTACTGCTGGAGAAGGGTCAGCCTGCAATGGTAAGGAAAGTATGTACTGCTGGAGAAGGGTCAGCCTGTAATGGTAAGGAAAGTATGTACTGCTGGAGAAGGGTGTGCCTGTAAAGGAATGCAAAAATGGGTACTGCTGGAGAAGGGTCAACCTGCACATGGAAGGAAATGTGTACTGCTGGAGAAGGGTCAAGCTGTAATGGTAAGGAAAGCGTGCACTGCTGGAGAAGGGTGTGCCTGTAAAGGAATGCAAAAATGGGTACTGCTGGAGAAGGGTCAACCTGCACATGGAAGGAAATGTGTACTGCTGGAGAAGGGTCAACCTGTAATGGTAAGGAAAGTGTGTACTGCTGGAGAAGGGTCAACCTGTAATGGTAAGGAAAGTGTGTACTGCTGGAGAAGGGTCAACCTGTAATGGTAAGGAAAGTGTGTACTGCCGGAGAAGGGTCAACCTGTAATGGTAAGGAAAGTATGTACTGCTGGAGAAGGGTCAACCTGTAATGGTAAGGAACGTATGTACTGCTGGAGAAGGGTCAACCTGTGATGGTAAGGAACGTGTGTACTGCTGGAGAAGGGTCAACCTGTAATGGTGAGGAAAGTGTGTACTGCCGGAGAAGGGTCAACCTGTAATGGTGAGAAAAGTGTGTACTGCCGGAGAAGGGTCAACCTGTAATGGTAAGGAAAGTGTGTACTGCTGGAGAGGGGTCAACCTGTAACGGTAAGGAACGTATGTACTGCCAGAGAAGGGTCAACCTGTAATGGTAAGGAAAGTATGTACTGCTGGAGAAGGGTCAACCTGTGATGGTAAGGAAAGTATGTACTGGTGGTGTGGGGTCATAGGAAAAGTAGAGGGCCTCTTTAAACTTTTCAGCCCTATAGATTGTAGGCTGGTGAAACTTTACATCTGTTTGAGATAGATCTGATGTGTTTCTAAGAAGCTTTTATTACCGAAGACAAAGCTGACTCTATTTTGCATCCTTTATCTGTGGGTGTTTTTGTGTAATTCATTAGGCGTAATAGACGTATCTTTTGGCTCCCTGGCTCCAATATGTGTTCTTTGTTTGAATTTGTTTTTCGCATTAACAATATTTTTTTCGCTGCGGCCTCCATTAAGCCAGACGCCGTGTCAAAGGAGAAACGCATTTGCAGCTCGCAAGACGCCAGAGACGCTCCTCTAAATATTTACTACACTTCCATAGAGGAGAGAAATGAAAGCCTTTTCATTTATTGAAGCAAACATTTACTTTATGAATGTCTCAGTGAATGGGCTGAAAGCTATTTGTGGGTGCATAACGCCGCGTTATTCCTCAATATATAATAACACGAGTGAGAAGGGAGCCGGACGGAGCGGCGGAGAGCCAGAAGAAGGACATAAAACAGAAGGAGACCAATTACCAGCGAAGTCTTGTTAATGCCTTTTAGTCCGAAAGCTGAGTCTATTGTGACAATCATTACTTTTCTTAGACCCTCTGCGGTGACACGCTATAATACAGGAAACATGGATTTGTTACAGACCTATATAGACGAGGGCTGTAGACGTTTTAAACACAAATCTTAAAGAAGGTTTCATTCTTTATTTAAGCAGTTCATCTCTCAACCCTGTACACTCCCTATAGACCGGAGCAATTTGTACATGTCTGCTATGGGCCTGTATATTCAGCCATAACCTCAACATTACTTAACCACTTCCCGTCCGGCCCATGTACATAAACGGCCGGACGGGAGCAGTGCAGGAGCGGGTTGCCGTTCATAAACGGCGCCCACATTTACAGACTGTGCGCTCTCCCTGGGAATGCGCTATACCGCAATCCGGTGCCCGCTGAGGACACAGCGGAACACCGATCGCTGTACGGGACCTCTGTGTGAGGTCCTGATCATGTGATCACTGATTGGCCAATCAGGTATCACATGAATAGTAGTAAGCAAGATGTCATTTCCTGCCATCATTGCTTACTACTAGTGAAATGTGTGAATGATCACAGAGGTCACATGGTACAGGGCTATTCACACAGCCTTGTACCATGTGACAAGCTGTGACCAATCACAGCTCTCACACTATTTCTCAATAGCTGCCAGTTAGAAGGAGAAATTATTACTTTTACAGCCTTTATGGGTGTAAAAGCAATCAGTGTAAAAAAAAAAAATCTTCATCACCTCCCACAAGTAGTACAGTGTCACTATGTACTGCTAGGGTGACAGTATGAAAAAAAAAATGTAAAAAAATGTTTTGAAAAATTATAATTTTTGGTTATAAACTAATTTGGGTTATTTTTTTTTAAATAAAAAGATAACTGAATAAATGTTGCCAAGATTTCTGAAGAAAGATTATTTATTTGAAAAATTGTATAAGAAAAACACTTTTTTCTTCAAAATATTTGGACTTTTTTATTTATATAGCAAAAAAAAATAAAAATCCCGTGGTGAATAAATACCACCAAAATGAAGCTTTATCTGTCTCAAAAAATTGCTAAAATATTCATATGGGTACAGTGTTGCATGACCGCGCAATTGTCATTCAAAGTGTGACAGCGCTGAAAGCTGAAAATTGGCCTGAATCGGAAGGGGGGGGGGGGGGGAATGTCCGGACTGGAAGTGGTTAAGATACTGAAGTAATACCTTTATAACAAGGATTTCTTTTGGTGATATTGTCATGCAAAAATGATTTGATTTCTTTATGCAATCCTTAAACTAACAGTATCAAAACTAAAAAAGAAAATGCACATTTTCTACATCTCCTTTCCCTCTCCCCCCCATCTCCTTCCCCTCTCCCCCCATCTCCTTCCCCTCTCCCCCCATCTCCTTTCCCTCTCCCTCCCATCTCCTCCCCTCCCCCCCCATCTCCTTACCCTCTCCCCACCTATCTCCTTCCCCTCTCCCCCCATCTCCTTTCGCTCTCCCCCTCATCTACTTCCCTTCTCCCCTCCATCTCCTTCCCCTCTCCCCCCATCTCCTTTCCCTCTCCCCCCCATCTCCTTCCCCTCTCCCCTTCATCTACTTCCCCTCTCCCCCACATCTCCTTCCCCTCTCCCCCTCATCTCCTTCCCCTCACCCCCCATCTCCTTTCCCTCTCCCCCCCATCTTCTTCCCCTCTCCCCCTCATCTACTTCCCCTCTCCCCCCCCCCCATCTCCTTCCCCTCTCCCCTCATTTACTTCCCCTCTCCCCCACAATTCTTCCCCTCTCCCCCCCATCTCTTTCCCTCTCCCCCTCATCTACTTTCCTTCTCCCCTCCATCTCCTTCCCCTCTCCCCCCATCTCCTTTCCCTCTCCCCCCATCTCCTTCCCCTCTCCCCCCCATTTCCTTCCCCTATCCCCTTCATCTCCTTCCCCTCTCCCCCCCATCTCCTTCCCCTCTCCCCCCATCTCCTTTCCCTCCCCCCCCCATCTCCTTCCCCTCTCCCCCATCTCCTTTCCCTCCCCCCCCCATCTTTTTCCCTTCTCCCCCCATCTCCTTCCCTTCTCCCCCCATCTCCTTCCCCTCTCCCCCCCATCTCCTTCCCCTCTCCCCCTCATCTACTTCCCATCTCCCCCACATCTCATTCCCCCCCCCATCTTTTTCCCTTCTCCCCCCATCTCCTTCCCCTCTCCCCATCATCTCCTTCCCTTCTCCATCTCATTCCCCTTTCCCCCTCCATATCCTTCCCCCCCAATCTCCCCCCCCCCTTGATGTCCACAGTTAGCCCTCAGGGACAACTTTAGTACTTTTGGGTATAGCTGACAACCTTCTAGCTGGCTAAACTGCTGGGGTTTTAACTCACAGGTTTGTGATGCTTCTGTTTTAACCCCTTTCTGCCCATCCCCAGTATGGCTTTAGGGGCCTGTATACATGAGCATTGGTCTCTGAAGAGCGATCTGCATTCAGATCGCTGTTCAGAGAACATTTGGCAGGCAGTGAGGAGGGGTTGTTTCTCCTCCTCACTACCTGCTTTAACCCCTAGAACCCCACACTAGTGCACTGAAAGTGCATACCTTGCACGCAGTTGTGGGGTGCTTGCAGAGGTGCTCCTTTCCCTCCAATGGGTCATGTTCAGCAGGCACTGTGCCCACAAAATGCAACAGAATATATCATTCCTGCCGCAGCCACGAAGCAAAACATCCTAGTGGCAGCATGTGTACACCCTCAGCCCTGTGTTCCCAGCCATCCATAAATTTATAGACAGTTTGTATAAAACAGGCACTTTTCTCTTGTCCATAAATGTTCACAAACAGGAGGAAAGTGCCCATAAAAACCCCCGTGCCATGGGCTCTGAACTGTGCATGCACAGTACCGCAGCCAGCCAATCAGAGAACTGGGTGTGCACCTGTGCAGTGACATCATGGCACTTTTTTGGCATGACTTATATTCACACCCCACCACACAAGTGGAGGCTGAGCCCAGCATTTCATTGGCTCACTTTGGAGCTGTGCATGCACAGTTCAGAGCCGACAACAAGGGCATTTTTTATGTTGTAAGCCTTTTCCTGACAGCTGCCCACCAGTAGTTAAAGTATGTTTAAAGGGGTCACTCTGCCAAACTCTGATGTAGGAAGGGGACTCTACCAGAATCTAATGCAAGGGCCACTCTGCAGATTCTGATGTAAGGGGACACTCTGCAGATTCTGATGAAAGGGGACACTCTGCAGATTCTGATGAAAGGGGACACTCTGCCAGACACTGATGGAAGAAGAGGACTCTGCCAGAATCTGATGTAAGGGGACACTCTGCCAGACTCTGATGTAAGAAGGGGACTCTACCAGAATCTGATGTAAGGGGACACTTTGCCAGACTCTGATGTAAGAAGGAGACTCTGCCAGAATCTGAGGTAAGGCCCCTCTGCAGATTCTGATGTAAGGGGACACTCTGCCAGACTCTGATGTAAGAAGGGGACTCTACCAGAATCTAATGCCCTCAGAATCTAGGTCCCCTCATACTTTCTCCCTCTACAAATCTGAATTTCTCATCTACACCTCCTCCCTCCACGCTGCCAAGCAGGCCTACTTTGTTAACCTAATCAACACCCTCTCCTCCTGCCCCCGCCGACTCTTCTCCACCTTCAACTCCCTGCTCTCTCTCCCCCCTCCTCCACTCAGTACCTCTCTCACCGCCCATGAGATTGCCACCCATTTCCACAACAAGATTGACGCTATCTGTAAGGACATCGTCAACTTGCAATCTACCTCCCCACCTAGCCTCCTCACCCCCGTCACCCCTTCATCTCCCCCCTCCTCTGCCCTCACAACCGCACTGCCCCCCACCTCTCCCAAGGCCCCGCCCACCATAATCCCCCCTGCACTGCACTCCCTCAGCCCTGTCACTACTGAAGAAGTCACCAAAGTCCTCTCAGAAGCCTGCCTCACTACCTGCCTCCTGGACCCTATCCCCTCTCAACTCCTCCGGTCACCCCCCGCCTCCCTCATCCGCTCCCTCACCCACATCTTCAATCTCTCCCTCTCTACTGGCGCATTCCCCTCCCCCCTAAAGCACGCGCATATCACCCCCATCCTCAAAAAGCCCTCCCTGGATCCCGCGGACCCCAACAACCTCAGACCCATCTCCCTGCTGCCACTCACCTCCAAGCTCCTTGAGCGCATAGTCTACGATTGCCTAAGCTCCCACCTTACAGACAATAACCTCCTTGACCCACTACAAGCCGGCTTCCGTCCCCTACACTCCACTCAAACTGCCCTACTCAGAATCACTAACGACCTACTAAATGCCAAAGCCAAGGGCGACTACTCTGTCCTCCTTCTCCTGGACCTCTCTGCGGCCTTCGACACAGTTGACCACCCCCTCCTCCTTAATAAACTACTCTCCCTTGGCATCAGAGATACTGCTCTCTCTTGGTTCTCATCCTACCTATCCCGACGCTCCTTCAGTGTCACCTACAATGGTGCCACCTCCCCCTCCCTCCCCCTCTCTGTTGGGGTCCCCCAAGGCTCTGTCCTTGGACCCCTTCTCTTCTCCATCTACACCTCCTCCCTGGGCAAACTCATACACTCTCACGGCTTCAACTATCACCTCTACGCTAACGACACCCAAATCTACCTCTCCACCCCTCTCCTCACTCCCACTATCTCCGCCCGCATCACTCACCTCCTAAATGACATCTCAGACTGGATGTCGCTACATTTCCTCAAGCTCAACCTCTCCAAAACCGAGCTCCTCGTCTTTCCCCCTGCCAACACCCCCCCCCCTTACCTATCCATCCTCACCAACAACTCCACTATCACTCCCGCCCCGCAAGCCAAAGTCCTTGGTGTCATTCTTGACTCGAACCTCTCCTTCTAACCTCATGTCAAATCACTTACAAACACATGCAGGCTCCATCTTCGCAACATTGCCAAGATACGTACCTTCCTCACCCCAGACACCACCAAACTTCTAGTACACTCCCTCATCATCTCACGCCTTGACTACTGTAATTCTCTTCTCACCGGCCTACCCCAGTACAAGCTCTCCCCGCTCCAGACCATCCTGAACTCAGCGGCTAGACTCATCCACCTCACCACCCGCTCCACCTCTGCCACCCCCCTCTGCCTCTCCCTCCACTGGCTCCCGATTGCCCAACGCATCAAATTTAAACTCCTAACCCTGACCTAGAAAGCCATTCACAACACTGCCCCTGACTACCTCACCAACCTGATCCCCAAGTACCGCCCTACCCGTACCCTTCGCTCCTCACAGGACCTCCTTCTATCCTGCTCCCTGGTCTCCTCCTCCCATGCACGACTGCAGGACTTCTCCAGGTCCTCCCCCATCCTCTGGAACTCACTGCCCCAATCCATCAGACTGTCGCCTTCCCTCTTCACATTCAGGCACTCCCTCAAAACCCATCTCTTCAGGGAAGCCTACCCCACCCTCACCTAACGGCCATTCTCCCTCTTTCCTCCCACCCCTCATTCCCCTCAGCCACTTCCTACTGTACCTTTACCCCCTCCCACCTAGATTGTAAGCTCGAAAGGGTAGGGCCCTCTTACCCCTCGTACGTTGTTTGTTGTTGTTGTACTGTGCCATGTATTGTCCCCCCCTCTATTGTACAGCGCTGAGCAAACCCTTTGGCGCTATATAAACTCGAAGTAATAATAATAATAATAATGCAAGGGCCACTCTGCAGATTCTGATGTAAGGGGACACTCTGCAGATTCTGATGAAAGGGGACACTCTGCAGATTCTGATGAAAGGGGACACTCTGTCAGACACTGATGAAAGAAGAGGACTCTGCCAGAATCTGATGTAAGGGGACACTCTGCCAGACTCTGATGTAAGAAGGGGACTCTACCGGAATCTGATGCAAGGGCCACTCTGCAGATTCTGATGTAAGGAGACACCCTGCAGATTCTGATGAAAGGGGACACTCTGCCAGACTCTGATGTAAGAAGAGGTCTCTGCCAGAATCTGATGTAAGGGGACACTCTGCCAGACTCTGATGTAAGAAGGAGACTCTACCAGACTCTGATGTAAGAAGGGGAGTCTACCAGAATCTGATGTAAGGGGACACTCTGCCAGACTCTGATGTAAGAAAGGGACTCTACCAAACTCTGATGTAAGGGTCACTCTGCAGATTCTGATGTAAGGGGACACTCTGCCAGACTCTGATTTAGGAAGGGGACTTTGGGGACACTGATGTGCAGGTGGCACTCATCCTCACTGTTGCTTTGTATATTACTTACACCTAACCCCTGCACTCTGCAGATTATGCATTGATATGCAGTACATAGACTGACCAAAGTGTTCGTCGTCTCAACAGTCGCTGGTGTGAATGAAATTCTTCCTTACGGTAGGCTCAGTACTGCAGTCTATACATTAGTCATTCTTTGTTCCACATCGGGGTTCCCCCGTGGATGCAGAGATCGCTCCCGCTGACGTATTGTGTTCTGACAGCGGAGAGACGTATCACTTGCCACCGATAAGTGCTGCCGGCTATACCTGGCGGTGCTGATCGGGTGGGAATGATCCTAGAGGCTGGTTGTACAGAAGTCGATTGGTACACTGCCCTACAAACTGCTGATTCCTGCCCTCTGCTCTGCTGACCCCTATCCTCTGACCTGTTGACCCCCAGTACACTCCGCTATTGATTCCTGTTTTTGTACACTGCCCTGCAGACCTCATATCCTCTGCCCCCCCGACATTTGTTTACTGCACCCCCATATCATACTGGCAAGATCCGGCCCTGCTTTACATTTCCATTTTGGGGGGCAGTAAACCCCATAGACATCAGGAGTGTAGCGTCAGGGGTTGCAATGGCTACCCCACCCCATGCTCCAGGGGGCCTGTGCGGCCTCCCTGTCACATTCTGTTTTACATTTGGACTGGAGAGGTGGCGTGGTGACATCTACAGGAACTGATCCACTCCAAGTTCCCCCTGAAAGCCAGTGTTTCCTTCTTTCCCTCCAGCCAGCATTCAGCGGCTGCTATTCAAAATAAAAAATTCAAAACTCCGAAACATTTCATTTCATTGGGTCCTGTGACCTGTTACCAGATAATTTAAGTGGTCCTCACTCCTCAAAATGTTGAGCACCCCTGGTTTAGAGTTAGCTAAAAGCTCTTGTGTTAGAATTATTGTTCTCACTTTGATGTTCGCGGTGATATGCCACATGTGTGGTGTGACCATGGTTTACATACGGACGGACACCCGAGCTTGCATTTACATAGGTGTTCTGGGCATCGGTGGTTACATAGTTACATAGTTAGTCTGGCTGAAAAAAGACAAAAGTCCATCCAGTTCATCCATTAAAAAAAAATTATAATCCTACACCCACAGATGATTCAGAGGAAGGCAAAAAAAAAAAACAGCAAAGCACGATCCAATTTGCTCCTGTAGGCAAAAAAATTCCTTCCTGATCCCCCGAGAGGCAATCGGATATTCCCTGGATCAACTTTACCTATAAATGTTATATCCAGTTATATATCTGTGTATCCAAGAAAGAATCCAGGACTTTCCTACAGCAATCCACTGAGCTGGCCACAACCAACTCTTGAGGGAGTCTATTCCACATTCTCACAGCTCTCACTGTGAAGAAACCTTTCCGTGTTTGGAGATGACATTTCTTTTCCTCCAGACGTAAAGTGTGCCCCCTTGTCCTCTGTGATGACCTCAGGGGGGATAACTACACCGAGTTCACTATATGAACCACTGATGTATTTATACATGGAGATCATATCCCCCCCTTATGTATTATACATGGAGATCATATCCCCCTTATGTATTATACATGGAGATCATATCCCCCCTTATGTATTATACATGGAGATCATATCCCCCCTTATGTATTATACATGGTGATCATATCCCCCCTTATGTATTATACATGGAGATCATATCCCCCCTTATGTATTATACATGGAGATCATATCCCCCCTTATGTATTATACATGGAGATCATATCCCCCCCTTATGTATTATACATGGAGATCATATCCCCCCTTATGTATTATACATGGTGATCATTGCCCCCCCCTAATCTCCTCTTCTCATAGAGAATACATTCAGTTCCTCTAATCTTTCCTCATAGCTGATCTCCTCCATGCCTCTTATCAGTTTGGTTGCCCTTCTCTGTACTTTCTCCAGTTCCCCAAAACTGAACTACATTTGAGGTCACGGCAATTATTTTTGTTAATTTGAAAATTTTTTAACTCTAATTTTAGTTTTTAAACTTTTTTTTATTTTTATTTATGTTTACTTGATTTCTATCACAAGGGGATAATAACCCTTTTATGGAAACACTCTGTAGACATTAGGGGTCCAATAGACCAATGCCAAGAAAACAAAGGTTGGCACTGGCAACAATGTGGCAGATAAAATCCTTTATTAGGATCTTTCCCAAACAGTATGATAAGAACATGACAGCTCCAAGACTGAACAAAGAAACAGTGAACGCGTTTCACAGGAACACGTGCTTGGTCATTACTCTAATGACTAAGCTAACTCTAAACCAGGGGTGCTCAATGTTTTTAGGAGTGAGGGCCACCTAAGTTATCTGGTAACCGGTCACAGGACCCAATGAAATGAAATGGTTCGAAATTTTGAATTTTGTATTCTGAATAGCAGCCATTTCAGACATCACTGTAACGACTAATCATGTGTTCGTGTGAAACGCGTTTACTGTTTCTTTGTTCAGTCTTGGAGCTGTGATGTTCTTATCATACTGTTTGTGAAAGATTCCAATAAAGGATTGTATCTGCTACATCATTGCCAGTGCGGCCAACCTTTGTTTCCTGGCATTGTCCCTGCGATCACGGATCGGGCCGGCACTGATGTGTATGTGGAGGGGCTATACATCTTCAACACTCACCTGGAGTGGTCGGTTTGTCCTCCTGGCTTGGGTCTAATACCAACCATAATGTCTCCCCTACCCTTCACACCATCTAACCAAGCACAGATCTGCTTGGCTAGATGTGTCCCCTGGCTGTACTGGCCAGAAAATAAGTAAGTGACATCACTTCTGGTTTTTAGTGTTTTCATGGGAGATCAAGACATAGACTTGCCTCAGTCTCACAGAACTCTCCAACCCCTAGCCGATGGTTGAGTTTGAGGACTCCAGTAAGAGAGCTCTGGAACCATGGGAGGAGGGGAGCCGCCGGCAGAGGAAGATGGGGGGGGGGTGTGCACTGTGCTGCAGGCTCTGTGAAAGTGATCCACAGCTATGGAGCTGCCGCATCACTTTCACTTTCAAACTGGGAGCCAGCTAACCAAAACCAGCACACTGCTACTGCAGCCATCAGCTTGTGATGAAAGGGTCACACTCTTTGGACGTACGTAGTATGTAGTGCTCTCTCCAGCCAATATCTCGCTCTTGTCACTCCTGTTGCTGTCCTTATCTCCACTACCACTCGTCATGGACCTTTGGCTTGTTCCTCAACTATGCTTCTGCTTAATCCCACACTGCGACCACGTGTTACCGACCTTTGGCTTGTTTACCGACTACGCTTCTGCACTTCTACGCTTTTCTGATGGGTCTCAAGCACAGGAAGTAAGGGTAAACATTACTAATGGGACACATAAAGAAAAACAAAACCCAACAAAACCAAACAAGAAAAAGCCCAAGAGGGGTTCTAAAAATTCACTATCCAAAACCGAAACTGAAAAGTTTTGTCTGTGTGTACAGGTATACACTTCAGAGTGGACCTTGCAGTAAAATGCAAGGTCTGCCCAAATAGCTCTGAGTCTCCCTTCACACGCAGTAGCGTGTGTGCTTGGTTCCTCTATATGCGTTTCATCACAGGCAACATTATCAGGATGGACGAAACGCGTAGGGTGGAAGCAAGCACACACGTTACTGTGCTGGCGGCCATTTTGGAAACTGGAAAATTTGGATTTTTTTTGCCAATCAATGCCTAATGATGTTTGCCTACATGTGAGTGCAACTTTAAATAAATGTTGTGTCTATGGTTTTACACTATGTGGAGTGTTCTTTTTTTCATGTTTTCAACTACGAGTCCAAGCCTCATCCTGAGTGGTTTAGCTACCCCAATTAAGGTCCATTGATGGAAGATCTTTATCTGCTTTTTTGGAGATCTGGAGGAGAATTCAAGTGACCGGCTTTCTGCATTGTTTTACAAAGGGCAGTTGACCGCTCTTAGCAGGGGGTCATGCCTTTCTGGTAAGCCTTCTGTATGAGTGGTTGGTGACAGGACAACTGTCCTTGGATTTCTTTTGTTTCATCCTCTGGGACTTTTCTTTCATTTTTAAATGGATTACTTTTTTTTAAACACTTTTCTCTGTTTCTTTATGATTATTTGTCACTTTTTTAAGTGCTGCACTTTTATGCATTATTGCGGATTGCCTAGTATCAGGTTTTTTGTGTTCAGCTGCTATATTTATTTATTTTATTTATTTCAGGTACTTATATAGTACTTACCGTATTTTCCAGCGTATAAGACGACCCCCTACTTTTCCTGTTAAAATATAGGGTTTGGGCTATGCTCGCCGTATAAGACATTGGTGTCAGTGGCAGGAATTGTGCCCCATCATTGGTGTCAGTGGCAGGAATTGTGCCCCATCATTGGTATCATTGGCAGGAATAGTACCCCATCATTGGTATCAGTGGCAGGAAAAGTGCCCCATCATTGGTATCAGTGGGGGGAATAGTGCCCCATCATTGGTGTCATTGGGAGGAATAGTACCCCATAATTGGTGTCAGTGGGAGGAATAGTACCCTATCATTGGTGTCAGTGGGGGAAGGACTAGTGTTCCATCAATGGCGTCAGTGGGGGGTGGAATAGTGCCCCATCATTGGTGTCAGTGGGGGGTGGAATAGTGCCCCATCATTGGTGTCAGTGGGGGGAGGAATAGTGCCCCATCATTGGTGTCAGTGGGGGGAGGAATAGTGCCCCATCGTTGGTGTCAGTGGGGAGGAGGAATAGTGCCTCATTGTTGGTGTCAGTGGGGAGGAGGAATAGTGCCTCATCGTTGGTGTCAGTGGGGGGGGGGATAGCACCCCATCGTTGGTGTCAGTGGGGGGGGGGGAATAGTGCCAATAGTGTTCCAGCATGGTGCTGCTGCACACTTACCGGCCGCTCTCTCACTCGATTTTCGTGGGACGGCTCGGTTCCACCTCCTCGCCGGTGATTGGCCTCCTGTGTGCCTTTCCTGAGCTACAGTTCTGGCGCCCAATCACCGGTGAGGAGGCGGAGCCAAACGGCCACGCGGACATCGAGCGGCCGAACAGAATGAAGGAGCAGCTGCGCTTCCTGGACCGGATCGTCATGGGACCGGGACCGGAGCCAGGTAAGAAACAGCAGCCCCCTACTTAGTGTCTCCTCCATTGGAAGGGGGGGCACCGCGCCGCCCCCCGAAAAAGTGCTGCCCTGACACCGGCTCGCTGTATACCGGCGTATAAGACGACCCCCGACTTTTCAGAAGATTTTCATGGGTTAAAAAGTCATCTTATACGACGGAAAATACGGTATGTTTCACAACTCATTTTTTGATTATTGATTATTTATTGTGGTTTTTATCAGCGCAGGTTTATATATATATATAAAAATATCAATGTTTTTGGATAGGTAACACATCTACAGTTTCATTTCAGATGTTGGATATGATAAAGGTTTATATTTTTTTTAGTAGAAAAAGCTATTTTATGTTCACGTATTGATTTTTTTTTTTTAATCCAGAAACCAGGAAACTGATTCTCTCGTTATCCGGAGGGAGCCTTTCACGGATCACGAGTGTTTAGAGTTTGTCGGGAAAATAAAAAGTGAAGTACTATATGGCAACGGTGTGTCGAAATTGAATGTGACTCTGCTGGTGGATAAAGAAAATAAAGCTGAAGTTTAATCTGCTTCTATTTTACTTCCGCCATGCTAATGAACGTTTTTAAGAAAACCTATGTTCCCATTATATACCTCATCCACTGGAAGATCGGCCCTTTTCTGGCACTTTTTGTTTACATGTAACAAATCTAAATTTTTTTCCTAGAAAATTTCTTAGAACCCCTAACTATTATATTCTGTATTTTGTTTTTTAAGCAGAGTCCCCAGGGAATAAATTGGTAGGTTTTGCCTGGACCAGGGGCGGACTGACAACTCATGGGGCCCCCGGGCAATAGGGGATCATAGGGCCCCTGTGTCCTTGCCCAAACTCAAAAGAACCTATGTAAAAGGTAGCAGGGGCATCTCATGGGGCCCCCTACTGACCCCGGGCCCTCGGGCAGTGCCCATGTTTCCAAATGGTCAGTCCGCCCCTGGCCTGGACCCAACAAAAAATTAATGAGTGCTGCTGCCAACAAAAGGTTTTGCAATGTTCGTATCCCACATTATTTGTGCAGCAAATTTTCAAATAAAAATAAAAAATACCCTTTTTTCAAATTTTAATGCAAAAAAAAAAAACACAATACATAACACAATTTTTTGGTAAAATATAAAAGACGATGTTACACAAAGTAAATAGATAATAAAGATGTCACGCTTTTAAATTTTCGAGTCAAAATGGAAGGTTGAAAAGTGGCTTTTGGTATTCAGTGGGTTTCATATGGCTCCTGAGATTTAGGGAGAATCCCTCCAACTATCCCGGGTCAGTTCTGGTTCCAACTAACCATCTCCTTGTTTTATGTTTTCACAGATATAGGAAAAACGGAAATAGGAAAAAGTTAGTAAAATAAATATACAGTGTAAGTAAAGTGACTGTATACATACGATGCACAAAAAAAAAATGAGCAACAAAAAAAAAAAACATAAAACTACTTGCAATAAACTAAACTACCCTAAACAGACCCCAAAAAACCGTTTAAAATAGAAACAAAGGCAAAACATATTTTTTTTTCATTTTGGATAGAGAGAGTGTGTGTGTGTGTGTGTGTGGGGGGGGGGGGGTGGTGGTGGTGGTGGTGGGAGGAGGGGTTGTAAATGGTTCCTGTCTAAATTGGTCCTAGTATGTGTATGTATGAATGTGAGTTAGGGACCTTAGATTATACGCTCCTTGGGGGCGGGGACTGATGTGAATGTACACTATATCAGGGGCGGACTGACCATTTGGAAACTCGGGCACTGCCCGAGGGCACGGGGTCAGTAGGGGGCCCCATGAGATGCCCCTGGTACCTTTTTCATAGGCTTTTTTGAGTTTGGGAAAGGATGCAGGGGCCCCATGATCTCCTATTGCCCGCGGGCCCCATGCATTTTCAGTCCGCCCCTGCCCCTGTCAAGTTATTTTACCATCATCTGTGACTCATTGGGAGGATTTCCTCTCACTTCCACCAAAACTGGTGTCCCCACTGGAACATTCCCCCTTTATCCCTGTTCTAGCATCAATGCAAAGTTTGGACTTTTCTTTCATTTTCACTCTCAATGATTAATGATAATGACCAACAGAAGAAATAGGGAGGGTGAATCTCCATAACAGGCGACAGCAAAAAAAAAAAAAACCCCAAAAAAACAAAAAGTATTCTAATCCTTCTCAGCTCTATCCAAAATGAACAAAATTGCACTTAGGTATTCTCTAAAGCAACTTATTAAACAAAGGGCCAGTTTACTGTTCTTTAGACTTTAGAAGGACCAGACCATGGCCAGTGGGAGTAAACAATGTCTCAGGCTTGGTGGTCAGTGGGAGTAAAAAAAACAAACAAACTTAGTGCCGGTTATCAGTAGAAGGAGGAATAGTGCCCCATCATTGGTATTAGTAGAAGAAATAGTGCTCCATCATTGGTGTCAGTGGGAGGAATAGTGCCCCATCATTGGTGTCAGTGGTAAGAATAGTGTCCCATCATTGGTGTCAGTGGGAGGAATAGCGCCCCATCATTGGTGTCAGTGGGAGGAATAGTGCCCCATCATTGGTGTCAGTGGTAAGAATAGTGTCCCATCATTGGTGTCAGTGGGAGGAATAGCGCCCCATCATTGGTGTCAGTGGGAGGAATAGTGCCCCATCATTGGTGTCAGTGGGAGGAATAGTGCCCCATCATTGGTGTCAGTGGGAGGAATAGTGCTCCATCATTGGTGTCAGTGGGAGGAATAGTGCTCCATCATTGGTGTCAGTGGGAGGAATAGTGTCCCATCATTGGTGTCAGTGGGAGGAATAGCGGCCCATCATTGGTGTCAGTGGGAGGAATAGTGCCCCATCATTGGTGTCAGTTTGAGGAATAGTGCTCCATCATTGGTGTCAGTGGGAGGAATAGTGCCCCATCATTGGTGTCAGTGGGAGGAATAGTGCCCCATCATTGGTTTCAGTGGGAGGAATAGTGCCCCATCATTGGTGTCAGTGGGAGGAATACTGCCCCCATTATTGATATCAGTGGCTGGAATAGTGCCCCATTATTGGTGTCAGTGGGGGGAATAGTGCCCTGTCATTGGTGTCAGTGGAAGGAATAGTGCCCCATCATTGGTATCAGTAGAAGAAATAGTGCTCCATCATTGGTGTCAGTGGAAGGAATAATGCTCCATTGCTGGAGTCAGTGAAAGGGGTAGTGATCTACCATTGGTTTTAGTGAGAGGAATAGTGCCCCATTGTTGATGTCAGTGGAAGGAGTAGTGCCCCATTATTGATGTCAGTGGGTGGAATTGTGCTCCATCATTGGTGTCAGTAGGTGGAATAATGCCCCCATCATTGGTGTCAGTGGCCGGAATAATGTCCCATCATTGGTGTCATGGTAAGGAATAGTGCCCCATCATTGGTATCAGTAGAAGAAATAGTGCTCCATAATTGGTGTCAGTGGAAGGAATAATGCTCCATTGCTGGTGTCAGTGGAAGGAGTAGTGATCTACCATTGGTTTTAGTGGGAGGAATAGTGCCCCATTGTTGATGGCAGTGGAAGGCGTAGTACCCCATCATTGGTGTCAGTGGGTGGAATACTGCCCCCATCATTAGTATCAGTGGGTGGAATTGTGCCCCATCATTGGTGTCAGTGGGCGGAATACTGCCCCCATCATTGGTATCAGTGGCCAGAATAGTGCCCCATCATTGGTATCAGTGGCCAGAATAGTGCCCCATTATTGGTGTCAGTGGGTGGAATAATGCCCCATCATTGGTGTCAGTGGAAGGAATAGTGCCCCATCATTGGTGTCAGTGGAAGGAATAGTGCCCCATCATTGGTGTCAGTGGAAGAAATGGTGCCTCACCATTAGTTTCAGTGGAAGGGATAATGCCTCTTCATAGGGGTCAGTGGTAGGAAATGTGCCCTTATATAGGAAGAGGGAATGTTATACCGTGGTAAACATGGTCCTTTCCCACCGTTTTTGAGATGTGTTGATGCCACCAACTTCAAAATTACCAAGTTGTTTTCTTAAAAGTGCCCAATTTCTCAGTTTAAACATTTGATATGTTTTTGATTTTGAACATTTTTGAAATTGGGGTTGGAGAAGCAATATAAAAAATGGGGTAGGGTAGAAAATTGAGCTTAATAACACTTTAATGAAATGCTCAGCCAAAAATTAATAAATAAATCATCACCCATTGGACTATATTTTGGTAATCCTAATTACAAATTTTCGGCACACTGTAAGCAAATTCTGTGCGATTTCCGTCATTGTCCATATGATGGTGGTGGCATGCTTGGGTGACCATATCACCCTGGTCATGTGCGCTGTCCTTCAAGCTGCAATTCCCAGGATTTTAGAACATTGCGGGATTTAATGTTATTGCTTGATGAAAGTGAGGAAACAATGTTACTAGATCTGATCGTTCCCCCTTTTTTAAACAATTTAAACCCAAATCTACCAATTTCCCTGAATTGGCGACCAGCTCACATATTTGGACATTTTTGACTCTTAGCGATGTAAAACGCATGACCTTGGTGACCATAGATACCAATATTACCCCTACACAGAGGAAAGCTCTAAATTATCTTAGAGGTAGAACCAGTCTGGGCATTAAACCCTCTGATAAGGGGGGTAACATTGTTGTTATGTCCACATACCAATATCAGCGAATGTTTATGCGAATGTGAATCATAAACGACTCCCATTGGCATAAACGGATTCCAGCCCGGGTGACACAACAATTCTCTACTGAGTTTAAGGACCTTATCAATGGGGCCTTCCTCGAGGGCCTAATTGACAAGGACACCTATGACTTCTTGAGCCTTCTATTTCCCAGGGAAGCTACCTTTTACTCTTTGCCTAACATTCACAAAAACCTATGTGTTCCACCAGGAAGACCGATCATCTCTGGCATTGGTTCTCAAACTGAAAACGCTAGTAAATTGGTTGACTTTTTTCTGATGTCAATGTTACACGACTCCCTTCTTATGTTAAGGATACTTTAGATCCACTTAGACATATTGATGGTCTATCCATTCCTCCTGGTGCCTTTCTGGTGACTATTGATGCCGAGGCTCTATATTCAAGCATACCATATGAGCGTGGAATAGGTATAATATGTTCCTTTTTGATGGAACAGGATCGCACACACTGAATGTTGTGCAATTTTGTTTTGGATCTAGTGTACTACATATTGACCCATAATTAGTTCACGTTCCTGGGCTCCCACTATCTCCAGATAAAGGGCATTGCCACGGGCACCTGTTGTGCCCCGGCCAGGGGCGGACTGACCATTTGGAAACTCGGGC
The DNA here is from genome assembly GCF_062004578.1 of Staurois parvus. Classification (NCBI taxonomy): domain Eukaryota; kingdom Metazoa; phylum Chordata; class Amphibia; order Anura; family Ranidae; genus Staurois; species Staurois parvus. The sequence goes on from NW_028318224.1 coordinate 295,770, forward strand.
ACTGCCTGAGGGCCCGGGGTCAGTAGGGGGCCCCATGAGATGCCCCTGGTACCTTTTTCATAGGCTTTTTTGAGTGTGGGCAAGGACACAGGGGCCACATGATCCCCTATTGCCCGGGGGCCCCATGAGTTGTCAGTCTGCCCCTGGACCCGGCATATGCCAATCTCTATCTGGGTGGATGTGAGCGCTTTATCTTTTCGGATGATGCCCTAGCCAAATACCTGGACCATGCCCTTTGCTGGTTCAGGTATATTGACGATGTGTTTGTCATCTGGACTGGTACATTGAGATGCTGGATGAATTTATGCTGCTACTTAATAAGAACTCCTTCAATTTGACGTTTACTATGAATTGCCATAGCAATACTATTGCGTTTTTGGACTTGTAAATGTTTAAAGATACAACTAATTGTCTAGCTACTAAGCTTTTCCATAAGGAAACTGCTGGCAACATGATACTTCATGAAGATAGCTCTCATCCTCCTGCGTTGGTGAGAAGTATACCCTTTACACAATATATCCGCCTACGGCAGAACTGTACGTACTTACAAGACTTTAAACATCAAGCCCAATTGTTACAACAACGCCTATTAGCGTGTGGATACAGCAAAACTTTGTTGCGCAAGGCCTACAATAAGGCCCTGGTTTAGGACAGGACTAGCCTACTCAATTCCACATCCAAACCTAAGGCGGAGCCTCCCTCTGTCAGATTCATAACACAATATTTGGGTTCTATATACTCCAAAGGGGTTTCTACTTGTGGAAAGTGTACCTTTTGCCCTTAAGTATGGATTGGAACGCAGTTTCATCTACCTAATGGGGAATTATTCCTTCCCAGATTCCATGCTAATTCCACAACCAGGGGAGTTGTCTACCTTATGACGAGTTCATGCGGAGCCTATTATGTGGGAAAAACTATACGCCAGTTTAATCAGAGAATACATGATCACATCTATTATTCTTCGAATGACAAAATTCTTACTCCCATCAGTCGTCATTTGGGACTCTATCATAAATTTGACACCACCCATGCCAAGATTACTGTTCTAGAAGTAGTAGCTCGAGACCCACGTGGAGGGAGTTGGGATCAAAAAATACTGCATAAGGAGACTATGTGGATTGAACGACTCAACGCAGTGAATCCACCAGGTTTAAATGAGATATTATCATATAAATCATTCTTACATAAGCTAGCTATATGGTCACCAATACCACTCTTGGTTTTTGTGGCGTTTATGTCTAGATTTGGGACCAGGGATGTCAATATTGCCAATGTCCTTTGGTTTCTTTTTCTTCTGAGAGACGTAGGTACCCTTAGTGGCCTATACATTGTGGTGTGGTGCCTTGATAACTAATTTTCCGGTTCTTTGAAATTCTCTTGTCACCATCCCCATCATACCGCAATATTTTCAGCAACATTATGACCTATATGCTGTATATGTACATTGTATTTTATGTTGTTATTTTCTATTTCAATTGGTTTTTACTTTGTAGCAGGGTGGATTTGATTTAAATCAAACTGATTTAAATCACGATTTAAATCACGATTTAAATCACTAGTCAGTAAGGCTTGATTTAAATCCTAGTTTTCTACATAAAGACTAATTCTTGCTGGTATAACTTTAATATGCAAGTAGATGAAGATTTTTAGAATAACAACTTTTCATATTAGTTTTTTTATCCCCAGTTTAATAGGTTAATCATTCATATTTGGACAACTTTTCTGTTGTACTTCGGAAGGAGAAAAATAATCATTACCTTAATAATAACAATTTAAATAGATTTATTCAACTGAAACAATAACATTCCAGCATATGTTATTCGCTTAAACAAACATCCATGTTTGTTAACTAATTTGGCTAAACAAAATATATATATTTTAAGAAACTTAGACTGTAGGCCCCTTTCTCCTCGCACTGTCGGCCCCTTCCTCCTCGCACTGTCGGCCCCTCCCTCCTCGCACTGTCGGCCCCTCCCTCCTCACACTGTCAGCCCCTTCCTCCTCACACTTAGTTTCACTTTCTTTTTGTGCAGATCTATTCCACTCCAAACAATCAGAAAAATATTGTTTCTATTCTATTCACTGAACTTCTTGCACCTTCGCACTGAAGGGGTTGATTCTGTATTCATAGGTTTGTAGAAGTTAGGATGAAGGTCTTTTTCTTAACTCTGTTCATGTTATAACATTTTTGCTGTGAAGAAGAGGCCTGTGATCTCCGCTGAGTCAAATTCAGTGTTGAGAACTGAAAAAGTAAACCAATCATCTGTGATAATATCTTGTAGGCAGAGAAACTGCCCAATAATCTTACAGAAACCTCTGGAAGAGCATGACATTGTGAATGGATTCATGGAATTTATTTACCAAAAAAATTTAACATATACAGCCTTATTCTACATAATTAAAAAACTAATCTTTACTTCATGATGGAATAACCTTTGGATGGTAATATATTTTCCTCAAAAAGCATTTTATTTAAAAAAATCTGATTTGAATAAAAAAAATACGATTTAAATAAAAACAATCCGATTTTTTTGATTCTTTGAAAAAAATCATTGATTTTTATCCACCCTGCTTTGTAGTTACATACTACTATTGTGCGGTTGTGTACCATGCCTCGGTGGATCCTTTTTGGTTGGTGGGGCCTGGTCCTGCCACTTGCTCCTCTGGGTTCTGTGGGGGGGTGGGAGGTCAATTCTATATTAGTCCGGTATGTGGCCGTGGGTTTGTCCCACTCTGGCCCCCTTTGGAACATTGGACGGGGCACCCGTGGGATGGTGGGGCGGATCTTCCGATCTGTCCCCCCTTGAGCACGCGCGCAAATCTACATTTTTGGAATGCATTTACAAATATATGTAAATATATTTGTTCAGATTACTTTTTTATATGTTTTTAATTTTAAGTATATTAACATATAATTTTACATATATTTGTAAATGCACTCCATAAATGTAGATTTGTACTTTTAAAGACATATAGTGTATTGTATTTGAAATGTATTAAAAATATTTTTCATATATTTTGTAATAAAAATGCATTTCAACATGCAGTATGTATATATATATATATATATATATATATATATATATATATATATAAATATATTTTTAAATATATTGAATATGGCCAAAATTGTAGCATTTCAAATATATGGCAATATATTTGGGAAGAATATTTTCAAAATATATTTCAAATATATTTTTTTTCCATGTGGGACATCAATATAAGAACATACAGAAAACTGTGAGGGAGCGAGGAGCCAGACACACAAGGAGGTGCAATTAAAGGTAGGTTTATTAATATAAAAATAAGACAAGAGTCTATGCAAGTCCAACAGCAGATATCGTAGCTAAAGCCGGGATCAAGAGCCGGGAAGAATCGACACCAGAGCCAGGATCAGGAGCCAGGAAGAATGGTCGCCAGAGCCGGGGTCAGAAGCCAGGAGGAGTCTTAGCCAAAGCCGAGTCGGTATCCAGGAAAGCAATAAGTAGCTAAACAGGAGCTTGTTGCTGTGCAAGAGACAGGACACGAATGCAATGAGCAGCTGCAGACAGCAGGCTTAAATGTGATAAGCCACCACCTCCTGGAGGAGGAGCCACAGAGGCCTGAAAGCATAAAGGATCCCACAATGTTTTGCAGACACCTAAGATAGATGCCAGCACATGGAGCAGCCCAAACCCTGAGGAAAGGTAGGACCTTGACAAAAACACAATAAATATTAAGGCTATAGATGTCGATATGTGATTCTCACCAGTAATGCTGCCTTTAGGGGATGCAATTCTTAGTCCAACATGTGCTCTGATAGCTGGCTTCTTCTCTCCCAGTTTCTAAACTAAAGTCTGAGCCCCCAAGATGCATCTTTTTTCCTTTCTCTCAGAATTATTAGCATTTTTATTAACTGTTATCTAAATAGTCTCCAGTGATCAAGTTTGATATTGTCAGGCAGGACAGACATAATATATTCCCCTGCTGGTGGCAGAACAAATACAGGGGTTGGTTAAAAATATGGAAACTCTACATGATTTGCAGGTGTAAAAGTGATGATATGTCTTGCTTTGAAAGTGGAAGTGATGCAACATTCTTTTGCTTCCTCTGTGTGATGAGACACTTAGCTAACAGGTGGGAATCCTCGCTTTTGTCATTCACTGCATGTGTTGCTAGTAATATGGAGTCATGTCAGAGCTTACTGAGATTCAAAGAGAGCAAAAAGCTGGTGCCTCTGTGACTGAAGTTG